>NC_090808.1:1272500-1587500 GCF_036512215.1 Solanum lycopersicum | reverse complement strand
AGAGGTAGAAATGGAAATATAAATCTAACATGTCACATGCAAATGATATTATTTTTTTTAATTCTTTAATTCATTCCATAATTCAGCACTATCTAATTAAAATCTTCAAGTTGCAAACATTGTAACGTGATTATGTAAACCAAAATTAATGCACAACCTCCTTAAAGTCAAAATAAAAATAAAAAATTAGATCAAATTTGTTAAATTGATCAATTAGTCAACTGAACAAACAAATCAGATCCCGTGAACTAAGTTTGGTCAACTAGTTTATAAAATGCAAGTTACAAATTTAATCGATCGATAAAAATAATTACATTCGCTAGCTTTATATATATATATACAAGATACATATTTTGTATAATAGTTATGTTATATACATTTTATCTTTCAATTTATGTAATACATTTTAATTTTAGTCTATTTAAAAAAAATATAATACTTGTAATAATTGAAAGAAAATTCTGGAGTAAGTCTTTTAGACCTCAAATTTAATTTTTTTTTTATTTCTTAAAATTTATGTCGAATGAAATAGTGTCATTAGAACAAATAAATATATTTGCCGGTTGTTATATATATTAATAGACGGCTATTTATATCAATTTCTCCTTATAAATATTAATAGGCATGTTTGTTTTTAGTTTATTCTGGATCCGGATCTAAACTTAATTTATTTACTATATTTGTTTTTTCTTCTTATTTATCGATTTTTTATATTTTGTTCAATTTCACATAGTCAAATGGTATATTTATCCTTTTATTTGCTTTAGATTTGTCCATTTAGATCAATTGCGAAGCCTTATAATCATCTAGAAACCTTAAAGCAATCAACAATATTTTTCATTCTATAGAAAAAAATAATAGCAAAAAGGATTGTACAATTAAGATTTTTTTTCTAATATTTAATTATTATTTATTTAAATATATTATTAAGTTTTTAAATAAAAAATTAGATTATAAGAAAACAATTTGTCTAAATTATCTAGTATATAGTTCTTTCCCTACCTTCTTTAGAAACTTCTTCTAAGTTGTGGGGAGAGTATAAAAGTCGGATTTGATATGATCATCAATAATAATGATATGTTATATGTGAATTGATGAGTAACTTTTAAAAAAAAAATATTAAAAATGAGGATCAAAATATGCCACTAAAAAACTTTATTCTTATAAAAATACGTTATTAATAGCGCGAAAAAAATAAAATGAACTTCTCATTAGATAAGTGAACAATTGATTGGTTCAATTTCACAAGTAAACCAATAAAATCAAATGCTAGTTCCCATTTTATTGATTAATAAATCAGATTTAGAGAAAATATCTTAATAATATAATAAATTCATACAACTCTTTTTTTTAAACATGCTTGCAAAAGCAACCCTAAATAATGATAACAATCAAGTATCATTGGATGCCTTTTCTATAACTATAGTCTTACCATCTCAAGAAATAATTATAATAATTGAAGATTTATAAAATTTATATAAAAAAAAACAAATTATACAAATTGACCGAAGCTATTCCAATCTTCTATAAATTGATGGGGGCACTATACATCTTTTGTATAATCAACTTCAAAGTCTACTTTCTCATACAACATCTTTTTTCATTCATGAAGGTATGTTTTCTATGCCCCCCACCCCACCCCCACCTTTTTTTTTTGTCTATTATTAATTTTCTACTTGTTTATAATACATGGCCATTTGTCTATATGTTCTTTAACTCAACTCGAATTCAATCGAATTTGTTTTTTCTTGATTTGTATGGGAGAAAGATAAAAGGAAAAATAACGTGAAAAATAGTATTAGTGAAATTTGAGTGTTATGTATTTAGATGATGTAAAGTGAATTTGTAGCCATTGAAATTGCAATTTTAGTCTATGTTGGTACTTATTAAGTTAATTAATGATCATTTTCTATTGATTAAGTAATTAATCTTGTGATTTGAATGTACTTAAGTGGACAAATAGGAATCTTATTATTAGGTAAAAGAAGACAACTAATCCATTTATGAATTCCCCACTTATTCTACCCTTAATTAAGCCAAAAGACAAATTTTAAAAAAATAATAATGAAAGATTTGTCATCAAAATAATAATTGGCTTGGATTTTGACAAAATTATAAATTGGACAAGGTGATTTAATAATTGCTTCCCAAATGACATAGTTCACATTATATAAAAAGTATTTTTATACTATCAGAAATTGACTATTTTAGAGCTATATAATTATTATTATTTATTTATTTATTGATAACTATATCGAGTTTGTTATGCAAATTTTCCTATTATTACAAGATAACTTAAGCTTGATTTAAGTATATAGACAGTGTACATAATTTAAACTAGAATTTTATATTAAAACCCCTACAAGCTTCTTTCAACCACCTAAACCACCTTTTGATGTCATGCATAATATATTAATTTTGTTGTGTCCTCCTTAAAGTAAAATTTTACAAACTTCTATCACATGACATTATACTTTTAAATCATATATAGTTGATCCCTAAATTTTTTCTCCACTAATCTTTTAGTGTGTGCCTACAAGGGAAAACATATTAATTTGCAAAGAGTGACACTTTTTTGTGGTTGAAATTAAAAACAAAATGAGTGGATTAGAAGTAATGCTTTTCACTAAATCTAAGACATTGTTTTACAAATACCAAGTTCTCTTCCCCAACCCAAGTATCACACATGAACCGCCCCATTCAAAACTAAAAAGGAAAAAGAATAAACTTTTATCACCAAAAGAATATAAAGTCACGAGTGTCGAGACGCACTGACATACGTAGAATTTTAATATTTAGTAAAGTATAGTAATCTACATATTGTCACTACTCAATTTGTAAGTGATTTTGGTTTTAAAAATGTGTAAGATCGTACCACTTTATTTTCTATCTCAAATTGATATTATAATATGAGATCATTTCAATAATTCATCATACACACCTCATGCTTATAAGATTTGACCGTTCTTTATTCGAAGTTTCACTCTCTGGTTTAAAGCGTGTACAATTATGGATCGAGAGTATGTTCACAATCACCGCACAGTCTGGAGCCCACTGAGCTTCGCTCTGATACCATATCAAATTAGGCCTCGGGTCTAACTCACCCTTCAAAAGTTTATAACTCAAAAAATTTTCTTTTATCTAATCTTTAAAAGAAATCGCACATTCCATTCATCATCCATACCTAAATTAGTTTTGTTTGTTAAAAGACGCAATTCCTCGCTTCAGGTTGGGACTTATTGATCTTAATCAAACCGATTTAATCATATTCGTACCTAGATAGATAAAAGATCGACCCGACTAGAATTATTAAGTTGGGTCATGATTAATATAAATTGGATCGTTATGAAAATATTTTTTTCAATCTGTATACAGACTGATAGGCTCGATTATAAATAAATATGCAGGACCACATCTTCGACCTAATTAACTCCCAAAAGGCCAAAAGGTTAGGTTAGAGGGTGTGTGTGTGTTAGGGAGGGTATTAGCAATATGGCCCACAAAATTCACAACTTCTAATCTTGTTTTGTCAAAGTTAAGATAACACACTATATGCTTAGCATGCTCAATATATATATCTCAATCAACTTTGTTCAATGATCTTGTTCACAAATGGTCAGTTGCCACTTACATTGAAAACAAAAAAAACTGGTCACTTGTGCAAAATTGAGGTTGACTAGAAGTCTTATCACTAAAGTTATCATATCTTTTAAATTAAAAATGACCATTTATTTTTTTTCTTTCTAATCGTTTAAATTTTTGCAATATATTAATTGTTAACTATATGTTCACTTATCATAACGATTAATTGTTAACTATACTCATTATTTTACCAAATAAAACGATTCAGCTAACAATACAAAGTAAAATGCGAATACATGTTATTTAACGATAACTAAATGATACACATATCTTATTACTATCGACTTGTTTGTAAATATCAAATGCTACTAAATCTTTACTATTATCTCCCTTTTAAAAGGCATATTGACAAGTTGGAATCAGCTCATATATTATCATATTTTGCTCAATGCTATTGTGTGTATGATCTAATTCTAATTATTTTATGTTAAATAATTGTGATGAAGTACAGTTTCATTGAGTGGGACTACAACTAGAGACCTAAAAGTCCAACAAAGTGGCTGGTTTTGGTTGCTAATTAATTAGTGCACCAAATTTTCAAATCCAATATTCCTTTTTCCACTTCAAAGTTCAAACTAGTGCACAATTCCAAAACCATTTGCTACTAAATAAATTGAGCTTTTGGGACATTTCATCAAATATTGGCCAAAGTACAACACTTCATTACACATCAAAGACATGGCCAATTGTTCAAGATTTCTCTTATTGTTATTACCTCTACTTCTTCACATTCATAATGGTACTTTTCTCCTTACCTTTGAAATTTTATGACTTTATTTGAATTACAATGTATTTGTACTTTCTGTCGAATTATGACTAACTATTTATCAAAACACATTTTAAAGATGCAGACTAGACTAAGTGTCTTAATACAATAGTCAAAAGATGTGTGACGGTTTGATTTGCACATAAATTCCGTCGACGTCACAGTTGACTCGTTTATTTTGAGGCATGAGTATTTTGATAAATACTTAGTGATAGTTCTGATATAAAAACACATAAAATATGATATTTCAGATGTGTTTTTGATCATTATCTTCTTTTAAAAAAAATATATTTTTACCAACTTCTAGATAAAGTACATTTGTATTTTGACTTTAGAGATACTTAATCATAATAAAATTTTGTTTAGATTTATATTTTTTGAGGATAAGTGTAAATTTTTTTCTATAAAGTCAGTAAAATTTAATCGATTACATAAAATTATTTATTATATTTCTCGAGAGACATCATATATATCATACTTTTCAGTGCACAAAATTAGAACTTTTTTCTAAATATGAAAGAACAAGCTCTTTCTTTCGCTTCTTTCGAATGCATACCTCAATTAATTTAACAAAATACTTATTATATTTCATCAGTATAAATATCGAGCAACTCTTCATCTATGTATTAACTGTTGAGTCTTAATTAACTGCAGTAAAAAGTGAGCTCCAATTAAATTACTACACAAAGAGTTGCCCAAGAGCTGAAGATATCATCAAAGAACAAGTGGCAACATTGTACCACAAACATGGGAACACAGCAGTTTCTTGGATTAGAAATCTTTTTCATGATTGCATGGTTAAGGTAATTATCATATAAATATTGATATTTTTTTATTCAAAAAAAATTAACTTAAATATTTGCAAATCCAACTACTTAAATTAAAATAATAATGAGATTATCGAATATCGAGTAAATTCAATGATTATTGACATTTCAACCTTCCTTCTTTTATAGATTAATCAAAAGATATATAATTTTACTTTTTTCGTATTTCAGCAGTAACATATTTTTTCGTGAAGTTAATATATGTATATACATGTATAATATGTGAATATATGTATATAATTGGTGTATCATCTATGTGTATTCACTAAAAAAAAAGAGTAATTCTATCGACTATTTATATAAAGATCATTTACTAAGCATTGTTTATCTCAATTGAAAAAGTAAATAACACTTCAAGACCATTTTTAATTTTTTTTATTTTTTTTATTTTTATCCCTTTTTTGTATGTGTTTGATTTAAATAATATATGTTTTTTTTAAAAAAAAATTTGTAGTCATGTGATGCATCACTATATTTGGACACAGCAAATGGGCTAGAATCAGAAAAAGAATCTCCAAGGAATTTTGGGATGAGGAATTTTAAGTATATTGAGACAATTAAACAAGCACTTGAAAAAGAATGTCCAAATACCGTTTCTTGTGCAGATATTGTTGCTCTTTCCGCTAGGGATGGTCTTCTTTGGGTAAGTTCATCTAAAAATTTACTCTGTTTTCTATTTTCACGATTCGAATTTAAGTTATATATACTGAACATCAGAGTAGTAAGTATATAGCAATTATTGTCACGTTTTCAATGTCTAATGTTGTTGTATAGTTACAATTATTTGCATATTATGACTATAGAGATTTCGCGTGGTTAAAAATTAATACAAACACAAATTTTTTTGCAAGAGCCGTGTTATGAATGATCTTATTTCACTTTTCAGAGAACATTATTATATATATATATATATATATATATATATATATATATATATATATATAGTGTGTTTCTGCGACACTACTTCCCTTAAGGTGTCTCTACCCTCTAGGTTCATACTAAGAACCCTAGACGTTTCATATATATAATTTAAATTTTAAACTCAAACATTTATTCTGATAGTGCAAGATTTTTTTTTACATAATCTATGTATATTTATTTTAATCTGTTGTAGCACGTAATCAAAATTACTAAATTTTAATTTATGTGATACAGTTAGGAGGGCCAATAAAAATTGAAATGAAAACAGGAAGGAAAGATAGCAAGGAAACTTACTTTTCAGAAGTTGAGAAGTACCTCCCTAATCACAACGATTCAATCTCATCTGTGCTTTCAAGATTTCAATCAATTGGTGTTGATACTGAAGGAACTGTTGCTCTACTTGGTAATCAACTCTCTAAACTCTCGTTTAATCATAATTTTTTTAAAAATAATTAATTATACAAAATTATGTTTATTTCGATCGAAAAATTCATGTAGAGTTCATTCTTAGGGCCCGTTTGGATGGACTTAATAAAAGTAACTTTAAAAAAGTACTTTTAAAAGTTATGCGTTTGGATAAAAGTGCTGAAGTTGCTATACCAAACGTGAAAATGGAAAAATGGAAGAAAGAAATGTTAGAGTTATGTGGATAATTTGGAGATTGTATAAAAATATTAAGGGCAAAAAGATAAAAATGTGGTCAACTTAAAACAACTTATAAGCTAAAAAAAAAAACACACCTACCCCAGCTTTTAACTTTTGGCTTAAAATAAGTTATTTTGAGTATTGTCAAACAACTAAATAAGTCAAAAATCAGTTTTTAAGTTAGTTTGATCAGCTTTTAAGCTGAACTAAACAGACTCTTAGACAATAATTTTTTCTTTTACGTATCTCCACTTAAATAGTAGACATTATAAGTTTGAGGCAGTTCTCAACCATGTAACCTAAGTCACAAATTTATGAGTTTCCAATTTATGCACTTTGGTTAAAAAAATAACTATTCATATAAATTTCTTTTTTTATTATTTTAATCGAAAAAAATCATCTAGAGTCAATTGTTAGAAATAGTTGCAACTTGCAACTATGTAACACAAAGATAATAATTTTGTCTTTTTACGTATCTCCACTTAAATACCAGACATCACTAACTTAAGTCACAAACCCCTTGACCTTCCCAATTATATTTAAGCACTAGAAAACTTATATATAAAAAATCGAATTTAACGCTTAATATTTATCAACTAACACCTAATTGTCTTTTGTTTCATTTGGAAAAAAAATAGGGGCTCACTCTGTAGGACGAGTTCATTGTGTGAACTTAGTCCACAGGCTTTACCCAACAGTGGACCCCACTATCGATCCCGACTACGCAAAGTACCTTAAGGGTCGATGCCCGTCACCAAACCCTGACCCGGAGGCTGTTTTATACTCAAGATTTGATCGCGAAACTACGATGATTTTAGACAATATGTACTACAAGAATATATTGAACAAAAAAGGGTTATTAATTGTGGATCAAGAATTGGTTAGTGATCCAAATACTTCACCATTTGTGGTGAAAATGGCTAATGATAATAATTATTTTCATCAACAATTTGCTAGGGCTATGCTTATTTTGTCTGAAAATAATCCACTTATTGGAGATCAAGGTGAAATTAGAAAAGTATGTCGCTATGTAAATAGTGCTTAGCGGATATTTAATTGTTATGTAATGTGGTTGTAATTTTTTTTTTAAAGTAGGATCTCACACGAGATGCTTATCATCTGCGGGATCAGCTCGTGGTTGCATTTGTTTTGTTGTATTGTTTTTTGTTTGTGTTGTGTTGAATCTTCAAGTGAAATAATAATAATAATGTTCGAATCAAGTGTACTATAAGCGTGTTACATTGTTATGTCGTTTTCTTAATGATAATATGATGGTGTTCGAATCAGTTTGTGAGAAGTGTGAAGTTAGATTTGTAAGAACATTTGACAAAATGGTTAATAATCCAACTACAAGAATATTTTGGGCCTCAAAGGGCTTTTAATTGTGGATCAAGAATTAGTTGCTAATCCAACTACTACTTTTGTGGAGAAAAAGCCCAAAAGGTTGTTGATAATGGATACTTGCCTAATTCTATGCTGATATAATAAGATAATTTTCAAGTCAACTTGCGTCTCACTAGATAGTTTAATCGAGTATCTGTTATTAGTAGCGAAGCTGCGAAGCTATCGTTCAATTTACGATTTTTGATAGAATTTATGTTGATTTTAACAACTCGAACCCCATTCAGTATTTGTGTTAAAAGTCTACTTAATATAACGTTGTCAATTTAGAGATAAGTATGATCTCAAACGTTTTAATCAATTCGTTTACATAATATATACATTATGTATACCTTTGTTATATATACATATAAAATGCATTTGTTTGGGTAAGTATACATATACTATTTGTATTGATACACCGTGTATATCATTGATATTTAAAATATGTATATTTCCATTATATCGTTAATAAATTTATTGATCAAAAGGTATATATCCGTAACATTTCATAAAGAATGCAGGGGCAAAAGTTGAGCATCCACTTCAATCAACCCACTATATCAGTAAGATTGGACATTAGAAGGAGACCAACTATACATGAGCATAGACACCTAATTGTGGGCCATTTTATATGTAGTGTGGGCCTCATAATCACTTCGCGCTAAAATTACGTGGATAAGTAAATATATGTTAGTTATTAGCGTATATAATTATAGTTTGAATTAATTATCACTCGCAACCTCTTTTCAGCTATAATTACGTGTGCCTCTCTTTCCTCTCCCAATCTCACCGTCTCTCTCCCCGCTCTTTCAATTTTTCTCGCTATACGTATATATACCAATTACATATATACAATTATCTGACATATATAAAAAAATACAATTTATCTCTCTGTCCTCTCTCATTCGCCTCTCTCGTCCCTCTCCATGTCTCCCTTTCCTTTCTCCTCCTTTTGATATTTTGCTTTCTCTCCAATCTCCTCTAGCCCGTTCACTCACTGCTTAGTAGCAGCTAATTACTATAGTAATGAAACCTAATTAAGTTATTGTCTATTTACGAATTTTTCTCTTTGATAAATTCCTTTTCATTTAATTTATCTTTTAAATGAGATCATTTTTAAGATTCATTTAATTATGAAAAAATTCCATTTTTTATTTATTGTTATTTTCTCGTATGTCTGGCTGTTCAAGCGTCCTCATTATTTATAGACGTCTTCTTGTTGGGAAAGACAAGGCACTAACAAAGAATGCCTGACAGGATAACAGCGGAAGAATACCCAAGTCTATACTTTCCCTTTTCGATTTGAACCAAGAGAAAACAAACAACCACAAGCAATATGATAGTAAGGCAGCAAGTAATTCAACCAAACAAATATAACAAGACAATAATAAACCAATCACACAAGACACCAAGATTTACGTGGAAAACCCTTCGATGTGAAGAGTAAAAAACCACGGGACCAAAAGCTCCACTATAATCACCAAGAGTTACAATATTGTTCTCCAAAATTGGCCACAAAACAAAGTGCCAAACAACGAGCAACAACAAAATAAGATTGCACCAAATCTAGAGAATTAAAGGAGCAAAATCACCAATTTCGCAGCTACTGTTCACGACAGCAAAACTGAAGCTGCAGACCACCAAATCCAGCAAAATTGTTATTTTCTCGTATGTCTGGCTGTTCAAGCGTCCTCATTATTTATAGACGGCTTCTACGCTCAAAACATTGTTGCAATTCTTTCCTTTCAATTTTAATAGGTGTGCATAGAATCCCACGTTACAAGTCTTAAAATGATATAGACGTCTTCTAAACCTTATTTATTTATTTATTGCGCTCTCAGTATATTATCCTCGAACAATTTTTCTTTTACTTTACGTATATTTCCATTTTTATGTTTGTCATCTTCTATCATCTCAATTTTTTTTATTTTTTTTTGAGGAAATATAAGAAGTTGGTTAGTCCATAATACAATAATTAATTATAGTGGTTGGTACATGTCATGAAGAAAAGAGAAAAGACGATAGTTCACTTCCAAGTAAAGTGTTCTATTATTGCCAATATTCATATATTATTATATATTATTGAAAAAAAATTATTTATGAATCTTGAGATCAACAAAATTTAAAGTGGAATGAATTATCTTAAGAAGTACGATTAGTTAATAAATCATAATTTAAATTAATCAACATGGAGGACCCAAAATCTACCATACTATAATTAAGTTAAACTAATTAATAAAATTAAGTTACAAATTAATCAACAAAACTCCAGAATAATCAAGTTCTTGAGTTAACAATTGACAGAAAATATCATACTTTTTTAGTCTGTTTTAAAAACAATAATCTCTTCTTTTTTCTTTTTATTTTTATAATTTTTTGATTTTCTGGTTTATTTTAAAATTATAAATTTTAAAAATATTAATCTAATACGTTTAATGTATTATTAATTTAAAAATCACAAAATTTAAAAATATTTTTTAATTAAAATTGAGGGAACATTTATTACACAATTATTTCTGCTTATAACGTCTAAGTGATTTAAGTATGATATAAATAAATTGTGACATTAAGACAAAATATCACAGTAGATTAAGTGACATAAAATTTAAAATTTATCACGGTTATCTAACTCCCATTATAAAACATTAATTCTCTTCTCTAAAGTCCCACTTTAATGTACACTTTCAATTTATATGGTAATAAAATTATATAGCATTGCATGGAAGTAAATTATTTACATATAAAATTAATATAATATTCAATTTATAATATATAAAAATCTTATTATTAATGCATGAATAGGTTATGCGAAATATTATATCAATGTTTGTTAATTCTAACAAGCTATTAAACGATCACACATATTATCATATTTTCAAATATTAATATAATATAAAATACATTTCAAAATATTTTTTCTCAATTTCAATTTATATACACTTTTTTCTTTTGAGTCAAAGTGCCAAAAAAAGTATTCGTTTTTATTTTTATTGAAACTTGATTAACAGAAAGAAAAAACTTCTAAAAGTAAGTAACTAGACAAACTTTAATAAGAATTATTCGATAAAACATAACAAAGACTTTTCTTTACTCGTAAAAATATACGTTTAATAATTAAAATCATATATTTTAACTCTTGGAAAAACGAAATGCAACATCATCAAAAGACTATGACCATTGCTTCTTTAACCAAACAAACTTTAATAAGAATAATTCGATAAAACATAACAAAGACTTTTCTTTATTCGTTAAAATACACGCTCAGTAATTAAAATCATATATTTTAATTCTTGGAAAAACGAAATGCGACATCATCAAAAGACTATGATAATTACTTCTTTAATTAAATATCTCGATTCGAGCTCTAAACCAAAAAAAAAATTTGCTAAAAAATAATTATACTCAAATATAATTTTATGAACAATAAATCCAAATTAATCGAACTCTATTAGCTCGCTATGCCACTACTAAAACATGGGGCCCGACATATAATAAACATAAGAAGAAATATTACCGTTATATCAAACACGTGTATCCCAACCGCCATCACTCTGTCTTCTTCCCTACAATTCTTTCGATTCTCTTTCTTCTTTCAACTTTCTCACTTTTTCTCAGCTCAAATTACCACTTTTCATACTCTTTCCACTAGTTTTTTACCCTAATTAACAACCCATTTTGCTTAAAAGCTTCAATTTTTCATACAATTGAGCTGTAATCTCAAATGGGGTTTTTTTAAAATCCAGAAATGATGTAAATTTTCTCTTGAATTTGTGTTTTTCTAGTGAAAATCTGAAAAGGGTTAGTTTCTTTTTTTTACATTTGAATGGAGATTTACTCATTACTAGTTGTATTGCTCTGTTTCTTTGCTGCTTTAGCTGCTGCCACTGAGTTTGATTCTGGTACTTTAACTCTTAGTAGTTTGAAGCTTTTAGGCGATGCCCATTTGGGGAATAATACTATAAAGTTAACTCGTGACCTTGCTGTTCCAAATTCTGGTGCCGGAAAAGTTTTGTATTCTAAACCAGTAAAGTTCCGGCAGCCGGGTATTGATTTTCCGGCGAGTTTCTCTACGTTTTTCTCGTTTTCTGTTAGTAATTTGAATCCTTCATCGATTGGAGGTGGGTTGGCTTTTGTTATCACGCCGGATGATGAATCGATTGGTGATTCTGGTGGCTATTTGGGGATTTTGGATGCAGAAGGAGGGCAAAATGGGAATTTTGGAGTTGAATTTGATACACTTATGGATGTTGAATTTAAAGATATTAATGGTAATCATGTGGGTTTAGATTTAAATTCAATGATTTCAACTCAGGTTGGTGATCTTGATTCTATTGGTGTTGATTTAAAAAGTGGTGATTTGGTTAATTCTTGGATTGATTATTTTGGTTCAACAAAAAAATTGAATCTTTATGTTTCATATTCTAATCTTAAGCCAAAAGAACCATTTTTATCTGTTACAATTGATATTTCTGAATATGTAAATGATTTCATGTTTGTGGGGTTTTCTGGTTCAACACAAGGGAGTACTGAGATTCATAGTATTGAATATTGGAGTTTCACTTCATCATTTGATACAAATCCTAAATCTCCGCCTGCAGCGGGGGCGGAGCAGCCTCCGCCCCCGCCAACGGCTAGTTTGATGAACCCCACGGCGGATGTAACTACATCCGTCACATCGCCCCCTCCGGAGCAGCAACAGATTGCTCCGGCGGAGGCTAATGGTACTGCTAATGCAGTACAGAAAAACAGCAGCAAATGTCATAGTAGTTTTTGTAAGCAAGGTGCTGGTGCTGTTGTTGGGGTTGTTACTGCTGGAGCATTCTTTCTAGCTTTAGCTACATTGGTACTTATTTGGTTGTATTCGAAAAAATTCAAGCATGTGAAGGCTTCAGAGACTATGTTGCCTTCTGATATTATCAAAATGCCTAAGGAATTTAGTTATAAGGAGCTTAAAATCGCGACGAAAGGGTTTGATTCGACTAGGATTATAGGGCATGGTGCATTTGGTACTGTCTATAAAGGGATTTTGTCCGAGACTGGTGATATTGTTGCGGTAAAGAGGTGTAGTCATAATGGACAAGGGAAAGCTGAGTTCTTTTCTGAATTATCGATAATCGGAACACTTAGACATAGAAATCTTGTTAGACTACAAGGATGGTGTCATGAGAAAGGTGAAATCTTGTTAGTTTATGATTTGATGCCAAATGGTAGTCTTGACAAGGCGTTATTCGAGTCGAGAATGATCCTCTCGTGGCAACACAGGCAAAAAATCTTGTTAGGTGTTGCGTCTGCATTAGCATATTTACATCAAGAATGCGAAAACCAGGTGATACATAGGGATATCAAGAGTAGTAACATTATGTTGGATGAAGGGTTCAATGCAAAGTTAGGAGATTTTGGACTAGCACGACAAATCGAACACGACAAGTCCCCCGATGCAACGGTAGCAGCCGGTACAATGGGGTATTTAGCACCAGAATACTTGTTAACAGGTAGAGCAACTGAGAAAACTGATGTGTTTAGTTATGGGGCAGTGGTTCTTGAAGTGGCAAGTGGAAGGAGGCCTATTGATAAAGAAACAACAACAAGTGGTGTTGGATTAAACAGCAATTTGGTTGAATGGGTGTGGGGATTACACAAAGATGGGAGTTTACTATCAGCAGTTGATTCAAAATTGAATCTTGAGTATGATGAAAAAGAAATGACAAGAGTGTTGTTAGTTGGTTTGGCTTGTTCACATCCTGACCCTATAGCTAGGCCAACAATGAGGGGGGTGGTACAAATGTTAGTAGGTGAGGCTGAAGTACCAATTGTACCAAGGGCTAAACCATCAATGAGTTTTAGCACATCTCATTTGTTAATGACATTGCAAGATAGTGTTTCTGACTTGAATGGTATGATCACACTTTCAACTTCTTCATCAGAAAACAGTTTCAATGGTGGTGGTGTTGTTGGTGGACATGATGGAATGGACCTAGTTTAGTTCAAAAATCAAGAAAAGGAGCTTTGGATGTTTAACTTTTTGTCATCTTTTTTGTTTTGTTGTTTGGGGGTGTGAGCCCTTATTAGCACAAAATGTTTTGTGCATCGAACTGTTTTTTTTTTTTTTTTTACAGATTCATTAATTATATGTATGTAACAAAAATAAGCATTTTAACTTATATATATAATCCAAATTTTCTCCTTTTTTTTTGTTTTGCTGTCTACGTTTACACTTGATGGGTGCTACTCTTATTCTCTTATTAGAGCGGAATGTTTTGTACATCAAATTAGTCTTCTAAACTTGTATAATAGTAACTAACAAGGGTTGTGAAACAATCTTTCATTCTTAATCGAGAGGTTTCGGGTTCGAATTCTCTTGGCTACAGAGTCGCCTTTGTTAGGGAACGCTTTACCCCTAATGTGAAACTTTCCAGCGCGAATTTGAGTTTTGTCGGGCTTCAATTCGAGTTTTGTCGGGCTTCAACGTGGATACCGAACACCGGATGAAAACCAAGGATAGAAAATTTATACAAGGGGTTCTAAATTTTCTCTTTTTTTTGGTTCAGTTTAATAAAAAAAGAATGTAATACATTATTGAATATGCTCCTACTCTAATCAAGTGATATTTCATCTCAAGTTCATAAAGAAAAAATGTCAACTTTTTTAATATTTAGAAGTAATTTAACATTAATTTTTTTTAATTAATGACATAATCTTATAGAAGCTAAGGGAATTTTGGAATAACGGCAGATTCGTTTATGTGTAACCTATTTTTGGAATAATGATAAATGATAAAATTATTTTCATATAACTTATCTTGAAATAACGATAAACTTGTTTTCATGTGACTTATATATTCACACGATTCAAATTATGGAATCGACTAATACTTACATTCGAATAAATTAGACACATTATGCTCTTTGGTGTGGGATCTATCCTTGATTAATCGATATGATAAACATATAATATTTCATGAACTAAGGTGTCCTTTTTGAGTGTAGTCTTTTCTTGGTCATCGCTGTGATGAACGCATAATGTTTTGTGAATTAGATTGTTATTTCTAGTTACATAATTTTATGGCCACAAATATCATGACATATTTAACATCAAAAAAAATTATTTTCTCTTAAACTATGTATATAGTTAAACATGTCACCATAAAAAAATCTATGAATATATGGACTATGGCCTAGTGACAATGGACATACCAAACTAAAAAAATGGTTATTTATTGGTAGATGCTATTTAGAATATTGTTCAATGTGAGATAGGATTTTGACATATATATATATATTTCTTTTCTCTTCTTATTATATATATATATATATAATAATATAATATATAGTTCCTATGGATAAGTTTTCTCAATATGTAGTTATTTTAGTACTCTCACCAACCTAGCTTTTATACAATGTCTTGACAAAATTAATTATCTTTCGTTTTCAATTTAATTTCTTTTCCAAAGGAAGGATGACAAGGAACGTTCGATATTGTGTTATATCTAAATTAAATCGAATTTATTTCCTTGTTGGATGATGTGTATTAAAGAAAGAAGCGGTTTTCATCGATTTTTTTTTTTTATATTTATAATTCAAACTCAAGAGTTTTATATAATAAAAAATTATATATAGAAAAAATTTCAAATACTAATTGACTATATAATGAGGAAATGATTCTATTTTTTTAATTTTTCTATCGAATTCACGCAGAAAAGTTTCATATCGGGGGATTGATTCATCATTTAATTGTAAAAGCATTTAATTTTTTTATATGGTGATAGTAAATTTTTGTTTACATTATGTAGCTAGAATGGAAATACACCTTTATATATAATATTTCTTTATATTCTGATACCCCTTAGGCGAAATTTTAACTCCGCCATTGACTCGATACCAACCCTCACTTGAATTAGAAAGTCTCATTCTAGGAGCAATTGTTTCCTAATATATTTTATTTTTTATTTATGAGGACTCAAAGTCAAGAACATTAATAGTAAAATTTGTAATTGATTAAGAGTAAGATTAGAAATATATTTTGTATAATGTAAGAAGGGGACCATGATTTAAAGGTATCTTTAGGTTCAATATGGGACAAAAAAAGTGCAATAATTCAACAATTTGGTGGAAGGGTACTTTTGAAGACTAAACTTTTGAAATGAACACTTTGATTGGAAGCAAGTTTCATGTTCAATTTATAGAATCAAAATATTATCATATTCAATATGGTATTGGTAGATGTTGCAATTTAGAATTTTACTTTGTAAAAAAGGAAAAAAAAATGAAAAAAGTTACTTTTGGTAACTTTTTGTCATAGGTTCTAACCTTTTTATCATCAAAGCTTCTTCAAGGATAAGAACAATGAACATTTTAGGCTACCAAGCATCTTCAAATAGGAGCTTTGGATACGAAATTATTTTTGTTAATCAGTGTTTTATCTCTTAATGTGAGATTGGTCTATACAAATTTAAATTTTATCGTTTTTCAATATGTTGAATGGAAAACTACAATAACAATATACGTATTATAATTTCATAAGTAAAGTTTAGTAAAGGTAAAATGTATGCAGATCCCTACTTAAAGGGATAAAAAGTTTATTTTTCATAAACTTTCGATTCGAAAAAAAAAACATATTATTAAATTGAAAACAAACAAGAAAATATATTTTAGGCTAAAGTATAAAGACATAATAAGATGCATATATCAGGATAAAATAAAATTTCTTAGTTTTGTGCAAAAAACTTGCACCAGAACCTCTAAAATAATAAATTCTTATCAGGTGAAATAAAAATTTAAAAAAAAAAATTACGTTCAATATTTATATATTTTAACATCGAAAAAAATCATATTTAGAAACTTTGAGCTTAAACTACAACAATTTCAATAACATTTTGCATATAAATTTATTATTCGTATTAAAAATACTAAATTCATACGAAGAATCAAATTTATAACTTCATCGACACCCTTGTTGATATACTAAGTTGGAGATTATATTGTTTCTAGATGTGTAAAAAGTATAGATACTGTACTAATTTCTCCGTTCAATAATAGTTTTTCAGTACTATACTATTTTAGGATGTTTAATAATATTTGTCTATTTTGTAAAATTAATAGATAATTTTAAACTTCATTTCTCATTTTTTATTATATTTTTTAAAAACAATATATTTATTATAACAAAATAACTATATATAATTACTCCTCTATTTATAATTTCTTAATTAGTATATAAATAAGTATTGTTGGACGAGAGGAGTAACAATTAATCAAGTTGTTACATCAACATAAATTGACAAGTAAGAAACTATAATTGGATTTAATTATAAATAGGGGATAGTTAATGGATTGTGTTTAATGCATTTTGACTTTAAATAACTCTTTTTTAGGGTAGTGATGAATTTGAGTTTGTTAACCTGTCAAATAAGACTTTTTTTTAGCCAATAAAATCACTCAATTGAAACTTTAAAAAAATCATATTAATTTGAGAAAAATCGTTTCTTTATAAATTGCTTTAAATTAAAATATTAGTCCGTCTTTTTCTCCTTAGACACAGTGAGAGTGCAGAGTTAAAAGGGTAAAAAAAATTGTCAAAAATTTTAAAAGAGCATATTAATTTTTTTAAAAAACTAAAACGGTAAAATCGCTCACCGTGTAGCGACTTTTACCTTCTGAAAAAGCGAAATCGCTGCAATAGCAGCGATTTCTTAAACTTGCTTTTTTTAAAAAAAAAATTAAACAAATCGCTTCACACCGAGCGATTTTCAAAAAAATAAAATAAAATTTGTTTTATAAGTCGCTGCTTCTGCAGCGACTTGCACTAATTTTTTTATTTTTTTTATTTTTTGCTTTATTTTTTTTAAAAAAATTTGATTCAAATTTTTGTTTAAAAAAAAAATCATTGCCAGCGATTTTTAATTAGTTTTTTTTAAAAAAAAAAAATCAAATCGCTGTAAAGGCAACTATTTACACTTAATTTATAATTTTTTTTTTGAAAATTGAATTAAATCGCTGTAAAAAAAATTAGCCGATTAAATTAAATTTTCAAAAAAAAATAATAAAATTTAAGTGTAAAGCAAAAAATGTGTTAATTAAGAATTCATTTTATAAACACATATAAAGATCAGTCCCAAAAAATGTGTTAATTAAGAATTCATTTTTTTAAAAAAAACTTAATTTAATCGGCTAATTTTTTTTTGCAGCGATTTAACTAAATTTTCAAAAAAATATATAAATTAAGTGTAAATCGCTGCTTTACAGCGATTTGATTTTTTTTAAAAAAAAAACTAATTAAAAATCGTTGTCAATAATTTTTATTTTTTAAAAAAATTGAATCAAATTTTTTTTAAATAAAGAAAAAAATTAAAAAACTTAATGGAAGTCGCTGCTTCTGCAGCGACTTATAACAAAAGTAATTTTTTTATTATTATTTTGAAAATCGCTCCGTGTGGAGCGATATATTTAAATTTTTTTTTTAAAAAAGCAAATTTAAGAAATCGCTGCAATTGCAGCGATTTCGCTTTTTCAAAAGGCAAAAGTCGCTACATCGTGAGCGATTTTACCGTTTTGGTTTTTTAAAAAATTGATGTGCCCTTTTGAAATTTTTGACAATTTTTTTTACCCTTTTAGCTCCGCACTCGACATAGTGATGATATATTTGGATAAAAAGTTAATAAATCATTTTTATTTCGTAAAATCTCAAATATTTTGAAACAAATTTGATTTGTCAAAATATTACAACGATTTAAATTATTTTTAAGAAAGTATTTTTACGCAAAGTGGAGAAAACATAATATTTTCAATTCCAAATTGACTAAATATCATCGTCTCTAAATTCTCAATCCCTTTCACTAACGGTAGACAACAAACAGAGAAAAAAATGTCACAAATTATTAGGCTGCATTTTGTTTTGGATCGTTCACTTTATATTCAATAGTTATATTAGATTCAAATAAATTAATTTTTTTTAAAAAAAAAATCATATCAAAGATAAAAGCACATCCTCAACAAAAGGTTATTTCATGCAAATGGCTCATACTTTAAAAAATTTATTTAAAAATAGAAAAATATTTACATCACCACAATCTAAGTGGATTATTAGCTATTCTACCAAACAAAACAAAATATAAAAAAGCAAAATATTTTTTTTTTAATAAAAAAAGTGTGTCATCTAAACAATTTAATTAGGGTAGCATTTACCACTTACAATAATAACAAACTCAATAATAATTTAAAAGCCTTTGGAAAGAAAAAAAATATTTGTCTCCAAAGAAAAGTTTCAAATTGAGCATCATAAGAAATTATTTTATTTTTTTTGTGTCATGAAACAGAAATATAGATTCATCGTACCACAAATATTATTTTGTACTTATATTCTCTGCAAAAATTCTCCTTTTTTACTGACATAAAAGCATACAAAAATTAGGTGAAAATTCTCACATGCACACAAGTTAGGTGAATCTAGAAAGTGACAAATATAATTGGACAGTTGAAAGCATGTTAGCGGATACGGAGTTAAAATTTTAAGTTTACGAGTTTTATCGTCTTTTAAAAAAATTGATGAATTGTTGATAAAGTATAAAGTATATAATTGATTATGCCAAATTCATAATCGAAATGTTAACTTACCTTATATTGGATCTTTTCTATGTCTCGATCGAATTTGCTTAGAATATTATATGGAACGGAGTAAAGATTCGTCTCACCTCCTATTAGTTGTTCAACAAAAAAGAATTGCCGAATTGAGTTAGACTATAAAATTTGTAACCGTTGATCTCTTTCTTGAAATGACGATATTGGATGATGGTGTGAAAAGAACTTTCTGATCTCAATGTTGTGTTCAAAAAATCGTTCTTATTTAATATATCTTAGGACGAAGTAAAGGCCTCGATCTGAGCAAAAGTATGATGTGTCCAAAAATTTGAGATCGTAAATGAATTTGAGTACCATTTTGAATCGACTCTTTCGTGATAAAGTCTAATTGGATTGTATAAGTTTTTGTTATTTGGGCCGACAGAATTGGGCTTTGCCTATGGTAACTATGGATCTTATGATCGAGGGTCCAGTTGGGCCTATATTGAAACAGAAGTACCCATTAATTAACCCAAATTAAATAGATGAGTTGTTAAATTTAACGGAACTTTGTATAATTTTCAGGGAAATTTTTTAAAATGTCAATATTTTAGCATTTAAGAGGACTCATTAGCAACAATTTCAATATTTAGTAAAAATGTCATTTTAGTTTGTTATGTATCTTATTTATGTTTTTATTATTTATTTTTATTTAAAGAATATAATTATTTAATAACAAAAAGGAGAAAATTGAAGGGGAATATTTCAAAAAAAGGCAAGCATCCTTAATTTTCTCATCAGTTACATTTTCAAATAAAATTTAAATTTTGTTATTTTTTCTCCAGAATTTTTACCTTTTTAAAATTATATTCATTCCACAATATATTCTATTTATATTTATTATAGTTTTTTATTAGTTTGTATTCATTCCAATAGGTATGCTGATATAGTCATTTAAGAAATATATTTGTTTTTTCATATATTTTTTCCCTATATAGTTTTTTTTCTTCAAAAATCATGTATGTATTCATTTCAATATGTATTTTATTTGTATTTCTATTTATTCTAATTTTTATTTAGAATTTTGTATAATAATATATAAAATACATAAAATTAGTATGATGAAAAAGTGAATGAAATATAAAATTGAAAAGAAATAATTGAATATTTGGTGTACTCATTCTTAAATAAAATACATAACTAGTTGACATACCTTTAGAATAAATATAAATTAGAAAAAAATGTCAAATTCAGTTGACATACCTTTATTAGTTTGTATTCATTCCAATATGTATGTCAAATAAAATGTAACTATTTAAGAAATACATTTGTATTCGTATATATTTTTCACTGTGTATTTATTTTTCTTTTCAAAATCTTGTTTCCTTTTCTAAGTCGTATTCATTCCAATATGTATTTGTATTTGTATTCGAATACAAATAAACTAATAGAAAGTTGTTCTTCTTATAAATAAAATACATAACTAGTTGACATACACTTGGATGAATACAAATTAGGGACAAATACAAGATTCATAAACCATGCAACATGAAATTTTTAATAAATACAAATATTGATAGTATAAATAGTGATTTGAATACAAATTAAGAAAGCATACCAAATTCTAAAAAAGAACTATAAATACAAAACAAACTAATAGAAAATTGTTCGACAACTATCCGATCTTCGTCATCTTTTTCAAGATCCTCATGAGTACACAAAGATTCTACATTTGCGTTTTGAAGTTGAGGAAGGTTTTGCACACCAATGAGTCTTGTAAATGTTCTTACCCTCTTTCTTCCCTCATTTTAGCAGCGGATCATACATTATACACTATTTGTTAAGTAATAAATAAATTAAAGGATGAAAAATCACTAGAAATTGGTTGATTTAGATGAATACCTCTAGTAAGCCTCTTGGATTCAGCCATTGGAGAGTAAACCATAACGGAAATTGAAAAATATAAACAACATTTTTTAAGATATAAACAAAAATAAAATTAGAAAAGAAATCTGAAAATAGGATAAAGATTAAAGATACCTTAATCAAAGGGATTCTTGTTGATGTAATTTTGGATTAAAACAACCACCAAAATATATGGCAAAAAAATATTTGCAACTTCAATGTTGGAGGAAAATCAGAAAAGATAACCATGAGAGAGAGAAAAAATTAAATGGGAGAGAGAATTAACAATTTGAAAAGATAAATATGAGAGAGAATGATAAGAATTAATTGAAAAAGAGAGATAAAATAGGAAGAAAATTGGGACACATAAATTTTTTAAAATAATGACATTTTTGACATTATTGCTAATATTTATAAAGTATGGATATTTTTACTTAATATGTTATTTATTTTGACTAGTATACTAATTTTTCCTAATTTTTATAGTGTTAAACTAATTAGATCGTATTCTTACTCTTTTTTTCAAATTTAGAAATTTCCTAAATTTAGGGAA
Organism: Solanum lycopersicum; assembly: GCF_036512215.1. Classification (NCBI taxonomy): domain Eukaryota; kingdom Viridiplantae; phylum Streptophyta; class Magnoliopsida; order Solanales; family Solanaceae; genus Solanum; species Solanum lycopersicum. Next base: position 1,565,306 of record NC_090808.1, on the reverse strand, counting down.
ATTTGAATACGTTTCGAAACATCTGATACATCACATTCCGATTTAAAAAAAAATCCCTCAACGTTTCAATACATTTAATTTCAATTTTAGATACATCAATCAACGTCATAGTATATCGTGTAGAGTGATTTATTCAAGAACATAGTGTAAGTTCCATTACATCATGTAAAGTGATACATTGATCGATACATCGCGTAAAGTGATGTGTCCTAGAATAGGAGAAAGTATTTTTTTTGTAAATTTCGAAAGAGTGAATTTTTGAAATGACAAAGATAATATATATATTAGAGTTTTATAGCTATAGTTTAGAGAATTACGTTCTATAGCTATATTTATGTTTGTTATGGAGCTTATAATTTGCATAATTTGCTAAATACGTCTAATTTATATACCAATTGATTAGTTTATGAATAAATTCATTAATACAATTGCATCATTCGTATATGAAACGTTTCAGGTTTTTATATATTTATATATGTATACGGTAATGTTCATCTTTAATTTCAATAATTACGTTTGTATATTAGATGCAATTTGCATATGTAGATGTATTTTTTGTTAGGCTTGTCTATTGTATATAAAATATATTTGTAATTTGTATATGTATATGTTCTTTGGAAAAGGATATATGTGGAATCTGTATACAAATAAGAAACAATATAAGTTGTAACGTGTATAAGTATATGTTCTTTTTATTGTGCTTTTAATTTGTATATGTATATATATGTATATAAATAAAAATTTGTATTAATTGATTATGCATATGTATATGAAAGTTCATGATACTAAGAAAAAAAAACATAAAGTTAACTTATACACATTTTTGACGGTTATCTGAAATTTTTATGCCACAATCAAAAGCGTGATGACAAAAATTTTAAATTGAAAACTAATGTGAATGAGATATTTTAAGAAAAAATAGTGTAAATGGGGAGAGAAAAGATCCGCTTTGATTTATCTAAAGAAACATACAAATATACATTTCATTTTTCGATTTAGGTTCAATATAAGATTGTGGGTTCCGTCAGATGACACAATATGCAGAACTGTAGCAGTGAACATAAATAAATTAAGCTAAAGCCATAACATTACATTTAATATGATTCATAAAATTTCCCCCTTTTTAAATTATAGAATTTTTTTTAAAACATAATAAAATAAATTGTACACTTAGATAATTTTACCGAAATTTAAAAGAATCAAAATAAATTGAGTTCGACCCGTTCAAAAATTATTTAGCTTGAAATAAAATAAATAACTTATAGTATGATTCTCTTTTATCTACCTAGACTATAATTTTCTTTTTTATTACATATTTCGATATTGAGTTGGTCAAATTCATTTGTTCTCACGCGATAAAAAATATACACAAACTTGTATCGAGGTGAACAGAAAGTATCACACAAATGTGATAATTTAGATATAGAAAAATGAATATGCAATATATGAATTTCACAATTATCCTAATTTATGTGTATTTTTTATTATTAACTCTACTAAAATATATAATTATCGATATAAACATCGTAAACATCGAATACGAGTAAAGTATTACATAGTTTTGGTGAGTAAAAACGGACGAAAAGGTTTTTTTGGGGGCCAAAAGAAGATAAAACAGAAAAGAGAGGATTTGTTAGCAAATAATCATAAATGTTTAGTAAGTATTAAAACACCTGTCATATTTACCATTTAGTCCAAAACTGAAGTTCATTTTACTCCTCCGTCTCTTACTCGACGGTATCGCCTTCTCCGTCGATCGGCGTTTGAAAATTCGATTTGTTTCTCCGATTTCAAGCCATGGATTTCGAAGATCATGATAACGTGGTACATTTTTTCTTACATATCTCACCTTATTAAACATATTTTTTTGAATTCTCTCATTTTCATGTTATTTCTTACCGGATCTGCTTTTATACGTATGAATTTGTCGTTGTGCTAGTGTGATCTGACACTATTTTAGCTAGATATCGTTAATTCGTTTTTTTCTGTAAACGGAGGTGTTACTGTTGTCCGAGTTAGGTTAAATTTGTTGAGATTTTGTGATACAGATATGTAAACAGTTCAATTGTTAATGGAGGAATTGGTTGGGATCTTCGGAGGTGTTTTGGGGTAAAATTTTGGTGTTGGAAGTAAAGAATGTGTGTTACTGTTGAATTATGTCAAATTTGCTGAAAGTTTTTGTGATGAGGGATATGTAAACAGTGTAATTGTTAATGGCAGAATTGGTTGGGATTTGCGGAGGTTTTTTTGCAGTAAATTTTTAGCGTTGGTATTATAGAATTTGTATTACTGTTTGAGTTATGATAAATTTTCTGAAAATTTGTGATAGGGATATGTGAACAGAGTAGTTTCTAATGGTGGATTTTCCGAGCTGTGTTGGAGTAAATTTTTGGTGTTGGTAATATAGACCGTGTGTTACTGTTCGATTTATTTAAATTTGCTGAAATTTTGTGGTAAGGATATGTAAAATGAGGTTTTAAGGTTTGAGTTATGTTAAATTTGTTGAGATTCCTTGATGTGCATATGTAAACGGTGTAATTGTTTATGGAGGAATTGGTTCGATTTGCTGTGGTGTCTTATGGTAATTTTTGGTGTTGGAAATATAAAATGTAGGGAATTGTAGGTTTATTCATTCGGTCTGGTCTGAGCTGCTACAATATTTTTTTTTGGGTGTGATCTGTCGCTTGTTTTAGCTTGATATCGTGAATTCATTGTTTTCTGTAAATGGAAGTGTTACTGTTGTTCGAGTTATGTTAAATTATTTGAAATTTTGTGATACAGATATGTGAAAGCAGTGTCAGTGTCTGTATCGGAAGTGGTTTGATTTTCTAAGGTGTTTTGGAATAAATTTTGGTGTTGGAGATGTAGAATCTAGAGAACTGTAGGTCTTTTGGATGTGATCTATGGTTGCTTGATATCATAAATTCATTGTTTTCTGTGAACGGAGGTTCTATGGTTTGAGTTATGTTAATATTGGTGTGAATTTGCAGAAGTTTTTGTGGAGTAAGTGTTTGATGTTGGAAATAAAGAATATAGAGGGCTCTGCATTTATTCATTTATAGTTGTGCTATGTATCAAATTTCTGTCCGGGTGTGATATGTCACCTATGCATATGCTTGCCTAGATATCATGAGTTCATTGTTTTCTGGAGGCTGAGGTGATATGGTTCTTATATGATAAATTTGTTGAAATTTATGTAATATATGGATTTGTAAACAATAATAGTTTAGTGTCGGCACCGGTAAGAATTTTCTGTTTTTTCTCCTGGAGTATATGTTTAGTGTTGGAGATGCACTATGTAGAGAACCATAAATTAAGACATTGGATCTTCAAGAGTTTTGTATTAGTTATGAAGTAGTTATCTATCTAAACATATTCTGAGACATAATTGGACAAAAAATGCAAAGCCCAAAATCCTCTTTATGTTTGGACTTAAAATCACCCCTTAGGTGGCAAGTGCAGTAATAGTCCTCCATGTGTGTGGAACTGGTCCTTTCTTTGTCCAAGTTGATTGTGTGTATTAGGTGTTATGAATATGGTTCTTGGATGTTATTGTGAACACAGATACTTGGAGCCACCCACCCTCACAATTTTTTTTATGGAAAATTTGGTTGAGCTAGACACTGGTGGAATGATATTTGTTGTACTACTCTTCTTTTTGGGGTTGTAGTCTTTTTAACTATTTCCTTGGTCCCATCATAATAGTCTAAGGTTTGTGCGAATTGATTTTAGATTTAGGGAAAGAACACTTCGTGGGCTAATTTTTTTTTTCTGTATCTTTATGAACTCTTATCCTTTCCTAATCACAGATATGGATTAGACAAAAATTTACCTTTGTTCTCTTTTCAAGCAGAAGAATATGGCTAAGGACGTTGAAGTGAAAGGATTCAACCCAGGATTAATTGTTTTAATAGTTGTCGGTGGGCTTCTGTTGACATTCCTTGTTGGGAACTACTTGCTTTACATGTATGCACAGAAAACCCTTCCTCCAAAGAAAAAGAAGCCAGTTTCCAAGAAGAAGATGAAGAAGGAAAGACTGAAGCAAGGTGTTTCCGCACCTGGAGAATAGATGCCCTAGACACACTGCGGTTAATTCCCTTGTTCATCTCGTGGAAACTATGTGAGTTCATATTTAGTGCCCCGTTGTCAAACAGATGGTTGGACTTGTTATCATTTTCAATTTCCCGTCATCATAGTTAGAGCTCTCAACTTTAGAACTTGTTAATGTGTAGAATTTTCCCCTCTTATTTTCATGTTAGCTGCCGGAGAAGTTGTTCTGCAAGCTACTGATTTCTCTATTCTCTACCCATAACACCATTTCCCCCTTTTGTTTTTTTTCTTTTGATCATGTCTGAATTTCTTGGGAGGTTTGTGCTTCCTGCTTCTTTCTTGCGGTAAAACTTATCCGCAACGGTGTTTACACCAAGCCAATACATGCATGCCATGTGTTTAAATTTATAGTTCATTTGAACACCCGGTTTGGGTAAGCTTTTTCCTCTTTCTTGGGTTGGGATAGTTGGTATAAAGGGCGTGGCCTAGTGGTCGATGAAGCGTCGGATTTCGAAAGTACTCGGTTACTTCTTTTCATTAGCTTAGACATGTAAGCCCTAGTTCCATCAGTCAAATTCCTCCAAAGCTCTCTCCATTTACTCTCGATGACCCACCTACTTTTGTGAACTCCATTTGTGGAATCACACTATATATGTTATTATATTTCTTCTTGATGACTTTCGAGTTGCCAATAGTACCTCATTTGACTCAATACGTGATGAAATAATGACATAGTAAATGCAATTTTCATAAGAAAAAGAAGTTAGATCGTCAATGAATTTTTGAGAATACTGAATTTTTCGAGTAGGACCATTCATAATGACATAGTAAACTATACCCATAACTTGTACACAACCTTTTTTTTTTTTGTAAAAAAGTTCATTTAGAGATCACAAAAAAGTGATTAAGAATTGAGTTACCAGAATAACAAGAAAATAATGTGGTAACGAAATTATAAAGATTAAAAATAAATATTGAAAGATGTGCGAAATTCAAGAATAAAATCTCCAATTTCAGGATAAAGTGCTAAGAATTCTAATTAATCTTAGTATTTTGTGACTAATTTTGATATACTAATAGAGTCATTTCAAGAATTTAGATAAAAAGTGATCTAGACTCTTATTAAAAAGAACTAGAGAAAATAATTGGTCTAAGCCTAATCACATTCTTTAATTTATGAATAAGAACTAAAGATATCAAGTTAAAGAGTTAATTTCACCTTTTAAGAATCGTTCTTATAAGGTTGTAAGATAAATTTCAAGTAGTCACACATAAAGGTGTAAACAAGAAAACTCTCAATTAATAATAATGTTGTCTGTCAAAATAATAAAATCTAACCCCTATATATATGAAAAGCCTATCCCAAATAGAATGAGATTTAAATCCTACTTTTATGGAAACTTTAAACTAGGAAATTCCTTTGAAACTTTAAACTAGGAAATCCACAATTCTTGGACTCGTTCTTGGGCTTTTCTTCCATGATAAGCATCTTCTTGATTCCCTATTGAAGTCCAACGACCTCAGCTTGTAACTCCTTATCTTGAGACCTTAGCGGTCTTCTTAGGGCTTCTATAGCCTTAACCATGTCCATGGAGCTATCAAAAAGGAATTCAGATTTTTTCAACTCATTACGTAATATATTATTACAGGAGGATTATACGTAATGTTTCTCCAATTCATTATGAAGATCTCATTTAATCTTTTTAGAAAATTTTCGGGTGAGTGCCATAACCTTCGGGCAAGTACACACGAAAAATGGTGAAAGTTGGATAATTTCTAAAAGTTGGTTTGTAAATGTAAAAATATGCGTGAAAAAAGGTGGAACTCTAGGTAATGCTTATCTGACTCATTATGGACGTTCTCATATATTTTTTTTGAATTTTTTTGGCTACCGCAACGATACCAAATTCATGGATTAATACACACGAAAAATGATAAAAGTTGGATAATTCTTAGAAGTTGGCTCGTATATGCAAAAATATGCGTGAAAAAACGGCAGGACTCTACACAATGCTTTCCAAAATAATTACAGAGGTCCTCATATAACTTTTCAATTTTTTTTAAGGTGCCCCATTTGTACATAAAAAACGGTTAAAAGTCGGATAATTTCTAAAAGTTGACATAGTTTTTACAAAAAATAAATAAATAATCTTTGAGCTCCAAAGGCTTTAGATTCATGTGCTATAGTCCACCATCTTTTTTGGTGATCCAAAATTTCGACGTCATTTTTGTTAAAAATTTTCATAAATGCCCTTAAAGACCTTAGCTGTGGAGTGAGTTGGCCCTAACGGTCAAAACAACCAATTTTCAAGATCAAACGAGCCCCGAAATAGGTAAGACTCCAATTTTATCAATTTCTGTGTGATCTATCATCTTTTTTGGTGATCCGAAATTTCAAAATTATTTTTGCTGAAATTTTTCATGGACGTTCGAAATTTCAAAGGCAAATATTGCCTATTTCATGTGCTATAGTCTATGGATGTTTTGTGATTCGGGATTCTCGAAACGAAATGACCAAAATTTTTCATGGACGTCCTTTAAGACCTAAGCAATGAACCCATTTCATATCACGAGAAAAAAGGGGCATTTTAAGTTCAAACGAGTTTCAAAGTAGGTAAACACAAATTTTGTTGATTTTCATGACCTATAGTCTATGCATTTTTTTGATCTGGAATTACCAAAATAAATTGGGCCAAATTTTTCGTGGACGTCCGTCAAGAGCTTAGCAATCTACCAAATTCATCTCATGGGATAAACAGGGGCATTTTCAAGTTCAAAAACGAGCTCAAAAGCATGTAAATGCAGATTTTGCTGATTTTTGTGTGCTATAGTACATGAATATTATGTGATCCAGAATTCACGAAATAAATAGTCGAAATATTTTATGGACGTCAGTTAAGACCTTAGCAATGTACCCAGTTCAACCCGTGGAAAAAATAGGATAATTTTAAAGTTTAAACGAGCTTAAAGAGGGTAAATGCAAATTTTATCGATTTTTATGTGTTATAGTCCATGAATTTTTCGTGATCCAGAATCCCTGACACAAATTGATAAAAAATTATTGTTGACGTCCATTAAGACCTAAACATTGTAAGAAGTTCCCCCCATAGTAAAAAATGGTACATTTTCAAGTTCAGACGAGTTCCAAAGCAGGTAAATGCATATTTTGTCAATTTTCATGAGCTATATAGTCCATGGATCTTTTATGATTCAAAATTCCCAAAATAAAATAGCCAAAAAATTTCATAGACATCCTTTAAGACATTTGCAATTTACCAAGTTCGTTCCGTAGGAAAAATGTGGGCATTTTCAATTTCAAACAAGCTTCAAAGCAGATACATGCAAATTTTGTCGACTTTCATTTACTATAGTCCTTGGATTTTTTTTGATCTAGAATTTCTGAAAAGAAATGATCGAAATTTTTAATGGACGTTTGTTAAATCCTTAGCAATGTATCTAGTTCATCCCGAGAGATTAAAGGGGGGCATTTATAAGTTCAAACGAACTCTAAAATAGAAAAATGCAGATTTTGTCGATTTTCATGTGCTATAATCCATGGATTATTTGTGATTTTGTATTCCGAAAACAAAATAATCAAAAATTTTCATCGATATTCGTTAAGACATTAACTATGTACCAAGTTCGTCTCGCGAAATAACGGGGGCACTTTCAAGTTTAAACAAGCTCCAAAGAAGGTAAACATATATTTTGCCGATTTTCTTGTTCTATAGTCAATGAATTTTTCTTATCCAGAATTCTCGAAACAAAATGACCAAAATTTTTCATGGATGTGAGTTAAGACCTTAACAATGTATCCAGTGCGTCCTGCGGGAAAAATAGGGGCATTTGAAAGTTCAAAGGAGCTCTAAAGCAGGTATACACATTTTTTTTTATTTTCATGTGCTATAGTCTATGATTTTATTTGATCTGCAATTCCCTAAAAAAAACGATCAAAATTTTTGTGAACATCCGTTAAGACCTTAGTAATGTTTCTAGTTCATTCTCCCAAAAAACTGGAGGCATTTTCAAGTTCAAATAAGCTCAAAAGAAGGTAAACGCAAAGTTTTACTGATTTTCGTATGCTATTGTCCATGAATTTTTTGTGATCCAGAATTCCCAAAACAAAATGGCTGAAATTTTTCATGGACGTTTGTTTAGACCTTAACAATGTACCTAGTTCATCTTGCGGGAAAAAGAGAGACGTTTTCAAGTTCATACGAGCTCCAATGTAGGTAAACGCAAATTTTACTAATTTTGATTTGCTATAGTCCATATATTTTATGAGATCCAGAATTCTCGATATGAAATAGCTAAAAATTTTCATGAACGTTCTTTAAGACCTTAGCAATGAACCTAGTTCATCCCACGGAAAAAATGGGGGTATTTTTAAGTTCAAACGAGCTCCAAAGCAGGTAAACACATATTTTACCAATCTTTTTTTATGTTGTAGTCCATGGACTTTTTGTGATCTGAAATTACAAAGGAATTGTCAGAATTTTTCGTGGACGTCCTTTAAAACCTAAGAAATGTACCCAGTTCTTTTTGCGAAAAAAATGAAGGCATTTTAAAATTTAAACGAACTCCAATGAAGGTAAACATAAATTTTATGGATTTTCGTGGTCAATAAGTCCATGGATTTTTTGTGATCATAAATTCCCAAAATAAGATGGCCAAAATTATTTATAGACGTCCGTTAAAACCTTAGCAATGTACCAAGTTTGTCTCGCGTTAAAAACTATGATATTTTCATGTTCAAACGAGTCCAAACAAGGTAAACACAAATTATGTTAATTTTTGTGTTCTATTGTCCATGACTTTTTTTGATCTTGAATTTTCGAAACAAAATGAACGAAATTTTTCTTGGACGTCAGTTAAGACATTAGCAATGTATCCAGTTCATCGTGCGAGAAAAATATGGGCATTTTCAAGTTCAAACGAATTCTAATGCATGTAAATATAAATTTTATCGATTTTCATGTGCTATAGTCAATGAATTTTTTGGTATCCATAATTTCCAAAATAAAATGGCAGAATTTTTTCATAGTCATCTGTTAATTCCTTTTAAAGTACCCAGTTCGTCCGGCGAGAGAAACATGGGCATTTTCAAATTCTAAAGATTTTTAAAGTAGGTCAACACAAATTTTACCCATTTTCATGTGCTATAGTCCATAATTTTTTTGTGATCTGAATTCACGAAATAAAATGACTGAAATTTTTCAGAACGTCAGTTATGACCTTAACAATGTACCCAGTTCATCTCGCGGGAAAAATGGGGGCATTTTCAATTTCAAATGAGCTCCAAAATAGGTAAGTACAGATTTTATTGATTTTCATGTGTTGTAGTCCATGTATATTTTGTTGATTCAAAATTCCCAAATACAAAATGACCGAATTCTTTTTGGATGTCCGTTAAGACCTTCGCAATGTACCAATTCATCCCGCAAAAAAAAATGGGGGCATTTGTAAGTTAAAACGAGCTCTAAAGCAGGTAAACAAAGAGTTTTTCAATTTTCGTGTGCTATAGTCCATGATATTTTTGTGATCCGAAATTCTCGAAACAAAATGACCAAAATTTTTCATGGACATCCGTTAAGACCTTAACATTGTACCTAATTCGTTCCGCGAGAAATAAGAGAGCATTTTCAAGTTCAAACAAGGTCTAATGCAGGTAAACACACATATCGTCGATTTTTCTGTGCTATACTCCATGGATTTTTGGTGATTAAGAATTCTTGAAAAAAAAATGATTAAGACCTTAACAATGTACCTAGTTCATCCCGCGGAAAGAATGGGGGTATTTTCAAGTTCAAACGAGCTCCAAAGCGGGTAAAGATAGATTTTCTCGATTTTTATATGCTATAGTCCATGAATTTTTTGTGATTTGAGATTCTCGTAACGAAATGACCAAAATTTTCCATGTACGTCCTTTAAGACCTAAGAAATGTACCCAATTCGTCTAGTAGGAAAAAAGGGGCATTTAAAAGTTCAAGCGAGTTTCAAAGCAGGTAAATATATATTTTGCCGATTTTCATGTGCTATAGTCTATGAATTTTTTGTAATATGGAATTCCCAAAACAAATTGGGCCAACATTTTTTTGGGACGTCTGTCAAGAGCTTAGCAATGTACCAAGTTCGTCCCACGGGATTAACAAGGGCGTTTTCAAGTTCAAACGAGCTCCAAAGCATGAAAATGCAGATTTTGCTGATTTTTGTGTGCTATAGTTCATTAATATTTTGTGATCCAGAATTTTCGAAATAAATTTACCGAAATATTTTATGCACATCTGTTAAGACCTTAGCAATGTACCAATTTTGTCCCAAGAAAAAAAAAGGAAAACTTTAAAGTTGACGACCATTATAGAGGGTAAATGCTGATTTTGTCGAATTTCATGTGCTATAGTCCATGAATTTTTTGTGATTCGGAATCCCTGACTCAAAATGACCAAAATTTTTTGTGGACGTCCATTAATACTTTAGCATTGTAAGCAATTCCTCCCATGGAAAAAATGAGACATTTTTAATTTCAAACGAGCTCCAAAGCAGGTAAGTAGAGATCTTATCGATTTTTGTGAGTTATATCGTCCATGGATTTTTATGATTCAAAATTCCCAAAATAAAATAGCCAAAATTTTTCGTAGACATCCATTAAGACCTTTGAAATTTACCAAGTTCGTTTCGCAGGAAAAATGTTGGCATTTTCAATTTTAAACAAGTTCAAAAAGTAGGTAAACGTAGATTATTTCATACTGTGTGCTATAGTCCTTGGATTTTTTTATGATACAAAATTTCTCAAAAAAAAGGGTCAATTTTTCAATGGAGGTCCGTTAAGTCCTTAGAAATGTATCTAGTTCATTTGGAGGGATTAAAGGGGGTATTTTCAAGTTCAAACTAACTCCAAATTAGGAAAACGTTGATTTTACCGATTTTCATGTGCTATAGTCAATGGATTTTTCATGATCCGGAATTTCAAAAACAAATAGCAGAAATTTTTCATGGAAGTTCGTTAAGACCTTAAAATGTACTCAGTTTGTCCCGCGGAATAACGGGGGCATTTTCAAGTTCAAACGAGCTCTAAAGAAGGTAAACGCAGATTTTATCGATTTTCATGTGCTATAGTCCATGATTTTTTTGTGATCAAGAATTCTTAAAACAAAATGACCAAAATTTTACATGGAGGTGCGTCAAGACCTTAACAATGTAACCATTGCGTGCTGCTAGAAATACATGGGCATTTTGAAGTCAAAAAAGCTCGAAAGAACGTAAACACAAACTTTGTTGATTTTCGTATGCTATAGTACATAACTTTATCTGATCTCTAATTCCCAAAACAAAATGATCAAAAATTTTCATAGACATCAGTTAAGACCTTAGCAATGTATCAAGTTAATCCTTAGAGATAAATGAGGGTATTTTCAAGTTTAAACGAGCTCTAAAGAAGGTAGACACAGAGTTTTGCTGATTTTTATGTGCTATTGTCTATGGATTTTTCGTGATCCGAATATTCCAAAACAAAATGATCAAAATTTTTTATGGACGTTCGTTTAGATCTTAACAATGTACCCAGTTCATCCTGCGGGAATAACAGTGACATTCTCAAGTTCAAAGGAGCTTCAAAGTAGATAAACGCAAATTTTACTAATTTTCATGTGCTATAGTACATCAATTTTTTGAGATATATTGTATAAAATGGTTGAAAATTTTCATGGACGTCTGTTATGACCTTAACAATGAATCTATCTCATCCCGTGGGAAAAATAGGGGCATTTTAAAGTTCAAACGAGCTCCAAAGTAGGTAAATGCAGATTTTGCCGATTTTCTTATGTTATAGCCCATGAACTTTTTGTGATATGAAATTCCAAAAAAGAAAGTCTATAAATTTTCATGGACGTATTTTTAGACCTTAACATATACCAAGTTCGTCAGGCGGATAAAACGAGAGCATTTTCAAATTCAAACGAGCTCTAATGAAGGTATATGCATATTTGCGTATTTTCGTGGTCAATAAGTCCATGAATTTTTTTTATCATAAATTTTCAAAGTAAAATTGTCGAAATTTTTCATGGAGGCCCATTTAGACCTAAGCAATGTACCATGTTTGTCCCGCGTAAAAAATGACGATATTTTCATGTTCAAACGATTCCGAAGAAGGTAAATGTAAATTCTACCAATTTTTGTGTGTTGTCCATGGCTTTATCTAGATCTTTAATTTTGAAACAAAATGAACGAAAATTTTCTTGGACGACATTTAAGACCTTAGCAATGTACCCAATTCATCCTATGGAAAAAACATTGGCATTTTCTAGTTTAAACGAGCTCCAAAGCACGTACATGTAAATTTTGTCGATTTTCGTATGCTATAATCCATGGATTTTTTGGTATCCAGAATTTCCAAAATAAAAAGATCAAAATTTTTCATGGACTTCCGTTAATCTCCTAGCAAAGTACCCAGTTCGTCCCGTGGGAAAAAAGGGCATTTTCAAATTCAAAAGAGCTCTAAAGTAGGTAAACACATATTTTGTTGATTTTTGTGTGCTATAGTCTATAAATTTTTTGTGATACGCATGAATTTTTTTTATCTCGAAACAAAATGGCTAAAATTTTTCATGTCTGTCCGTTTAGATGTTAGAAATTGGACCAGTTCATCTCGCGGAGAAGAATTATGCATTTTCAAGTTCAAATAAGTCCCAAAACAAGCAAAGACAGATTTTATCTATTTTCGTGTGGTATAGCCCATGAATTTTTTTGATCCAGAAATCTAAAAAAAATAGGCCAAAATTTTTTATGGACGTCTGTTATGACCTTAGAAATAAAACTAATTCATTCCGCTGGAAAAAATGGAGCATTTTTATGTTCAAACGAGTCTCAAAGCAGGAAAAGATATATTTTACGTGTCTTCGTGTGCGATATTTATGGATTTTTTTATCCGCAAAATCCTGAAACAAAATGACCAAATTTTTTAATGAACGTCCGTTAGTACCTTAGAAATGATATCAGTTCCTGTCGAAAAAAAGTGATGCATTTTAAAGTTTAAACGAGCCCGAAAGCAAACAAAGACTGATTTTATCAATTTTTGAGTGTTATAACCCATATATTTTTTTGATCCAAAAATTTCAAAACAAAATGACTGAAATTTTTCATGGATGTTTTTTAAGATCTTAGAAATGGAATCAGTTCTTCCCACGGGAAAACTTGTGCATTTTCAAATTAAAACAAGATCCAAAGCAGGTAAAGACAGATTTTATCGATTTTCGTGAACTATACCCACGAATTCTTTTGATCAGGAACTTTTGAAGTAAAATGACCAAAATTTTGAATGGACGTCCGTTAAGACCTTAGAAATGAAATCATTTCGTCTTGCGGTGAAAAAATTGATGTATTTTTAAGTTCAAAATAGCACAAAAGCAGGCAAATGCAGATTTTATCGATTTTTTGTGCTATAGTTCATGAATTATTTTTTGATCATTAAATCACGAAATAAAACAGTTGAAATTTTTCGTAGACGTCCATTGTAATCTTAGAAACAAAACCAATTCGTCTCGCGGGGAAAAGTGATACATTTTCAAGTTCAAAGGAGCCCCAAAGAAAGAAAAGGCAGATTTTATCGATTTTCGTGTGTTATTTACTAGATCCGTAAATCCCAAAGCAAAAAGGACGAAATGTTTCATGGATGTCCGTTAATACCTTAGAAATAAATTTTGTTCGTCACACGGGGAAATTTTTTGCATTTTGTTGTTCAAACGAGCACCAAAGCAAGCAAAGACAGATTTTATCAATTATCGTGTGATATAGCACATGATTTTTTTATCCGAAAATCTCAAAATAAAATGGCCAAAAATTTTCATGTCTGTCCGTTGAGACTTTAGAAATGGAACTAGTTCATCTCGCGGGTAAAAATGGTGCATTTTCAAGTTCAAATAAGTCCCAAAACAAGCAAACACAGATTTTACCTATTTCATGTGCTATAGCCCATGAATTTTTTTGATCTAGAAATCTTGAAACAAAATGACCAAAATTTTTCATGGACGTCTGTTACTACCTTAGAAATAGAACCAATTCATTTCGCTGGGAAAAATGGTGTATTTTCAAGTTCAAATGAGCCCTAACCAGACAAAGACAGACTTCACCGATTTTTCTGTGTTATTGCCTATGAATTTTTTTAGAAACGAAAACCCCCAAAAAAATGACTGAAATTTTTAATGGACGTTCGTTAAGACCTTAAAAATGAAACTTGTTCGTCCCGCTGGAAAAATAGTACATTTTCAAGTTCAAACGTGCCCCAAAACTCGCAAAGGCATATTTAATAAAATTTCGTGTACTATAGCCTATAGATTGTTTTGATCTAGAAATCAAAAATAAATGACCAAAATTATTCATGAATGTCCGTTAAGACATTAGAAATGGAATCGGTTTGTCCCGCTGAGAAAATTGTGCATTTTCAAGTTAAAACGAGACCCAAAACAGGCAAATACCGATTTTATCAATTTTCGTGTGTTATAGCCCATGTATTTTTTTAAATCCAAAAATCCAATAACAAAATGGGCAAATATTTTCATGGACATCCAGTAAGACATTAGAAATGAAACCAATTCGTCCCGCGGGGTAAAATGGTGTACTTTAAAGTTTAAACTAGCCCCAAAGCTGTCAAAGGCACATTTTACTATTTTTTCGTGTACTATAGACCATGAATTTCTTTTTGATTCGTTAATGACCGAAAATTTTTATGGACATCCTTTAAAGCCTTAGAAATGGAACCAATTTGTTCCATGGGAAAAATGGTACATTTCAAATTTAAATGATCTCCAAAATAGACAAAGAAAGATTTTACCAATTCTAGTGTGCCATAGCACATGAATTTTTTTTATCCGCAAAACGCAAAATAAAATTGCTAAAAAACTTTGTGGACGTTCATTAGGACCTTAAAAATAGAACCCGTTCATCCCAAGGGAAATTGATGCATTTTAAAGTTAAACGAGCCTCAAAGCAGGCAAATGAAGATTTTAATGATTTTCGTATGCTATAGCTCATTTATTATTTTTCATCGAAATTTTTTAAAAAATGACCGAAATTTTTCATGGACGTCCGTTAATACTTTAGAAATGGAATCAGTTTGTCCAGCGGAGAAAAATGGTGCATTTTCAAATTCAAACAAGCTCCAAAGTAGGTAAAGATAAATTTTATCGATTTTTGTTTGCTATAGCCCATGATTTTTACTAGATTTGAAGATCAAAAACTAAATGGGCGAAAATTTTCATGGATGACCGTTAAGACATTAGAAATGGAAAATGTTCGTTCCGCAGGAATAAAATGGTGCATTTTCAAGTTAAAACGAGACTTAAAGAAGGCAAAGACATATTTTTACCAATTTTCCTGTGCTAATAGCGATGGATATTTTCAGATACGAAATATCCAAAATAAAATGATCGGATTTTTCATGGACGTCCCTTAAGACTTAAGAAATGGAACCAATTCGTCTCGCGGGGAAAAATTGTGCATTTTTAAGTTCGAACGAGCCCCACAACAGACAAATGCAAATTTTACTAATTTTATTATTCTATAGCCATAGATTTTTTTAAATTCGGAAATCACGAAACAAAATGACTGAAATTTTTCATGGACATCAATTTAAACCTTGGAAATGGAACCAGTTCGTCAAGCAGAGAAAATGGTAGTTTTTCAAGTTAAAACCAGTTCACTAAAAATCTATGGACTATAGCACACGAAAGCATTAAATGAGGGAGTTCACTTGCTTTGGGGCTCGTTTGACCTTCAAAATGGTTCGTTTTGGCCGTCATGGCCAACTATTTTCATAGCTCGTCTTAATGGGCGTCTCAAAAAAAATTGGGCAAAAATGACGTCGGAATTTTGAATCACCAACAAAGATTGTGGATTATAGCACACAAAAATCGATAAAATGAGGGATTTACCTTCTCTGGGGTTCGTTTGACCTTCAAAATAGTCTATTTTTGCCATCTGGGTCAACTGGCTCTATAATAACGTCTGAAAGACATCCATCAAAATTTGGGCAATAAAAACGTAGGAATTCTGGATCACTAAAAATTCATGGATTATAGTACACGAAAACTGATAAAATGGAGTATACTTGCTTTGGGGCTCGTTTGACCTTGAAAATGGGTTGTTTTGGCCGTTAGGTCCAACTGTCTCTGTAGCTAATGTCTGAAGGACATTCATGAAAAATTTGGGCAAAGAAAAAGTTGAAATTTCGAATCACTAAAAATCAATAGACTATAACACACGAAAATCGATAAAATGGGGAGTTTACCTGTTTCAAGCCTCGTTTTACCTTTAAAATGAGTTGTTCTGGCCGTCAGGGCCAATTGAATTATCTAACGTCTGTCCACAAAAAATTTTAGGCAAAAAAGATGTTGGAATTCTGGATCACCAAATAAGATCGTGGACTATAGCAGACGAAAATTGATAAAATTAGTGGTTTACATGCTTCGGGCTCGTTTGACCTTCAAAATGGTATGTTTTGGCTGTCAGGTCCAACTGACTACATAGATAATGTCTTAACGAACGTTTATGAAAAATTTAGACAAAAAAGACATCGTAATTTCGGATCACCAAAAAAGCCATGGACTGTAGTACATGAAAATGGATTATACCTATTCCTAGTAGTAACTCACAATTGGGAGCTCTGAATAGTTCCAAATCTTCCAATTAAGTGTTTGCCTCGTCCAAGAAGTTCTTATCTGTTTCAGTTCCTCGTTCAAGGATTGTTTCTCGAGCAACATCACCAACATCTAGACGGGCCAGTCCACCTCGTTCTAGTACACCAACTCCAATATTGGCTGGACTTACATCTCGAAGGATTGTTGTTTGCTTAAAGGACAAATGAAAGTCTTAGTCAAGAGGTTGCTAAATTAAGAGCACAGGTAGGTTGTTTTTCTACTATGCAGCCATCTCCTTCTGATGCAGTCCTTCACCTCTATACATGTTTTTATACTTGTTTCTGATATGGCTCTCAAACTTTGCAATGAGGTGCTGATTTGGCCTGTCACAAATAAAAAGTACCTAAGTGTCTAGTTTTATGGAAAACATTAAGCTGCATTTTTCGAGTTGATGATGGAAAATCGAGATAAAAGCTTGTTTATGATTTTAGTTATACTTGTACCAACTTTTAATATTGCTATTTGTCCAAACTCTTACAACGCAAGGCTCAACTTCAAGAGGTAGAACTGGAAAGAACTAGTAAGCAGTGCAATATCAATTGCGGGGGAGGAGACGACCAAATGCAAAGCAGCAAAAGAAGTGATCAACTCACTTACTTCTCAGGTAAGTTGAGAGTCATTTTTACAAAACTTGTCCAAGTGTATGGAAAAAAGTTGAGCTTCTCTTCATTTCTCAGTTTCATTAGCTTCTCGCGGTTTACTGTTTAAACATCAAAAATTTCAGAAATTGGGAAGCTTACTTTTCAAGAGCTGGAGCGGAGTCAAGTGTATCTAACAGCCAGTTGCTTTCTAATGGATCAAGCAATGCCAGTAATCGCAGTGCTGTTCACAATAGAAAAGGGAATCAAGAGGCAACAACGGGCAGAACAAAAGAATGTGATTCTCGTAATGAGAATGGATGGGTTGAGCAAGATGAGTCAGGTTTATATATATATATTACTCTTACCTCCCTACTTACCTGGAGGCGTCAAAGATCTTAAAAGGGTTTATGAGCTGTACAATGTACGCGTAGTTCACAAGGAACTGCAAGTGTGGATTTAGCACTTTGAGACATGCAAATTACCATTTGTACATGAGTTTTCCTTTTTGGTCCTAACTCAAGTTCATGCCCCACAGTGATTCACATCATGTTGATCATATAGGTTTAGTGTTTACAAACCAGTAGTGCGCGGTTTGAAACTCAGTGAATAATAGTCTTGCTCTTTACGCACTTACATATATACCTGGCTTTTGTTGGTGGCTGCACCCACACATCATGCGCTATGCTCTTACCGTTAAACCACTTACCCACTCTATTTGTTTTTCCCCTTCCTAATTGCTATGTAGGAGAATAGAGATGTAGTTTTAGTAGGTTGCTTGCCCTTGTTGGGAGATAACTTTCCTTATAAATTTACCCAATTTAATGCATATTTGGATTTCAAATCCATACTATGTTCCCGTTTATCTTTCTGTTCAATATGATTTATCTATAATGCTAATTATAATTAAGAATATATTGATTAAAATGTACAAGAACAATTATATAATTAAGGTCATAAATGTTGCCGCTGAAGTTATGAATGTCGTCGCTAAAGGTCACTTTAATGGCAACAAAAACTGCTGCTAAAAGATGAATGTATAGAAAAAGTGATTTTTAGTGGCGACTAAAACCGCCGCCAAAAGTCATGAAAGTCGTCCTAAAGAAATATTTTAATGGCGACTAAAACCACCGCTAAAAGTCATCGCTAAAAATGACATTTAATTTCGACTTTAACTGCCGCAAAAAGTCATGAAGGCCGCTGCGAAAACTGACATATAGTGGCGACATAAACTGCCTCTAAAAGTAAAGAAAGTCGTCGCTAAAAGTTATGAATGTCGTCACTAAGGATGAAGGTCGTCGCTAAAGATTATGTAGGTCTTCGCTAAAAGTTATGAAGGTCGTCGCTAAAAGTTATGAAGGTCGTCGCTAAAAGTTATGAATCTCGTCGCTAAAAGTAATGAAGGTCGTCGCTAAAAAGTTATGATGTCGTCGCTAAAGGTTATGAAGCTCGTCGCTAAAAGCTATGAATTTCGTCGCTAAAAGTTTCTTTTTGTGGCGACAAAAAACCGCTGCTAAAAGTGATGAATATTGTCGCTAAAAGTGTCTTTTGCTGGCAACTAAAACCGCCGCTAAAAGTTATGCCTTGTTGCTAAAAGTTAGCTTTTAGTGGCGACTTTTATGAGTATTTACAGAGACTAGAGTTGCCACTGAAACCTAATTTTATTGGCGACCTTTAAAGCCTTATAGTGACTATAACATACTATTCGTGGCGATTAAGTTTAGGCATTAGCAGCAACTATAATAATCTTTTAGCGGCAACTATTATACTTATTATTAGCGGCTAATGTTGTCACTAAAACTCACATTTAGTGGTCATTAATGTAGGTCTAAGCGGCGTTGAATGTTGCTACTAAAACATTCTTTTAGTGGCCACTATTATACTTATTCACAACGACTAATTTTCGTTGGTTTAAAATGAGAGGAGATCTCTCTATTTAAGAGCAACTCTTTCGAAAAGGTCACAACTTTTCATAAAAATCACTTCTCATAACAGTTGCAACTTTCAAAATAAAAGTCACAACTTTTCACGATATGAGAAGGCTAGTTTGGAGATAAATATATTTAAAAAAAACGAATTCTGATGACGCCACGTAGGGAAATCGCTTCTTTTGTTGACAATGTTAGATCAGAAATTAGATGAAATAATATATTTTAGGAACATATAAGATTTTAATCATCACATGTTTCAAGTTCAAGTATTACATGACACGATTCTGAATTATTAATCTTTACAAATAAGATCGAATACTAGATGGTTATATTTTTCTATTAAGATTTCAATCTAATGAATGTAAAATTCGATCATATACACTTCTTTTTGTTGACAATTTGTACAAAGTAAAAGCAATTAGATTAGAGCTAAGGACATGAGGGAATTTGGTCACTCAGCTAAGCACAGCAATAGTTCACCATGCAAAAGACTTTGGAAGTTTTCTGCAAGAAATACAAATTAACACAAATGCAGGTTTAGAGCCAACAGAAAGAGTGCCTAAAAACGGAGATAGTACATACAAATCACCTATGAAATTGAGCTTAGCATACTTACATGTATGTTAGCTCCTGATAATAGACATCGACGAAAATGAAACAAGAAAATATTTTTTGTACAAAAATTTGGAAGATGTAACCATCCTTCATCAAGGCATCTCGAAGCTCAATCGGATCGATGTAACCATTTCCATCCTTGTAAAAATAGGAGAAAGCTTTGTGCAAATGTTCATCATTAGCCATCCTTTGAAGATGCAGGGAAATGGCTATAAATTCCCCATAATCCAAGGTCCCTTTGCCATTAGTATTAATCTGTAGGAGACAAAGTAATCACATGTTCATGGCTTCCTAAATATAATAGAGGGCATTCAGTAAAAATATATTTAACTAAATTGACCATTGATGATGCTTCAACGATATAATGTGAACTGCATAAGACCTTAGAAATTGAACGAGTTCGTCCAATGGATAAAAATGGTGATTTTCAAGTTCAACGAGTCTCAAAGCAGGCAAAAATAGATTTTTTACCGATTTTCATGTGCTATAGCACATGCAATTTTTTATTCGGAAATCCCGACACAAAATGGTCAGATTTTTTCATTGATGTCCGTTTGTGACTTAAGAAATGAAACTAGTTCATCTCGCGGGAAAAATGGTGCATCTTCAAGTTCAAACGAGCCTCAAAGTAGGTAAAGGTATATTTTATCGATTTTTGTATGCTATAGCCCATGAATTTTTTTATATAAAAAACTCGATATGGATGACATTTTTCGTAATTGTCTTTTAAGACCTTGGAAATGGAACCAGTTTATCTCGCAGGGGAAAATTGTGCATTTTCAAGTTAAAATAAGTCCTAAAGCAGACAAAGGAAAATTTAATGGATTTTCAGGTGCTATATAGCCCATGAACTTCTTTGATCCAAAAATCTTGAAACAAAATGACCTAAATATTTCATAGGCGTCCTTTAAGACCTTAGAAATGGAATCAATTCATCCTGATGAAAAAATTATGCATTTTCAAGTTCAGACGAGTTCTTAAATAGGCAAAGGCAGATTTTATCGAGTTTCGTGTGCTATAGCCCATGAATTTTTTTTATATCCGGAAGACACGAAAAAAAAAACTGAAATTTTTCATGGACATTTGTTGTGACCTTAGAAACGGAACCAGTTCGTCCTGCGGGAAAAATGAAGTATTTTGAAGTTCAAACGAGCCCCAGACCAAACAAATATATATTTTACAATTTTGTGTGCTATAGCCCATGAATTCTATTTTATCCAAAATTTCCAAAACAAAATGGCCAAAAATTTTCATGGACGTTCGTTAATACCTTACATATGGAACCAATTTACCATATTGGGAAAAATGTTGCATTTTTAAGTTCAATCAAGCTCAAAAGAAGAATTAAAAAACAGATTTTAATGATTTTCTTGTTCTATAACCACAGATTTTTTTATCTGGAAATCACGGAACAAAATGGAAAATTTTTTTTGAAGACGTCTGTTAAGACCTTAGAAACGGAACCAGTTCGTACCACGGGGAAAAATGGTGCATTTTCAAGTTAAAATGAGCCTCAAAGCATGCAAATACAGGTTTATCGATTTTCATGTGCAATAGCCCCTTATTTTTTATGATTAGGAAATCCCGAAACAAAATGGTTGAAACGTTTCAAGGACGTCTGTTAAGACTTTAGAAATGGAATCAATTATTCCCGCAGGGAAAATGGTGCATTTTCAAGTTCAAACGAGCCCCAAAGCAGGGGAAGACAGATTTTACCGATTTTTGTGTGCTAGCCCATGGATCTTTTTTTATCCAGAAATTCCAAAACAAAATGGTTGAATTTTTCATAGACATTCATTAAGACCTTAGAAATAGATCCAGATTATCTTGTATGGAAGAATGGTGCATTTTCAAGTTCAAACGAGTCCCACAAGACGCAAATGCAGATTTTATGAACTAACATGTGTTATAGCCCATAGATTTTTCTTGATCCGGAAATCACGAAAAAAATTTCATGGACGTCTGTTAAGACATTAAAAAAGGAATCAGTTCATCTCGCAGGGTAAATGGTGGATTTTCAAGTTAAAACGAGACCGAAAATAGGTAAAGGCAGATTATACATATTTTCATATGCTATAGCCCATGGATTTTTTTGATCTGGTAATCCTAAAACAAAATGGTCGAATCTTTTCATGGACGTCCATTACGGCCTTAGAAATTTAATTAGTTTGTTCCGCAGGGAAAAATAGCTTTCATGTTCAAACGAGCCCAAAATAGGCAAAGATAAATTTTATCGTTTTTCGTGTGCTATAGCTCATGAATTTTTTTTGATTCGGAAATCCAAAAATAAAAGGATCAAAATTTTTCATGGACGTCTGTTATGACCTTAGAAATGGAATTAGTTATTACCGCACGGAAAATGGTGCATTTCAAAGTTCAAACGAGCCCAAAGCAGGCAAAAGAACATTTTACCCATTTTCGTGTGCTTTAGCCCATGAATTTTTTATCCAAAAATCTCGAAAAAAAATGACAAAAGTTTTTCATGAATGTCCGTTAAGATTTAAGAAATGAAACCAGATCATTTTTCAGGAAAATTATTGGCATTTTTTATTTCAAACAAGTTCAAAAAGCAGGTAAACGTAGATTTTGCCGATTTTCGTGTGCTATAGTCCTTGGATTTTTTGTGATCCAAAATTTCTCAAAAAAAGGGTCAAGTTTTTAATGGAAGTCCGTTAAGTCCTTAGAAATGTATCTAGTTCGTCTTGAGGGATTAATGGGGGCATTTTCAAGTTCAAACAAACTCCAAATTAGAAAAATGTTGATTTTGCCGATTTTCATGTGCTATAGTCAATGAATTTTTCATGATCCACAATTTCAAAAACAAATAGCAGAAATTTTTCATGGAAATTCGTTAAAACCTTAACAATGTATCCAGTTCGTCCCGCAGAATAACGGGGGCATTTTCAAGTTCAAACGAGCTCCAAAGAGGTAAACGCAGATTTTATCGATTTTCATGTGCTATAGTTCATGATTTTTTTGTGATTCAGAATTCTCGAAATAAAATGGCCAAAATATTACATGGATGTGCTTTAAGACCTTAACAATGTACCCATTGCGTCCTGCGAGAAATACAGGGGCATTTTGAAGTTCAAAGAGCTCGAAAGAACGTAAACAACAGACTTTGTTGATTTTCGTGTGCTATCGTACATGACTTTATCTGATCTAGAATTCCCAAAATAAAATGACCAAAATTTTTTATGGACGTCAGTTAAGACCTTAGCAATGTATCAAGTTAATCCTTAGAGAAAAATGAGGGCATTTTCAAGTTCAAACAAGCTCTAAAGAAGGTAAACACAAAGTTTTGCTGATTTTAATGTGCTATTGTCTATAGATTTTTCGTGATCCAGATTTCCCAAAATAAAATGATCAAAACTTTTCATGGACGTTCGTTTAGACCTTAGTAATGTACCACACTCATCCTACGGGAAAAAATGACATTTTCCAGTTCAAACGAGCTCCAAAGTAGATAAACGCAAATTTTACCGATTTTCATGTGCAATAGTCCATAGATCTTTTGAGATCTAGAATTCTCGACATAAATTGGCTGAAAATTTTCATGGACGTCCGTTAAGACCTTAACAATGAACCTATCTCATTCCGCAGAAAAAATTGGCGCATTCTTAAGTTCAAACGACCTCCAAAGCAGGAAAATGCAGATTTTACCAATTTTCTTATTTTATAGTCCATGAACTTTTTGTGATCCGAAATTTCAAAAAAAATGGTCGAAATACTTCACAGACGTCCTTTAAGATCTTAGCAATATACCAAGTTCATCCCGCGGAAAAAACGGGAGCACTTTCAAATTCAAATGAGCTCAAATGAAGGTATATGCATATTTTGCTGATTTTCGTGGTCAATAAGTCCATGAATTTTTTTAATCATAAATTCCCAAAGTAAAATTATCAAAAATTTTCATGGGGGTTCGTTAAGACCTAAGAAATGTACCAAGTTTGTCCCACATAAAAAATGACGATATTTCCATGTTCAAACGAGTCCGAAGAAGGTAAACGTAAATTATATCAATTTTTGTGTGTTGTCCATGGCTTTTTCTCATCTTGAATTTTGAAACAAAATGAACGAAATGTATCTTGGATGTCAGTTAAGACCTTAGAAATGTACCCAGTTCATCTTATGGAAAAAAACATGGGCATTTTCAAATTTAAACGAGCTCCAAAGCACTTACATGTAAGTTTTATCGATTTTAGTGTGCTATAGTTCATGAATTTTTTGGTGTCCAGAATTCCCAAAACAAAAAGGCCAAAAATTTTCATGGACCTCCGTTAATCTCCTAGCAAAGTACTCAGTTCAACCCGAGGGAAAAAGGACATTTTCGAATTCAAAAGAGCTCTAAAGAAGGTAAACACATATTTTGTTAATTTTCGTGTGCTATAGTCCATAAATTTTTTGTGATCCGAAATTCACGAAATAAAATGTCTTAAAATTTTCAAGAACGTCAGTTAAGACCTTAACAATTTACCTAGTTCGTCCTGCAGAAAAAATTAAGGCATTTTCAATTTCAAACGCGCTCAAATGTAGGTAAGCGCGAATTTTATTGATTTTTGCGTGTTATAATCCATGTATTTTTTGTGATTAAGATTTCCCAATACAAAATGATCAAAGTTTTTAATGGATGTTCTATAAGACCTTAAAAATGTACCCAGTTCTACCCGCGAAATGCGGCAGGAATTCCAAGTTCGAATGGAGCTCCAAAAAAGGTAAATGCAGATTTTGCCAATTTTCGTGTGCTGTCTATGAATTTTTCGTGATCCAAAATTCTTGAAACAAAATGACCAAAAAATTTCATAAACGTGCGTTAACACATTTGAAATGTACTAGTGCGTTTTGTGGAGTAAAAAGACACTTTGAAGTTCAAACGAGCTCCAAAGCAATTCAAGACAGATTTTGTTGATTTTCACGTGCTATTGTCCATGACTTTATCAGATCAGGCATTCTCAAAACAAAATGACCAAAAAAAAATTTCATGGACGTTCGTGAAGACCTTAGCAATATATTTAGTTCATCCTCCAATAAAAATGAAAGAATTTTCAAGTTCAAACGAGCTCCAAAGTAGGTAAATGCAGATTTTACCGATTTTCTTATGTTATAGTCCATGGAATTTTTATTATTCGAAATTTCAAAAAAAATAGCCAAAAATTTTCACGGACGTCCATTAAGACCTTATCAATATACCAAGTTCACCCAGCGGAAAGTGGAGGCACTTTCAAATTCAAACAAGCTCTAATGAAGGTAAACGCAGATTTTGCTGATTATAAATTCCCGAAGTAAAATTATCGAAAATTTTCATTGTGGTCGTTAAGACCTTAACAATGTAACAAGTTTGTCCCGCAGGAAAAATAATGGCACTTTCATGTTCAAACGAGTCTGAAGAAGGTAAACTTAAATTTTATCAATTTTTATGTGTTGTCCATGGTTTTTTCTGATCTTGAATTTCTCAAAACAAAATGAACAAAATTTTTCTTAGACGTAAGTTGATACCTGAGCAATTTACCTAGTTTATCAGCCGAGAAAAACATAGGTATCTTCAAGTTCAAACGAGCTCTAAAGCATGTAAATGCAAATTTTATCGATTTTTATGTGCTATAATCCATGAGTTTTTTCGTATCCAGAATTCCCAAAACAAAAAGATCAAAATTTTTCATCCACATCCGTTAATCTCCTAGCAAAGTACCCAGTTCTTCTTGTGGGAAAAACAGGGGCATTTTCAAATTCAAAAGAGCTCTAAAGTAGGTAAATGTAAATTTTGTTGCTTCTCGTTTGCTATAGTCCATGAATTTTTGTGATCCAGAACTCACGAAACAAAACGTATAAAAATTTTAAGATCGTCACTTAAGACCTTAACAATGTACCCAGTTCATCCCGCGGGATAAATGAGGACATTTTAAATTTCAAACGAGCTCTAAAGTAGGTAAGCGCAGATCTTATCGATTTGCGTATGCTATAGTCCATGTATTTTCTGTGATTTGAAATTCCCAATATAGAATAACCAAAATTATTCATGGACGTTCGTTGAGATCTTAAAAATGTACCTAGTTCTTTCGGCGGAATAACGAAGACATTTTCAAGTTCAAACAAGCTCCAAAGAAGGTTAACACAAATTTTGCGAATTTTTCGTTTGCTATAGTCCATGAAGTTTTTGTGATCCAGAATTCTCGAAACAAAATGATAAAAAAATTTCATGGACGTGCGTTAAGATTTAAGTAATTTACCTAGTGCATTCTGCGGGAAAAACAAGGGCATTTTGAAGTTCAAACAAGCTCCAAAGCAAGTAAATGCAAATTTTGCTAATTTTCGTGTGCTATAATGCATGACTTTATGTGATCAGGTATTCCCAAAACAAAATAACAAAAAAATTTCATGGACATCGGTTAGGACCTTAGCAATGTATCTAGTTCATCCTCTGGGAAAATGGAAGTATTTTCAAGTTCAAACGAGCTCCAAAGAAGGTAAACGCATTATTTTCTTGATTTTCGTGTGCTAAATTGTCCATGAATTTTTTGTGATCTAGAATGTTCAAAATTAAAATACCAAAACTTTCATGAACGTCCGTTTAGAACTTAGCAATGTACCCAGTTCACCCTGTGGGTAAAATAGGGATATTTTCAAGTTCATAAGAGCAGCAAATTAGGTAAACGTAAATTTTATCGATTTTTATGTGCTATAGTCCATAGATTTTCTGAGATTTAGAATTCTAGATATAAAATGGTTGAAAATTTTATGGACGTCCATTAAGACCTTAGCAATGAACCAAGTTCATCCTGCATGAAAAATGAGGGCATCTTTAAGTTCACCTAGCTCCAAAGTAGGTAAATGCATATTTTACCAATTTTCTTATGTTACCGTGCATGAACTTTTTATGATCCAAAATTTCAAGAAAATGCCTAGAATTTTTATGCTCCAATGAAGGTATACACAGATTTTGCTGATTTTTGTGGTCAATAAGTCCATGAATTTTTTGTGATAATAAATTTCCAAAATAAATGACTGAAATTTTTTATAAACATCCGTTAAGACCTTAGCGATGTACCAATTTTTTCACGCGGGAAAAACTTCAACATTTTCATGTTCAAACAAGTCAAACGAAGGTAAATGCAAATTTTATTAATTTATGTGTGTTATAGTCCATAGATTTTTCTGATCTTGAATTTTCGAAACAAAATGAACAAAATTTTTCTTGGACATCAGTTAAAACCTTAGAAATGTACCCAGTTCATCCCGTAAGAAAAATATGGACATTTTAAAGTCCAAACAAGCTCCAAAGCACGTAGATGCAAATTTAATCAATTTCGTGTGCTATAGTCCATGATTTTTTTTGTATCCAGAATTCCTATAACAAAATGGCCGAAATTTTTTCATGGACGTCCGTTAATTCCTATGAAAAGTATCCGGTTTGTCCTATGGAAAATAGGGGAAATTCTAAATTCAAAAGAGCTCTAAAGTAGGTAAATGCAAATTTTATTGATTTTCGTGTGTTATAGTCCATGAAATTTTTGTGATCTGGAATTTACCGAAACAAAATGACTGAAATTTTTAAAGAACGTCAGTTAAGACCTTAATAATGTACCCAATATGTTCCGCGGGATAAATGAAAGTATTTCCATTTTAAACGAACTCCAAAGTAGGTAAACAAAGATTTTATCGATTTTTATGTGCTATATAGTCCATGTATTTCTTGTGATTCGAATTTTTCAATTCAAAATGATCAAAAATTTTCATGGTTGTTTGTTAAGACCTTTGCAATGTACCTAGTTCATTTCGCAGAAAAAAATACGGTGTTTGAAATTTTAAACGAGCTTTAAAGCAGGTAAACAAAGATTTCGTGTGCTATAGTCCATGAATTTTTTGTGATCCACAGTTCTCGAAACAAAATGACCAAAATTTTCATGCAAATCCGTTAAGACCTTAGCAATTTACCTAGTTTGTCCCACGAGAAAAATGAGGGCATTTTCAAGTTCAAACAAACTCTAAAGCAGGTAAACACACATAATGTCGATTTTCATGTGCTATAGTCCATGGATTTTTTATGATCCAAAATTCGTGAAACAAATGGCCAAAATATTTCATGAACGTCCTTAAGACCTTAACGATGTACCTAGTTCATCCCGCGGAAAGAACGGGGACATTTTCAAGGTCAAACGAGCTTCAAAGCGAGTAAAAATAAATTTTCTCGATTTTCATGTGTTATAGTCCATAGATATTTTGTGATTCGGGATTCTCGAAATGAAATGGCCGAAAATCTTCATGGACGTCCTTTAAGACCTAAGTAATGTACCCAATTCGTCCTGCAAGAAAAATATTGCATTTTAAAGTTCGAACGAGCTCCAAAGTAGGTAAACACAGATTTTATCGATTTTTGTGTGCTATAGTGTATGGAATTTTTGTGAAATGGAATTCCCAAAAAAAATTGGGCCAAAAATTTGCATGGACGTCCGTCAACAACTTAGCAATGTACCAAATTCGTCCCACGTGATAAATAGGGGAATTTTAAAGTTTAAACGAGCTCTAAAGAGGGCAAATGCAGATTTTGTTGATTTTCATGTGTTATAGTCCATGGATTTTTAGTGATCCGGAATCCCTGACACAAGACGATCAAAATTTATTGTGGACGTTATTAAGACCTTAGCATTGTAAGCAGTTCCTCCCACGAAAAAAATGAGACATTTTTAAATTCAAACGAGCTCCAAAGTAGGTAAATGTAGATTTTGTTAATTTTCGTGAGCTATATAGTTCATGGATTTTTTATGATTCAAAATTCCCAAAATGAAATAGCCAAAAAATTTCATAGACGTCCATTAAGACCTTTGAAATTTATCAAGTTCGTTCCGCAGGAAAAATGTGGATTTTCAATTTCAAACAATCTCCGAAGAATGTAAATGCAAATTTTGTTGATTTTCATGTGATATAATCCATGACATTTTTTTGATTCCGAATTTTTGAAATAAAATGATCAAAATTTTTCATGGACGTCTATTAAGACCTTAGCAATGTACCCAAATCGTGATGTACGAAAAACGAAAGCATTTTCAAGTTCAAACGAGCTCAAAAGTAGGTAAACACAGATTTTGCCTATTTTGTGTGCTCTATGATTTATTTTAAAGTCAGAATTCCTGAAACAATGTGGCCGAAATTTTTCATGGACGTACGTCAAGACTTTAACAATGTATCCAGTTTGTCTCGCTGGAAAAATTGGGGCATTTTAGAGTTTAGACGAGCTCTAAAGCAGGTAAACTAGATTTTACCCTCTTTCTTTTGCTATAGTCTTTAGATTTTTATTATACGGAACTTCCTAAACCAATTGGAAGAAATTTCTCATGTACGTCCGTTAACACCTTAAAAATGTATTTAGTGTGTCTCCAGAAAAAAGCGGGGGCATTTTCAAGTTCAAACGAGCTCCAAAGCAGGAAAACAAAAATTTTGTCAATTTTCATGTGCTATAATTTCTGGCTTTTTTGTGATTCGGAAATTCCAAAATAAAATGGTAGAAATTATTCATGAAAATTCGTTAAGACCTAAGAAATGTAACTACTTCCTCCCGCGGGAAAAATGGGGGAATTTTCAAGTTCAATCGAGCTCAAAAGCATGTAAACGAAAGTTTTACCAATTTTCGTGTGCTATAGTCAACGGATTTTATCCGAAATTTCCGAAACTAAATGGCTAAATATTTTCATGGACATCCATCAAGATTTTAGCAATGCACTAGTTCATCATGTGGGAAAAACGAGGGCATTTCCAACTCCAAACAAGCTCCAAAGCAGGTAAACACATATTTTGTCGATTTTTATGTGTTATAGTCGATGCATTTTTTATAATCCGAAATTCCTGCAACAAAATGACCAAAAATTTTCATGGGCGTCTGCTTAAACCTTTGTAATGTACCTAGTTTGTCCCGGAGAAAAGCGTGGCATTTTCAACTTCAAACGAGCTTCAAAGTAGGTAAACACAAATTTTTTTGATTTTCGTGTGCTATAGTTCATGGATATTTTGTAATCCAGAACTCCCAAAAAAATTGTCGAAATTTTTCATTGACGTTCATTAAGACCTTAGCAATGAACCTAGTTAGTCCCATGGAAAAATGGGGGCATTTTCAAGTTCAAACGACCTCCAAAGAAGGTAAGCTTAGATTTTACCGAATTTTGTGTGCTATAATCGATAATTTTTTGTGATCTGAAATTTTTGAACCACAATGACTGACTTTTTTTATAGACGTCTGTTAAGATTTTAAAATATACCTAATTCATTTCACGAGAAAAGTGGGGGCATTTTAAAATTCAAAACAGCTTCAAAGCAGGTCAACATAGATTTTGTTGATTTTCGTGTGTTATAGTCCATAGTTTTTTGTGATCTGGATTCTCGAAACACAATGGCCAGAAATTTTCATGGACTTCAGTTAAGACCGTAATAGCGTACCCAATTTGTTCTGTGGGAAAAACGGAGGCATTTTCAAGTTCAATCGAGCTCCAAAGTAGGTAAACCTAGATTTTATCAATTTTCGTTTGTTATCATCCATAGATTTTTTGTGATCCGGAATCCTAAAAAAAACAGATAAAATTTTTCATAGGCGTCTGTTAAGACCTTAGAAATGTACGCAGGAAGATGGAGAAATTATCAAGTTCAAACGAGCTCCAAAATACGTAAAGACAGATTTTAATGATTTTGGTGTGGTACGTAAAGATATATATATATATATATGTGTGTGTGTGTGTGTGTGTGTGTGTGTGTGTGTGTGTGTGTGTGTGTGTGTGTGTGTGTGTGTTGAGTAATATTTGATTGATAGTAATATTTTTATTGGGTGTAGGAGTAAAATGGTAATCTAATCGCACAGATCAAAGAGGAGCAGAAACGTAGAACTCTACGTTTCTATTACTATGATCATGAGGCTAAGCAGCAACAGTTCGTTTCTGGAGAATTAAATTAGGTCTAGAATTATAAGTTAATTTATAATTAAAAAATATTTATTAAAACTGCAAGGTTAAAACGATAAATCAATTTTTAGGGCAAAACTCTTATAATGATGAATATTTTAAAATGCCTAAAATGGCCCTATTGACCCAATCAAATTTTGATAAAGAAACGAATTGCAGGAGAACTTTAGGGGAGATAGGCTAGCAAAGTATGAAGTAACATTTCATGACATACTTTAATGCTTTGGTTTCTCACATCATTCTTTGGAGTTCGGATTTACAAAGAAACAACTTTTTTATCCCATAAAAAAAGGTAGAATTTACGTATATCCTATTCTCCCCAAATTCCATTTGGGGAATTACACTGGGTATATCGGGATACTAGATTTAAAGACATGGGGATATGTTAACCAGAGCAACACATATATTAGGTTTAAGTCATATGCGGCCCTTTGAAGTTGTCCGCATATTTCATTTGAACACCTCAACTTATCT
Source organism: Solanum lycopersicum (assembly GCF_036512215.1). Lineage (NCBI taxonomy): Eukaryota > Viridiplantae > Streptophyta > Magnoliopsida > Solanales > Solanaceae > Solanum > Solanum lycopersicum. The sequence goes on along the minus strand of NC_090808.1, from coordinate 1,534,029 downwards.
TTGTTCCTATTGAATACTCTATTTGTTCAAAAGTCATTCCTATTAGACACAAAATGCTGACATGTCAAAAAACGTATACTACACTCTCTTTGGGCGCGTAAAACTATTGAAAATAATTTTTTTTCTTTTTTTATTAACTTATATGCAAAAATTAATAAAAAAAGCAAAAATTATTTCTTTTGAAAATGAAGTCTTTTTCTCCACTTCCTCTGCCATTTTCAATCTTCCATTTTCATAAAAAAATTTCACATACACAGCACACCCCATCCTCTTCACCTATCTGTTTCTTTTACCGTTCCAATTCTTCTTCTGCTTTTTCCTTTTTTATTCTTTTTTAATGTAGATTTACATATTTAATATTCCGACAAAACTTCATTTATTCCGGCGAAATAAATATGAATTAATAAAAATTTGTTATTATCTATTATAATTGCGATAAATAATTACAGATGGAAAAAAGATAAATGCAATAAATTGAAGGTTTTGATGATTTTAAAATGAAAAAGAATAGATATTTAGCTTGGGTGGATGGTGTATTACCGACGTTGATGAAAGGAGTAAGATTCGATGGAGGAAAAAAAATGTGAGTTGATCAATGGAGAAGGAAGAGGTCAGATGATGGTTTACTGGCTTGTCGTGGCCGGCATCGGCGTTGATCAATGGAAGAGCGACTATGATTTTTGAAGAAGAAGACGCATGGTAGGGGGGTAATTCAAAAGAAAAAAATTATTTTCTTTAAAAAAACATTTTGGATTATTTCAATAATATTTTTTAAAAATTGGATTTTAATGCCACGTGTCATCATTTAATTGGTATGTTTACTGTGTGCCAACGTTTGAAATACACGCATCTTAATGTTTTAACTGATTGTCATTTTGTGTTAAATAGGTATATATTTCTTAAGGTTCAAGCGTTCAATAGGTACAAGTCTAACTTAAGGTGTCTAAGTGAAATATGCGGACAACTTCAAGGGGCCGCATATAACTTAAGCCCATATATTATTAGCAGAATCCATGTCTTTTATGCACATACACATTATAAACACAACACATATAGGTCTTCAAGTTTTACATAACTGGCAAAACTATAAAAAAAAGTCGAGCATTCAGAAGCTTTAAGAAAATGGATACAAATCAAACCAAGAAGGAAATGGCTTGGACTCCTCATCGAAATAATCTTGCTTAGCGGCCCATGGTTTGCTCGTTAGGGGGGATCATAACGAGCACTTGTTGGGCCTTAAAGCCAGGATGAGGAAGCCTACGACGAAGCTCACGACCTTCTTGGCAAAGAGCACAAGGGTGGCAGAAGAAATGAGTTGCAAAGTCACAAACTGACTCACATTGCTCGCGTTGCACCTCGTCCTCAATAAAGCTCCCGCAGCACCCACTAGACCTGTTGAACGCCTCACAGCTCCCCTGTAGATGATACAAATTTGGATTTACAAACTCTAACTGGGATAAAACTTATAGAACTGCGACTACAACCATCTGGACGAACTTGACAGAATAGGGGTTAAGTAGGCATACACATTACCTTCCCTAGACCCCCCCCCCCTCCCCTACTCATGGGATTACACTCGTATGTTGTTGAATTCTCTTCTTTTTCTTTTTGATAAGTCACAAGCAGAAAAGTTTTCTTCAAAGCTCTACCTTCTTTTATCTATTTTACTTTTTTGCGATAAATCCCTGCAAATCTCTATCCTTATACGAAAAAAGTTCAAGATTTACTGATCAAGTATCAAGTCCCGATCCTAACCAAATAGATAGATAAATCCAAATGAAAAGTTAAATAGAGAGAATTGACCAAATCTTAGGTCATGTTGCCAGTTAATTGATATGATTGAACCTTGTCTGAACCACTTTACATATTCTATAAGAATGTGTGGACCACTTTACCATTTTTTTAATAAGGATGTGTAAACCACTTCACATTTTTTTATAAGAAAGTGTGAACCACTATACCAATTTTTAGAAAGATATGTGCACCACTTTATCTTTTAAAGTCACTACCACAAAACTCTTACTGCTGAACTACCTGTTAGAAAGTATTTTTTACAACAAACTTATACACTCGTACCGGACCAACAGTTATGAGCTTGGGCCAGGGTTAGATTACAGTGAGCAAAATCCACATAGGACTTTCCAAAAATAGATTTTTCACTTTGATGCGGAAAATATATATAAAAGAGGAGGAAGATATGAAGCAGAGCATTGGAAAGAAGAAACACATACACTGAAAGTAGAAATGAATCAGTGGATCATAACATAGAATGAGCTTAAGTAAATCATCTTCAGAAGGGTAAAATTTTTAGACAGACAACCTACCTCAAGATTGAACTTCCGGCGGATAGCTGTACGACTGGGATATGTAAAGCAAGGTGCCACACAGTTCGAGCCAAAGAAGGATTGTCCAATTAGGAAGAGGCCAGTGTAAGGCAAGCAGTGATTGGCAAAAGTCCCTGGAGCAGAACCAAGTCTCTCAGCATTGCTCCCGTAGAGCACGCATGGGGCCATGCTACCTAGTAAACCTGCAGAGACATGATGGTCATTTATCAGATCAGTATGATAAATAAAAACAAATTAAGGAGAAACCAGGAAAACTTTTGATCCCGGAAAGGGAAGTAAGTCTGGAACATCAACAGGAAAACCATATTGCAGAAATATAGCAATCAGACAAAAGAACTAGCAAAAGTAGAATTAATTCAGTAAAGCACGGGAGACACATAGAAACGAGCATGTGCGCATCTTGCTAATGGTCCTGCCTTTGTAGATTTGGTAGTGGATGCAAACTACTCAATTACATTACACTGATTAATACCTTGAAAATACTGTTTGTTGACATCAATTATCTATAAACATCATTTAAAATGTTAGTTAGATGTTTGTGCAATATGCATATGACTAGAAAATTAATATAACTTCGAATGTTGATCTAGCAGATGCATTTGCGGAAAATAGACATTATTTCTTGAAGAACAAACATGATTCAAGCAAACACAATCTAAAGATAAAGTGTTCCAGCTACTTCCATCTCAGCATAGCTATTTCCTCACTTGATCAGGTCATCAAAAGAAGCAAAAGTAAATTAAGAGAAGGGAATTGGGTACGACCCTTCCTTGGGCACTACCTGAACACGGGATCTTTGGCCACTGGGCTACCTTTTTTTTTTTTTGGCAACAAACTCCAACATCCTAGTTGTCAAAGGAAAATACAATTCCCCAGCTACAATTATCATCTATGACCATACATTTGCTTGCTAGTTCTTTTTCCATTAACATTAAGGAGCATATGTGCTCATAACTCAATGAACACACTCACAAGAACCAATAGTTGATTTTAGCAAAAGGCTGAACCTTTGTAGAGATTAGAATTCAACATCTGAACTAGATTTCTAAGCCTGATCATTTATGTTCGATCCACGAACTAGATAGCTAAGTTTAATTTTAAAAAAAGATCAATCCACGAATTTTGATAAACAAAAATAGAGATATGATCCAATCAATCAACTATACCCCAATCCTAAACCTCGCTGAGGTTAACAAAGCAAAGATCATCCCACAAATTTCAATCCACAAACATTTAATCCATTATAGCATAAAATCTGAATAACCAATCAATCAATTGAACCTCAGTAGTGAACTAATTTGGGTAGCTACGACTAATTAAAAACAAGAAAATACAGACATTTAATTCAATCACAGCATAAAGTTCGATAAACAATCAATCAACTACACCTCAATCAAAAACATAAAAAAAAAAATCATGAAAAATACTCACAAACTTCAATATCACTGCTGCAGAACTCATCAGTCCTTCCAAAACAAGCACAAAGTCCAGAATCCCACTGAGCCCTATTCATAATCGGATCAACGACAACTCCATGACCCATGGGGACCCCTTCAACTGTCCATCCCATCGGAACAACGGCTGATAAAGGCTTCACCGGATCCGCCGGAAACGGTGGAACTGGGGTTGTTGAAGAAATGGGTTTATTGGGTTTCTTCTCATCTTTCACCTCAGATTGTTGATTGGGTAAAAGTGGGTTCGATTCATCGGTATTTGCCATTGGGATTTTGATGAAATCAAGAAGATTTTTGAGGAATTTTGAAAGATTGGTGAAGAAATTTGTGCTATGTATAATGCTGTGTAAATACGTGTGGAATTGGTCCTTTGTCAATACTGCTAAGTTTTCTTAATTAGTCAACACCTTAATATATATTCGATTTTCGTCCCAAAATAAGTATCATTTTATCTTATGTTAAATTTGATAAAAATAAAAGAGATATAACATAACTATCTCTAAATTATCATTGAAAATCTAGAGATATATTTTAATTAAATTAAAACTTTATTAATTCGAATTCATTTTTTTGGTAACTTTGTGCATTTTTTTGACTTACATAGTATTCAAACATCTCTCACATAGTAGAACCACGGCCTGTACCATGTAAATCAAATGATGTATAAAATTACAAAATAAAAATGAATTCAAAAGTAATAAGACCTTAGTTTTGTTAAAATATATTTCTGATATTTTGTTCATAGTCTAAGAAAACTCGTTTTGTATCACAAAATAAATAAAAATATAGTTTATTGAATTAGGCATAATATATAAATATGTCGTTTAATCGGAATTTAGCTGATATTTATTCTCTCTATTTTGGGTGTATACAAATAGGCACTTAGACCTCATTTGTATGCACTTAATCGAACTCAAATTCTTAATTATTTAGATTCATCGCATTAAGTGTATTTGGTTTTTAAATCTTAATTTGAATAATTTAGATTCATCGTGTTAAGTTCATTCTGTTTTATTTTTTTAAAAAAAAAAGAACTTTTAATGAATCTAAAAAGAGTATGAACGAATTAAATTTATAATTAACTTTGCTCTCACGTCTACTAACTTTCTTCCTCTTTTTCCTTAATCAAATACCAAATTTTTTCCTCTTAATTAACAAGTAAATTTTCATAATTTTAATAAGTATTAATTTAATAATTTTCTTAAAATGTATTAATGTTCTCAAAAATTCTTATTATTACGATATATTTGGTGTACTAATGTTCATCAAAATTTTTGAATTAAAAATAATAAATATGTATATATATTTAAGATCTCTTATTAAAATTTTATTCTAAGGTCATTTTTTTTATCATTAGTTAACTCACAAGTCTAACTGATTCTGAAAATTATGTGTTAAGAAATTGTTTATTAGAAAAAATAACTTATTAAGTTTAAGATTTAATTTTGAACATTTAATTTTGGAAATCTCACAAATTAATTGTAATTCCATGTTCTATTAAACACGTAGTTCAACAAACACCATTCATTTTTCTTGAAAAATCCCCATTCACTTTGTTAATTTAACGTCTAAGTCAAATTTTTAAATTTATAAATTTCGAATTTATAGCTTTGTTATTTGTCATACCACTTGTGACGTGAGAATTATTTTCTTGATTGTTTTGATTTTGTGAAATACATTTTTTAGTTCGTCTAAAATAATTTAAATTTGTAAATCATTAATTTTAATTATTTTTATTTTTTTTAATAATTATCAGACAAAATGTTACATTATTTGAAGATAAGAGATTTTAGGGAAGAACCGACACTTGCAAATGCATAATACATCATTTGTTTTTTTGTCCCGAAAGGATAATATTTTCTTATATTATTTTTTGGAAAAAAATATTATATTTCATTTCAATATTGTATTTTTATAAGAAAAATTCCTTACTAAATTATTTTCTAATTTCAAAATTTAAACTCGATATTTCTAATAAAAAAATGAACGAATATCATATTAAAAGCTAAACTGAATAGTATAATTATTTTATGGATTCATAAAGAATAAATTGCATTTATTAAGACACAAACTTTAGTAGATATATATATCATAATATAAAAGTAAAATCAATCTCAAAGCATTTGGAAATTAATTACATACTCTATATTATTACATGAAAGTAAACTATATAATAAAGAAGTTCAAACATATATATTTTCGATTGCTTCATAAAAATAAGGACACACACTCTTTGCCCATATAAATCTAAAAATCACACCATTAATTATAATTATATTAAACTATTACTACATCATCCATGGTTTTTCTTCCCCTGCAGAATAAAAAAATAATATAAGAAAAAATTATAACTAATATGTTATCACATAATATCTAACTACACTAAAAAGATAAAAAAGACGATTCGATACATAAAATATCGTTGAAGGCCAATGAAGACAAAGTGTATTGTAGTAATCTAATACCTATTAATTATCAATTCCACAATTTAAATTCATGATTTATATATAAATTATACAAAAGTAATTTTATTGTTCCTCGAAAGTTTTTTAAAATACTAAATTGTACTAATAACATAAAAAAGAAAGCAGTTTGATGCATGAAATATCATGCATATATTCATGCAAAGTCAAAGGAACTCCGAACAAAGGGTGATATAACGACTTATATATCATTCTGAAAAAGCATTAATTGTTACTTTTATAATTTAAATTTACGACTTATATATAAATCACACAAAAATAATTTTATTATTCCTTACAAATTCCGTCTTTACAATACTAAACAACTCTAATTACATAAAAAGGAAAAACTCGATGGATAAAGCATATAAAAGTCCACACCCCAACGGATATGATGTAGCCATGTAACACTCTACTCCCTTAACACAAGCATTAATTATCATCTTCACAGTTTAAATTTTTGAGCTATATGTAAATTACTATAAAATAACGTTATCTTTATCCTAATATGTTATCTTTATCCTAAAGTTCCCCTTTAAAATACTAAACTATACTTCAACGATTAATAACATTTCAAATTATAGAGCTACGATACAATCAAATCTAAAACGAATAAAATATTAAGTCTAATTTCGATAATACAAAAATATAGTACACTAAAATATTCAAGAATAAAGTTTTCTTACATTTTTTCCAGGCTTAGTAGCATTGGGATGAAACAACGTGCCTCGATGATGATTATTATGTCTTCCTACTCTTTGTGGAGGCATTTTAGTATGAGTTTCTGGTCCTCTATAATCAATTTCATAAATTTCTGAGGCATTCACTTTTGATAAATCCATTTTTCCTATAAAAAACAAAATTAAAGTGAAATTATAGTAAGCAAAAAAATTATTTAAAAAAAAATAATCAAGAATGGTTCATAAATATCAAGATAGATGTAGCTTAATTAAGTAGCAGAATCAGAATTTAAACGTGGTAAGTCAACACGATAAATTTTGAAAATTTATTTAATTTTATAACCAACAACATGGACCCTTTTTTTTTTCAATTGTTTTTAGTGCTCCATCCATGTCGCAATTAATTTGGTAAGCTATGAATTTGGTGAGAAAAAAAGTACCTTCTATTCCTAAACCTACCTACTTGTGATAATTATATATATAATTATTCTTATTGTAGAAAAGGAAAAAAAATATAATTATTTTTACACATATATATAAAGTTCCTTTTTCTTCTATTATCAATTATAGTAAGCATGTAACTAAGCATATCTCATAAACTTCAAGTATACAAACATAGACGAATTTAGGATTTAGAGAGTATACTATAGTAATTTTAAAAGTAGTGTTAATCGATACATATTCAAACTAAAAAATAACGAAACATGCAGTTAAACTCACGAAACTCATTCTAGTTCCGCATCTGAATAAGTACAAACCTGAGGAAGGCGAGGCGAGGAGGAGAAGGAAGAAGATGACAATGAAGCTACACTTAAGCTTCATGGTAAAGATCAAGATCTTGATCAAGAATGTATATATATGTTTTATTTTATGCTAAAAGAGTGATGAAATTTGCTAATGAGAATTATTATAAGTACTCATTGGGGGAAAAAAAAATAGATCATGAAAGAAGCATGAATAAGTAGAGAATAGCACATGATGAGTAGATTTAAGTTCACAAGTTTTTGGCAATGGAAACACTCACCATCCACACAGCAATAATTTACAAGGTCATGATGTAGATGTGTTTGGATAGGAACATTTATGTAGTGTGTACCATAACCTCCCACCCCACCCCACCCCACCCCCACCCCCTTAACTTTATATAATTAATTTACTATATTTTGTAAAAAAATTCTTAAAATAATTATAACAAGTTTGTCTTTTATCAATAGAAAAATATATACCTCGTGAGCTTTGAAATAACTAGTATTTCTCATTCAATATTCAATATTTATAAAGTAGTCTTAATTGACTTAAATTCGTTCCGCATACGACACTCCATACCTCATAAACTTTCGAAATAAAAGTCTAACTCGGGAATTTTAAAAGTAATAATTAGTGAAGCAGCGCTTAATAAAGTTGACATGCGAATTCAGTCCAATTTTCGCTCTGATAAATTTAATACCAATTTAACCGTTAAGGAAGCGATCGCATAGGATATTAGAATAGGTATCAATATGAATTTCAAAAAATCGATTCAGTACGACTCAATATATATCGATTCAGTGTGACTCAATATATACTTGAAACGTAGTATAATAAATTTATAACATAAATATAATATGTGAGCTAAAGTTATTAGGTTTGAAACCTCAAAACTTTGTATCCCTCAAGAAAAAAAAATAGTCAATATAGTCCATGCATAATATGTATATAATCAATATGTGTATATTATATATTGAATATATCAATTTATTATAGCTATATTAATTATATATTTAAGACAATTTGTAAAATAATCTAAAATATGATAACGTCCTTTATAAATTCCATTAAAAAATCATGTGAAAATTTTGTATATCTATCAGAAATAGTACCCTATGATAAATATTTATGTGGTCACTTAATATTTGAAAGGACAAATCAGAAAATTGTAAATTGAAAGTGTACCTAACAAAAATAACTAATTCAAAGTATTATTTTTGTTTTATTTGTTTTTCCATACAAAATATTAGGACAGTGCCATGTGTTGTATTATTGTAAATGTCGTAGAATGGGGCATTCCATTTAAGAGACCCCTTGGCTTTTCTTTTTTTTTTAAATTTTTGACGTAGGCGATTAGATGAGTTAAATTTTCTTTTTTTTAATTTGATATCATATAAATTACATATTGAAGATGAATTATATTAAATAAATTCATGCGACAAATTCAATCAAGAAAGTATGTTGAAGATTTCGAATTTTAAACTGTCATTTGAAAGATTATTATCTACTCAATCAACTCAGCAAATATTTTTATTTGGTTCTTTGGTTGATCTTACACAACTAAAAACAATATATATATTTTTCTCATTGTCCCTTATGTACATTTTTATTTATTTTCTTGTCTCTAATAATTTTGAATTTGATAGACAAATAATTTAAGAAATCAAATAAAAACGCCATTAAGTTATATGTATCATCACTTAAATTGAGTTTATAGAAACTTAATTCAAGAAATCACATAACTTAATTAAGATTATAGTTTGAAAAAAAGTTAAATTATGTCCATCATTTATGTCTGATATATGGACAAAAATAATTCAAAGATTATTGTCATTCCTTCAAATAATTTCATAAAAAAATTATTTCGACATTTCAATTAAGATTGTGATTTATATATTGACCATTTATTTAAGGTGTCATAAATAAATTCTTTTTGGTAATTTTTATGAAATTGTTGATTAAAATATTAAGACCAAAGCATGTTATATGAAATCGTCGTTTTCTAATAACAATTGACATTACATATTGTTTGATGGCAAAACATAATTGTTTGTTTTAAATTGATGTATTTGGACCTTTGTTGGAAAAAATAATTATGGGGAGTTTGTCTTTATTATTCTTTATTTTTCTTAAGATAGATTAGATTGGCACCCTTTACTATGCTTTTTATTTTTATTTTTTGTGCATTTTGTGGTTGGAAAAATTTAATGCACTGCACAAGATGTGAAATTATAATTATTGTCTTTGTCCTAACATTTGAATGTATGTAAAAGTTTGATTTGATCCTTTAATAGTGAGGTTTTATATTTTGAATACTTCTTGAATTTGGATGGTAGGATATGTTTTTTCTAAATATGAAAAGATTATGATTTTTGCTAGTTTTCTCATTATTAAATGTGTATAGTTTATGTTATTTAAATTAATAAAGTATAATTTTAAAAGTATAACAATGTTTAATTAAATATTATATCCATTATAAAGATATTAAAGATATTTTTTTAATTTAAAGATATTGTAAAGATTATTTATTTGATTAAACATACTCCGAAGATAGTTAGTATCGTTGGTAATCGTCACTGATGGTCGTGAGGTGGTGACTACAGGTGATATTGGTTGGTTGAGGCCGTTGTGAGCAGAGAGGGAGCTAAGTGGGAGTTTGTGGGTTCGGACGAACTCAATAGTGTTTTAATAGATATTGTATTTGTATTGGAAATTATATATATATATATGCGTATATTAATTTGTAAACCTCTTAAAAAATTGATTCACAACTCAATAATACGGAAGGTTCCATGGAAATTCTTTCCACACTAATGTTTAATTTTGGGTTCGAAAATATTTTCTCGTATGTCCAAAAATTTAGACCACAAAACTCTTTATCTTGACTGTACCTATGATTATGAGGTAATGATATATTTTAAGTGGTTAACTTAACTATATAATCGATGATTGAGAACACTTTGAAAAGTTTTTCCAAGGTTAAAAATATCTGACAAAAATGCTTTATCATCTGTTCAAATGCTCAATTAAAATAAATCATAATTCAAGTATAAAATTTACCGACATATTTAAAAAATCAGTATGGTCACTGTTAATTATTGATTTTTACAATTGATGGATGATAAATATTATTATTTATAATATAAAAGATACAAGCAAAAATATTTGTAATATCTACTAATTTGTTTGTACATGCTTGTTACTTGTTCAAATAATTAATCTCTCTCCAAATCATATAAATCTCCCAAAAGAAAAACTCCCAAGATTTTAAATAAAATGTGAAGGCGATTTAAGGGATTAATTAATAAGATTTAAGACATGACTAATGATTTTTTTTGTACTTAGACAAGACTATCATGTAATTATAGCCTAATATGATTTTATGAGATTCATCCTAGGTCTCAAGAACAATACATGGTTTAGCATCATCGAAAGTCCAAGTGAAATGAATAGAATTTCTTCATTTTATTTTATCAGATCAAATTATTGATTTTTCGTTCTAAAAATGAAAAGAAAATAACAGGAAATTATTCGGTAATATTTTCTCTTCGATGAATATGTTAAGATGTAAATTCAAATAATACATTACATCTTTAAAGATTTACGATTATTTACAATTATGAATATATTTACCTACACTTACTTCATAAATAAGTATTTAAAATAATAAAAATTATAAAATTAAAATTTTGACTCCATCGATAAATAAAGTGGACATTTATTTTGTAGACATCATTTTGGGGACCAAATTCATGTAAGGCAAATGGCTGGATGGATTTGTATATATTGATTAAAATAATTAATAGCAATCTTTTTCATATAATTATTAAATGTATTATATACACTTGTTGATTTCTTGGTTTTTATTTATTTATTTTTATTTTTTGCCTATGAAAATAGTGGACAAGGATGAACTATTGAGAAAGATTGAAGTCCACATACATTATTACAGAAAGTTCCATGCTAGTCAATGATCTATTTTGACCAATTTAATTAAATATAATTCATTTTATTTTTTGTTTTTAAGGTTTATAAATAGGAACTTATTTTTATTTTACAAAGAGTAATATAAGTTATTCTAAAATTGAGTAAAATTTGACTTATAATTTATATATGTATTAATTGTGAACCAATAAATCAGATGATTTATAATAGACTTATAAATTTTAAATTTCGAGTTCATCATAAACATGATTCTTTTATCAGATATTCAAGATTATTCGTTACGAAAATTTCAATTATAGTGATCATAATTATTCATCACGAGCAACCATGAAAATTAAAGGAACTGTTATAGATAAGGTGTATAGATACACAAAATCTTAATAATGAGAAATCTTTCGAGAAAAAGCTCGCAAACTTGATATAAATTAAAGTAGATAACATCATATCATATTAAGAGTATTTTTAAAAGGTTTAATTCAATAACTATTATCATATGAAACTTAATTTGAAAGTGTACAAACAAAGTATTATATTGATAGTTGAAATGAAAAGAGCTATAAATAAAGTAAATGAAACGATATCCTTTAATAATGTAAAAAAAGTACTTTTAAAAATATTATATGAACGTGATAAAAATAGATACTATTATATTATATTAAAAAGTATAATTGAGTTAGTTTAGCTCAATACTAAAAACCCTTTTTTTCTTTTAAGTCTCATTTTTTTAAAATTATAATTTTATTTTTATTTTTTTGTGCTATGCATATTTGCTAGACTGGCATGCTCATATTAATGGTTAATTAAGTCCATTAATGAGAAACAGCTAATGCCTTCTGTATTTAATATTTATGGTCCAATTCTTCTCTGTATGATGTAGACAATGTCCTTAAATTTCATGTATATCCTAAGCTCAACTAATAAAATATATTGAAATTTTTCAATAATAATGATAGTTTTGAGGTTTAATTTTATTAAAAATAGTGAAAGTTTGGTAAATTATCAAACATATTATCCCTCCGATTTCAATAAATTTGTCACCAGTTTTTCTTTTGTCAAAACAAAATGACATAGTTATGTATATTATACATAACTTATGTATAACTGATATATAATTTACGCATCATTTGTTATGTATCAGATAAAGGAGCTATATATCTGTGAGTTCTGAAAAATTCAAAATAATTGTAATTTAAAAAGCTTTTAGAATAAGATATAATCGGCGTCTAAATTGATGAAATTTTCATACTTCATACTCAATATATTTTAGTCATATTAGTATGCTTATATATACTACTATTAAAATAAATATGTGAGCCTTTTCTTCTATTGGAAATTGCTAAAGTAATTTAATTTCAACTGAAACCAAAAAAAAAAAAAAGTAATTTCAACTTGTTTAATATTTTTCCTAATATATCATAGGGCAACTTTCACATATAGCAAATAAAAAATTTATATTTATATGCTATAGCAAAGTTTGTATAATAGTGCTCCATAGCAAACATAGAAACTGTATAATTCGCTATACATATACAGTTGAAGTAAATTGTATAAAACGAAGTGTATAAAACAAGAAAGAGAAAGACATTTGGATAGAAAATTGTATAAAAACGAAATGTATAAAATGAATTGTATTTTTATAAGTGTATAGAACGATTATATACAATTTGAATTTGTATAAAATGAGAAAGAGAGAAAGACAAAAGAGACTTGACAAGGAATATGCTATTGAATCGAATTGTATAAAACGAGAAAGAGAGAAACTAGATACAATTTGAGAATTGTATAAAATGAGAAAGAGAGAAGGACAAAAGAAATTGGGCAGGGGAGTATATTTATTGTATAATTATAACTGTATAGGACGAAAATATATGTACTTGCATGTGTATATAAAATTTTCTCACGTTTTATACAAACAAAAACATAATTATACATTTCGCTTCTGTTTGTATAAGTGAGAAAGCTGAGAGTGGCGAGCGAGATCTGGAAGAGGGGAGAGAGAGGAACAAAAATATATGTATTTATACAATTTTCTCTGCTTTATACAATTAGAAACAATTTTTATACACTTATGTTTGTATAAAATGAGGAAGTAAGCGAGAGATTGGAGAGGGTGGCGAGCGAGATATTTGGGAGAGAGGCGTCTGACAATTTTTTTGCAAACATTTTCTATGGAGCATGATTAAATCAAGCTCTAGCTATTCTCTTTATTTTAGGTTATTAGTTTGCTATTATATACAATTTTTATATTACTCTGGTTGGGAGCAAGTTGGACTTTTGGATTAGAAGAAGTTCAATAATAAATTGTCAAATATTTTCTTTCCCCTTCCAACTCAAATTTTCTCATAGGCCTTAACCAACGGCCCAACAAAAATAAATTGTGAATTTGAATTCGTAAGAGGCTAATCGCGAATAAATTGGTTATATGAATTCTCATTTCCGATTTATAACTTACAAAGCACAAACTTCACTTCATTAACTTTAAACTTTCTTATAATTTTAAAGTTTGTTTCGATAGATGGCAAATAGATTTGTTTAGATTTAAAAAGAATGACTTTTAATCATTTTCTATTCATATCTTAAAATTTTCAAAACTAATGGACACCAAGAAAATTCCAAAAATATTTTGTACAAATGTGTGATTGCATGACATGCATTTATTTTTATTTTACTCATATAAGGCTTTTATGTTTGTGTTGTCATTGTACACATTCACGTGCCAACTTCCTAAACTTAAGCAAATGTAGGGTCCGAAGAGGATAGCGCAGGCATATATAGATATTATCTGAATATTAAAAAGATGAAAAAATTATTTTAGATCGACTTCCGATTTAAATAAACAAATTTTAAGGTATTTTTTTCTAAAAAAAATAATACAAAAGTGTAGGAATCGGGATAGTTAGTAAGGAAAGAGAGGAACAATAACAAAACTAAATAATACGATAATCAAAGAATAAATATGGTAGATATAATAACAAAAACTAAAGAACAAAAAAATTACGAGAATAATACCATTAATACTAGTATGGCCATCAAGCTTATCCCATCGAAAAGCAAGACAGTGTTTCGACTAACAACTAACTCTGTCCTCTGCCTTAATTCGCAATCTTCATATTTTTTCTTATTAAGGTCGTGTCCTCGATAAACTGAAGATGTGTCATGTTATTTCTAATCACCATTCACCATCAATACTTCTTCGGTCTCACTTTATCTCTCCTAAAATCCACCCTCTGCAACTTGTCACTAACTATCTTCTCTTCACATATCCAAACCATTTTAGTTCCGGTCCCTCACTTTGTCACCCTTAATTTGTCTCGAATATCATGATTCATGATCCTATATCTCATAGGGTGCACACATATATATTTCATTCCTCAATTCCGTAACTTTCATCTTCTGAACATAATAATTCTTATTAGTCAATACTCTGCTTCAAATAACATAATTGATCTAACCATCTCCTTTTGGGACATAGGAAAAGTACTTTAAGATTACAAAAAAATTCTAGGGAAAAAATCGTAAAATATTTAAACTAAAAAAGTGCTTATAAATAATAAAATTATAATTCAGAATAGCCAATTATATGACTTATAAAATACTTTTGATACTTATCAAGTATACTGATCATAAATTTAAAAAAAACATTTAAAAATTAATTTAATCATCTTATAAACTTAGCTAAAACTCTCTCCAAATCACATCTTGGACTAAATGAAAAAAACAATATATGTAGTTGAAAATATTTTCCTCTTTTAATATAGAGATATTCATAACTTCATGCACAATGGCCTATAATATTTTTATAAAAAATTATTTTTGCAATAATTAACTGTCTTTTTTTTTAAAAAAAATAAAGGACTAAACTTCCATAATTTACATATATTTCTATTGTCCCAAAATACACTTTGAATATCTAAGTTTGGTGTAAAAACAAAATTCTAGAATAAACCCAACTAATGTCCCAACTTTATTGGTATATTTGTAGAAAGAATTAAAAAACAAATAAACCAACTAGGCCCCTACTACTACTTTGAAGCAGATCCAGTATTTTGGAGTCAATGGAAACAGAATATCAATGCATTTAATATTAAAATTTTGTCAAACAAAAGAGATTTTTATATTATATGATATATTGATTATATACATATATTTTAACACAATATATATTGATGATAGTTCGAGAGGATATGAATTATGATAGAAGATTAATAGATAGCAATATGTTATTTTGTCATCTTTTTTCATTGCATTTGATTTTTGTTATAATTTATACTTTGATTATCATATTATTTTGTCGTAGTTATCATTTTCATACAAATTTTTGTTTTATATGTTATGTCTCGTACTTCTATTATAATCTTTTCTGGATTCTTCATACTAGATTTCTTACGAATCAAAAATTTATTTAAAGTAATATATTTATTTTGTAAGGATAAAGTCTGCTTACACTTCATCCGTCAATATTTCACTTTATAATATTATAGTGGCATGTCATTATTGTTGAGTGAATATTTGATGAGGCTACTAATAATTATAATTAAGTGAATTAATTAGTCTTTTAATCAACTGACTAAAAATATTAAGATCCCTAAAATAAATTTTGTGACAGAGCTCAAGTTTTGAAGACTTCGGATATATCAATATAAGCTCTAAGCTAAATTTAAATAAAATAAAATAAGCACTAGTTAGATTCATATCCTGATCTTACGTGTGATTTTACTATCTAATTGTATCAGCAACACAAGGGCACTCCTACGCTCTTCATGATGCACCGTTAATTATCATACTTTCCGTCAGTTTTTTAAGTTAAATATATATATATATATATATATATATATATATATATATATATATAGACATGATTTTTTCGAAGCTAACGAATTTATGTACACCCTCACTAAATCATATGGACCCGCCTTTGCTTAACGTGTATATATATCGAGATTAGACGTAGCAAAGATTCGATAGAATAATAGATCAAATGTAAATTAATTCAAATGCTACTATTATAGATAATATTTTTAATATACATTTACAAGATTTATTTAATTGTAAGATCACTAGAATACAAAAGAAAAAAATTATAATATATGAGGTTGGTGGAATCTTTGAATCTTCAAGATGGATAATAAATACTTAAAATTCTTTACTCCACAAATTTAAATAAATTTCTGAAAGTCAGAGCATCCAAAGATGATTTTAAAATTAAGTTCACACTTCACCCTAACACACTACACACCCATAATAAAATATTAGTTCCGTCTCAAAATACTTATCATATTTTATTTTTCAAAACAAAATTACATGAATTTTAGTTGATATTACAATATATATTTTGAATCATATTAATATGTATAATACTTTTTATTTATTTTATTAATGTTTAAGTTAACCCTAAAGACCAATCACTAAAAATGTTTAGACTCAATTCCCCGAGTAATTTTGATTCACCAGTTTAGACTCAACTCCTCGATTTACATTAGCGATCGTACAAGTCAAATCGAGCCTCTTGATTCTTTCTATTTTGGGTGATACAAAGGTGGAAGGTAAATATACTCATTTGAAAAAAATGCAAACACTTCTTAATTTCGATCTCATATTTCTCTTATATACACCATATTCGTATTGTATCGCAATACTCTATATGAATCTAATTTTAAAGAAACTCTCGATAAATAAAACATGACAATTATTTTGAAATGAATAAAATAAGAAAAGAAAAAGTAGACAAAATACAAAAATTGTTGGTAAATATAAAAATGTATCCACCACCCTCATCCCCCCACCCCCACCCCCCAACTCCCACCCCACAAAAAATATTTTTTTTTAAAAAAAAAATCCCTTGAGGAATGGGCTGAGCTGAGCATAGCAGAGGAAAAAAAAGCATAGTACCAAAAAAAAAAAAAAACATTTTAGTTACAATATTTGAAAAATTATTTTTAAAAAATTAAAGTACAATAAAAACAAGTTTTAGTTATATTTCTTGTAAACAAAAATAGTACAAGTATATTGCAATAATAATAATATGAAAAATTCAAAAAAAAAAAAAAAAATCAACTTAGAGGATTAGTATCACTAAACCTTGTTGGATTAAGCCTTTCACCTGTTGTTGATGGTTCTGATTTACATCTTGTAAGAAGTAATGGATGAACACAACCTTTACTACTTTCTCCATTAATGGAGCTCTGCATTTCTTCATTTCCATGGCTTTTTCTCGATCCTGAATCCCATTTTTCGAGAACCGAAGGAGGAGGAGGTTGAGGTTCTTCTTCCTCCTCCTCCGGTTCTCGAATATTATTTTTTTGGGGATTTTTATTGTTCAATGGAGAACCCCAAAATTTACTAGCTAATGATGAAGATCTATATGGTGCTGATCTACATCGAGTCAAAATCAATGCATTTACCGGTGGATTGACGTTACACCCAGCGTAATCATCTTTATTTTTTTCTGATTCAGAAATTGCGATGATTTGTGCGTCGATGGTAACCTTTTGAGCTGATTCGACTTGTTTTACACAATACCCAAACGGAAAACAACACACCCATTTCTTCAAATTTGAAATGGGTTTGTGTAACTGTAATTTACAGCATTTCTTCTGGGTTTTCTTCTGTTCTATACGTTTTCGTTTTTTCGTGGTTTTATTCGAGGATCTGCGAACACGGACTTGACCTATACAAGTGACTTTTGGGGAAGAAGGTTCTTGAGTTTTTTCAATGGCGATGTTGTTTTTGTTTTTGCGCAGAAACATAGGGCTAGCTCGTGCTCTTGCTCTGTTGCTTTTGCTTCCGACGTTGCTTCTTAAGAATCTCATTAATGGCGGAGGAAATTTTTCTGTTCTACCTGGACTTGAAATGGGTTTTGAAAATAAACTTTTCATCTTCTTATGATTTTTTTTCTTCTTCTGGTTTTAGCTTTGTTTGTTGGAGTAATGGAGAAGATAGAGAAGGTGTGGTTTTGTTACTTTGATATGTTTCTTTCTAGTTTTTATATGGTATGGTGATTATATCTCTTCTAGTTATTTTCTTTTACTTTACATATTTGGTGTTCGAAGTTAAATTTGTTTGATTTTTTCTTCTCAGGTACTTTAATTACGTCATTTTTCTATTGACTTATTGAACCGCCTATAATACACTGTTGATTGATTTTGATCAGCTTTTCTATTGTGAAAGCCTTCAGTTGTGTTTGTATTGCAATGATTTTGATTGAAAGAATGAAGAAAAACTCTTGTGAATCTCATTTGTTTTCTATTGTGTTCAAATGACTTCAAGTAAAACACAATTATTCTCGAACAATTTTCATTATCAATTGAACCAATGAGTTTTGGAACAAAATATATGTCATCTACCAATACCCCTCACAAAATCTAATTCCGCATCAGCCAACAATGTTTGTTTAAAAGGAACAAATTATGGGTGGTTCAATGATTCAATAGGAAAATAACATAGTTGAGATACCCGAGGAAAAAAAACCAACAAGTTTAGAAACCTGTTTATGTTTTTTGCCTAGTTTCTTTTAAAAAAGAATGATTCATTTCTTTTTTTGGTAACACTTTAACTTTAACTTTTCACGTAACATATTTAAGACCATAAGATTAAAATGCATTTTGATGCATTTGATAAAATTTTAATTTAGAACCACAAGATTAAAATTTTTTCTTTCTTTTCTTAAATTCCGTTCCAAGTCAAATTAAATCATCTTTTTTTAAACGAAAGAAAAAATTTAGATTATGTTGTCGAGTGTGTCGTTTTAAAAAAATAGATTATGTAATGCGCAAATCAAAAAGGTGATGGAGCTAAGTTATGTGTTGATTGTTAGGCGTGTGAGAATTTTAGTAACTCGATTGATGAAGGTTTGACTTTTCATATTTTACTTTCTTTGCTTTATTTTTATTGTTGAAAAAAAAAAGTTAACACGTATAGCTAACATTTATATTAGATATAATTACTCATGAAAATATAATTTATTTAGTTTTAATTAGTTAATAACTTGTATATTATATAATTAAGCTTATTTTGACCTGATTGAATTCAAAGGCTTTTATTTTTTATATATAACAAGAAGCAAACATATTAAATAGTACAAAAATTGATGGGAATTGAATAATTTGAATTATGATACATTAGTTAACCTATTTAGATTCAATCCATTTCATGGTAAGTAACTTTTCAACATAGTTGATCACTTTGATTAATTATCTTTTTATTGAGTCACTTCATTTCGACTCATTCATTTTTGGTACGATCATTTTTTATGGCAATATTGACACAAACAAGAATAGTTTAAATAGAGCACTAATTAGTGAAATACTTCAAATAAATTTACGAAGAGTTTCAAAAATATTGGTTCAAACAAACTCGATATTAAGACATTATATTCGCTTTCGATTATATCAGAACCTTGAGATTTTTGATTAAAAATAAGAAAAAATATTAACTACCTTATCAAAAAATACTCTCGGTGATTTCTTGTGATTTTTACTTATATATTGTATGTAATAGAACAAAATGATTTTGAGGTGGTGGGGTTTGGTGCAAAATTTATTGTTGTATCGTACAAGTAATATCAAAAGTTTTGGTCCATAAAAATTATGATCGAGTGATAAGTATTTTTATGATCTTTAATTAGAAATTTTAAATTTAAATCTTTTTAGATTACAAATTCATTTTTGTTAGAGGGAGTTTTACCCTTTCATACGAAATTTTTTAATAAAATTTATATTTAATCAGACTTCAATTCGAATAGTACTCTCTCCGAGTAAAAAACCAAAAAAGAAATATTAAAAGTTGTGCACGGATGGCTGAATGAGACAAGTAGATTTTTTAATTGTAGCTTTGTATCATTTCTTTTGGCTTTATACTTTTTTTCACCACAAATTTTCTTGGTTTTGGCAATTTCTTATAATCTTTTTCCCTTTCACAAATTTATATTTTGTGAGGGAATGAAAAAAAATCTAGAATTTGAGTCTTGTAATAATATTTTTTAAAGAAAACATTTTTTTTAAAATGAAATTTTACGTGACATGAATTTAAATTAATGTGACTTATAAACAAAAATTTCATCAAAGGAGAATGATTTTTCCTTCCTTTCAAGTTTCTATGTAATACCAATTATCATGTAAATATATACCTAACT
Source organism: Solanum lycopersicum (assembly GCF_036512215.1). NCBI lineage: Eukaryota > Viridiplantae > Streptophyta > Magnoliopsida > Solanales > Solanaceae > Solanum > Solanum lycopersicum. The sequence goes on along the minus strand of NC_090808.1, from coordinate 1,513,266 downwards.
AAATTTACCAAACTAGGCCCTAAGAGTAATTCAACCAATTGTTTAATAATCATATTTTCATGACCTGATTAATTCAGATTTATATTATGTAGGATTCATTTAAGGAGTAACCACTCCGATCCCTTTTAAGAGTTTCTCATTTTTTAGGATTTGATCTCTAAATTGTTGATTCTATCATTTGAAATTCACCGATCCAACTAATTTTGATTAGCATTACGTAGACTTTAAGGGAAAATGCTTCCTATGAGAAGTTTCTTGATTCACAGGGTTTGAATCATAAATCTCTAGTTCAAGTATTTAAAATTTACCAACCCGATCAATTTAGATTTGTACTAATAGTTCCTCGATTCCTAGAGATTGAACCCTAGACCTATGGTTCTAATATTCATTAACTTAGTGAACCCTATTAATTTGTTATTATTCAAGGAGATAAGTTGTTTATAGTAGGAATTTCTTAATTTTCCTGATTTAAATCTGAAACCTCTACTTGAAAGTCGAAAGATTTCATCGTTCCGCCACGCTCTATTGTTATAATTCAACTACTTAACTTTCACATTTATCATCGTTTTTTCACATAACTAATCAACAACATTGATATTGAAAGTTGAAATAAACTAAACATAGGTGGAAGTTAGTTTATTACACTACTCTAAGCAAACTCCTATAATTTAACAATTATTGCAATCTAACAAAACCTTAACAATTTATGACAATTATTTCATGACAAATTATGAAAATTATTTCATGATAATTTAAGGTAAAAGTTCCATCATAATAAATCACAATGATTCTAGAAATTTAGGGTAGTTGTCTTTTTTGTTTATCATTTTCCTTATTTTTTCCTATGGTGTAAATACCTTTTTTTTTTTAAAAAAAAAAAACTAACAATAATGCAAATATTAATTTCTTCTTGATTTATTTAACCATATTATCACATTGCATAGTTATTTTATATATATATATATATATATATATATATATATATATATATATATATATATATAAGTTAGACATTATTTTATCCTTCACAATATAAAAAGGAAAAAATTCTCTAGTAATTTGATTTTCAAAAAAGAGCAAAGAGGGGAAAATTTAAATTTACCACCATTGCTTGGAGACCAACTTCTCTAAATGCACATGCAAATTCAGTACTTTTTATTTCTATTATTTATATTATAAAAACATTATTGTCAGTAGAATAATAAAATATAAAATACCAATACAAGAAAACAAAAAGTCAACTATTATTTCAGAAATCCTTATGGCAATCAAGAAAAATGCTTGACCCAAGAGGACAATAAAAGAGGGTGTAACAAGTCAATCAAGAATCATCCTATTGTGGACACAAGAAAACCAATCAATTTACAAAATAAAATTATTCAAATATTCGACTGGACACGAAATTTAAAAAAAAACGTAAGCCTCAAAAGCGTGCAAAAGCCAAATACGTAGCTTTCCTCACCCTCTCTGAGTGAAGCATGTGCTACTAGAAATCGAGCTTGAAACTCTCACCTTTAAATATAAATGTGTCATATCAAATATAAATGTGTCATATCAAGACATAAGGAATTATAATTTATAGTATAGTTCAATATTATGATGAAAAGACTACAAAAACACAGTGCTTATACAGTAACTACTACAGTATTACTCATAGTAATTTCCATCTTTTCAAACTTTTTCCTTTTTTCCCTTTTTCTGCAACTTTATTGTCATTGTGATGTTATACCAAAAAAGGCCCACAGATTCTAGAAAATAAAGTTATGAGGTGATTGTACTATTAAATATATTTTCTTCACTAAGGTAACAATCCAACAGTTTCATCTTTGTGAACCATCATATTTAATTTACAGATAGTTCGATGCACAAAACATCTTATATTAGCAAGGCCTGAGAAGGATCGCACCTCAAGAGGTACAATGTAGACAACCTAACATAATGCAAACATTAGTGACTGCTTACACGATCACACGGAGACAACTTTATCGACTTTTCATTTGTTAGTACTTAATAATACTCAAAAGATCATTGATCTTTTCATCCCAATTATTGATTTCCCTACTTCAGGTTCAATTTTCTTCTCTTGATCCCCACCAACAATGATCTCATCTTCCATTTTGCCATCAGTCTCTTCATCTGGAGAAACTCCTCAGAAATCATTAAAAATATCATAATTCCCAAAAAGAAAAATGAAGTTCAAGCGTTGGGGACATAGTTGACAATATAGCTATGTTGCTAGGTTTCTCCAAGAATATAGCCGCCACGGTGTCGGATCCTCCAAAATGCACTACTTTTGGAAGATCCGACACGTGCTCGTTGACAGATTTGAAGAGTCTAAGCAAACATAGCAGTATAGTGTGATGCTAAAGCCAAAACTTGGAACTTTCTGTTCCTTGCTTTTCTGCTTTAGGATAGAGAGAGTCGACCTCAACTAATTTAGAATCGAGACATAGTTGTTCCTATAGTTGTTTTCTTTATACTCCTTCGATATGTCGTTTAACGTTTGGCATATCCAAGAAATTATTTGATTAATTAATCATAAGGGATATTCCTTAAAACAAGTATAAACAAAGATTTACGAGGGGCACTAGTTAGTACTTATTATGCTTTGGCACGAAAGAGAAGTAGTGATACCTGAAGCATTACCTAGGGAAAATTCAGTAAGACGTCGGACACAATCCTTGAGCGCTTGGAGCTCAGCTTCTTTCTCGTGGAGTTTCGAATGAGTTTGGCGAAGCTCAGACTCTAACTCCACTATCTGGCCTTCTTGTTGTTCAATGAGCAGATGACAAAGCTTTTGATCCAGTTCAGATGGCAATACTCCATTGCATAGATAAGTTTCTGCATTGCGGTCATCAGCTTGGTTAAATTCCTTCTCCAGAAACTCATCCTGTGCAGCAAAAGCCAATAGTAAAACATTAGTTTGTGAAGCGGAACTAGAAGATGGAAAATCTTGTGTTATCGACATTTGCTTGTTCTGCAATTAGCTAATTGATTAGATGTTAGAGTTCCAATGATAGGTCTAAATCAGAGAACAAAATGTTCCATTAACTTTACTACTAACCTCAAAAAGTGCAAACACAAATATTCCTAATGCTATAAGAAAAGTACCAGCACGCCCATCTATAGTTGCAATTATATTCTATTAAGATATTTAGGCCATTATGAGAGTGATAATCAACTTTAGAAGTGTAAGAGAAGAAATCCCACTTGATTTGCTGTTACTTACATGGATTCATCCTTGTTAGGGAGCGGATTGGGACTTCCCGGCACCAATCGAGATTTAATACGGCCCCAATGCAGGTACCCGACAGCAGATGAGAATCCAAAAAGGAAAATGGATTTATCATAGCCATGAGGGGCTGTCTAACCATTTCTAGTTAGAAAAAGTCCAAACAACCTAACCTAAGAACAACTTCCGATTTTTGTTTGTGCTTATGTGACTATTTTTATCCAAATTTATGGTACCTCTTAACAGGAATAACATAATGAATTGATATCTATTTGGAGTTAACCAATTGCAAATACTACTCTTTCCAGATATCACATCGTTTTAGTCCAAACACCTACTAAGTTACTACTTGATAAGTAAAAAAATTACTGTTTATCTGACCCTATCACAATTTGGTTAGTCAAAAATTACCCTTTGACTATGATTTTCTCAAACAATTTTTACACTTTTTATGTTAATGAATTATGACTTGGAATAATTTCTGAACATGTAAATTTTAAGTAGAAACTTAAGGAACCGTTATAATTCATATCTCATCACTCTTTCTGGATCGAGGCATTAGTATTGATTTGTGTATAACAACATATTACTTGCATCAAGATGATGCTGGAAAGTTTCTTAATAGAATTCGTTTTGAATGGACCCAACGAAGATGTACTCATTAACAAATATAGGTAAATTATAAAGAAGTTGGGAAACTACCAAATTGTAGTGAAAACACAGAGAGATGGAAAAGAGATGCAGGGTAGTCAAGATCATATAGAGGAAATTTATTACACAATGAGCTCACCTGACAAGGATCTCTTCCTCCATTCAAATCCATAACTTCTGTAGCACACCATGGAAGCTTTAGTAACTCGGATTCGAGCTCAGCTTCCAGCTGATCCATTTCCATAACCTCAGGTTGTGGCTCTTCTGTAATGACACTGCTAGCACATTCACCTTCCTCGGCCACTTGGAGATCTAGTGCTCTATAAATATTCGTGTTCTCATTGTTATTCTCAGCAATCACATGTATTCTACATTCTCTATTATTCTTTTCATCCATGTCGACTTCATTCTTCGAAGCACACAGGTTATGTGCAACTTTTTTCCTAGAAAGTTCAGCTTTTAATTCCTCTACAGCTTTTGCAGTTTCATCCATGGTAGTGTTAAGCCTATTGATTTCAGATTTCCCAGCTGACATCATGCACATCATTCCAATTCCGAGTCCATAACCAAAAAACGAATTCCCTGGACGGCGTAAAGCACATTAAGCAAGGGAATCTAAAAAAATGCATAGGGCAGCAAATGATATATAGGTTCACGGTTCACCTACTTGGAGCAACTTAATATAAGAGATAATATTCACTCCAATAAGACTATCAAAGTAACATGCACAAATAGAAAATTTAGAACTAAACAGGAAGAGTAACTATTCTTTCACGTCATTAAGTCCGACCAATAAGCTGGTAGTAGTATGCATCGAGCTTATTTAGAACTGTTGTTTCTTTTACAGTGATCTTCATAACTATTTCCGACGTCAATGTTCTTCTTTTCAATGATATTTTCATCTCAGCTTCTTTATTGTTGTATTTTCCGACCTTGTTATGTATAATGTTTTTTCTTGAGCCGAGAATCTATTGGAAACAACCTCTCTACCCCTCAAAGGTAGGGGTAAGGTCTATGTACATCTCACTTGTGGAAACACACCGGGTGTGATGTTGTTGAAGTAGCTTGCATCGAGCAATGACAGGATACCAGCTGACCAGAGAAAGTAAATACAGTGATGAAAGACAGTTCCATAAGTGGCATTCTATACTAATTGTCTCGTTCCCACCCTTCAATGCACTCATCCCCACTCTTCCCCCATAGCTCCCATCCCTACCACCCCTCACCCCATCCGCCATATTGTTTGCCTAGATTACATAAAAATGACTTGTGATGATATATTTGCTTACTTACCAAACACAAAAAGATAAGTACGCAGACTGCTTATTTTAAAAGAAAACATTTTCCTTCGTACCAACACACCCTAAGATATCCTTCTTTTATTAACACAACAGTTTCTGTAACAATTACCAAAAGACCTAAACAGTATAAGGCTCTCAATCAATTAGCAATCTGAAAATCCCGAAAGCAGATCCAAATGGATGCATACTTGTTCCACACTTTCATTGGTATAAGTTGAAACATAGAAATGTTTGACAAGATATTGTTTTGCTCTCATCATGAGAGAGCTGATGTTTTGGAGCTTTACATTTATGGGGATCTGGCATCTTACTGCCTAACTCCACAATCAGGTGAAAAGTAGTTTTGAGTCCACCAGCAGTTAACCGAGCTATTTAACGGAAAAAAATAAGGTGTCCGGTTAATGTATCAAAATCAGTTAATGTATCAAAATGCATGATTATCATCATATTGTATATAATATTTTAAAGCGCTCCCTAACAAAGGCGACTCCATACCTATGCAAGTCTAATTTTCTACTTGCATTCCATAAATCAACACTAATATCAACCAGCACATTCAAAATTTGAGTGTCATGATGTTTCTATGAACAAAAGATAGTGGACTTGAGAGCAACATTAGCTAAAGGAGAAATTGTGATCCACAGTTAAATTGAAACACAGTCCCTACCAAAGCATACTATTGAATTAAAGTGACAAAAAAAAAGAGTACAATATATATATAATATTTTAGAAATCTTACCTTTGGAAGCACAAGAATCACATTTCCCTGAAGGAACTTTATTAGTTCTCCTCTTCTTTAAACAAACATAAAATCTCTTCCCATTTCCTCTCTTCCTCTCATCCAACCTAAACAATTCCTTCTCACCACTCCTCACATTTCCACATTTCCCACCACTTTTTCCCTTCCACTCCATCACATTCCCTTTGGTCTTTCTAGAACCTTCCACATTTTTCTTCCTCAAATTCCTAAACCCCATTTCAGAATCACAAGCACTTGAAAACCTAAAAATTGACCCATCAGAGAACCCCTCACTCTTTTCTTGAATGCTATAGCCAAGATTACATATAAAGTTTGAATCTTTATGCTGAAAGGGAGTGTTAGTCCCTTCTGGATCAAAGTGTTTATCAAAAGTACTGATAAAGATTGAATCTTTATGCCCTTGTGGGTTAAAGGGTTTATCACAAATACTAGTAAAGATTGAATCTTTATGTTGAAAGGAAGTCATAAACTCTTCAGGGTCATTGAGTTTATCACATTTGCTGTCACTTTCAGTGGAACCAGAGATGGGTTCAGTGGCATTTTGGTTAAGGATTTTCTTGGCTAAAAAACCAGATCCTGCTGCTGCTGCTGCAACTAAAGCTGGCCACATTTGGGGTTACTTTTTTCTTAAGATTTTAGACAAGGGGTTTTGGATTTTGAACAAAAAAACAGAAACTAGAGAGATCACATTCAAAAAAATTGCTAGTAAATGTTGTTGCAGTTCATCATAATAACTAAGTGATAGTGACAAGCTTTGAATTTGTCTATGTTACATGTGGTGGGGGGTGGGGGTAAGGGGTATACGTGGCTTCTCATATAAAACTTTGCTCACGTGCTTCCCGCTTACTGATAATTTTTTCAATTTTGTGGTCTTTGGTGTTATAAAGGTTTGACGGAGTGGTAAATACTTATTTATTTTTAATTAAGAGATTTCATCTTCAAGTTTTTTAGTTACGAAATTACTTTTTTTAGGGAGCGTTTTACTTTTAATATAAAATTTTTCGATGCAAATTTGAATTTAATCACACCAAATAGAAAACCAAAAAAGATGGGGATTTTGGGCCAATTTACAAACAATCCATTAAGAAAAACCATTCTCCTAGATGGGCATGATAGGGTTGATATTGAATACCTTTGAAATCCAAATTTTTAATATTGTATTTTAGGTTTTATCAAATTTATTTTTAACTGACAGTTGATATTTATAAAAAAATTTTACTGAATATCATAGGTATAATTACATTTAGAATTCATATAAATGTAATTAGTTATTTAGATGTTGAAATTTTGATTAGTATATCTTGATTTAGTAAAGATCATTTAGTACCTGCAATAAAAGATAATAATCTTGAAATTAAATTTAAGATTAGCTTATGCAGAAAGTACGATAAAACAATCACATGAAAATTTGTTATTTATCTCATCCCATGTACCAAACGATCGGTAAGAGAGATAGACATGCAAGTAAATTAAAAGGAAAAACTACATAGAAAGCAAGCAGTTCCTTGCAATATGAGAGCTACAACTGTATGACCAGATGATATTTTATAAGACAACACACATCAGTATTTCAATATGAAGAAAAATCAGAATTTCTAACTAAAATTGATCCAAATTACTATATATTAAAACAAAAGGCAGCTCTCATCAAACTTTGACTATTTTTTACTCAGAACTTGCAAAGAGTGTAGGAGCAAGTACACTATAACTTTGTAACTACCTGTTATACCTTTTCCTTCTTGATCCATTTACAAACAGTTAAAACATAAATATCAGATCAAAACTATAAAGTTGTCCAAGTAAAGGAAGTAGCGACAAACGTCTAAGAAGTAAGTGAACCTCCAAACCATCAAATCCGAGTTGATCAAGCTGGTTCAACATCAAGTTTCACTCTTTCGAAATATCTACAACAGTCAAAAGGGAGAAAGAATCAAAGAACTCGCCCGGAGTAATGAAATAGAAATATTAGCATGAAGTTGGAGAGCAGTGTACTGCAATAACAAGTTCCATAAAGAATCACCTCATTCTGGAACATATTGAAGAGTCCCCTTGTACTAGCAAAATGAATTTGAAGCAGCAATTCGGAAAAGAAAAATAGCTCTTGGTCAATACACATCGATACATATTGCAATGGACAGATTATTACAAATGTATAAGGCATTGTTTAGGTTATACATTACAAAATCAATCTGGTGTTATATTGCATCTCTTATAGTGTGACAACATTTTATGCTTTCTTATATATCTGATGGATTACATTAAGGTAGAAGGAAGAATAGGTAATATATCGAGGCTACTGCATGTTATAATTTGTTAATAAACAGACATCTGAGTCTAACTCAACCCCAAAAATTATTTTATGAGGAGAGAATTGTCCAAGATCATATAAAGAAAACAAGATATATTCCCTTAACCAATGTGGGACACTTAACACTCTCCCTCCTGCTGCTGCATGCCCACAATGGATAATCTGTTATGTGGATGATATTGAGCGAACCAAGAACAAGGATGTGTTTGGCTCTAACACCATCTTAAAAAAATGAATAGTTGCTTTAAATCAACTCTAAAAGCTAGCTTATGAGGTGAACGTTGCTCAAAACCATACATAGAGAAAATAGTCTATTTCCTCAACTAATGTGGAGCACTTAATATGATTATTACATGCTTGTCTATAATTTTAAAAATCAAGTGTGACACAGTTTTATTCATATATTCACCTATGTATTCCCTTCCCTTTGCCCTGCAAGCACGAGATGAAGCATGATCCGCCATCTTTTAGAATAACTGCAGTAAAGATGCAAGCACGAGAGGTAGCATGCTCAACCATCTTTTAGAATAACTGCAGTAAAAGATGCGTCGAAATCCTATTCTAATTTCTCCATACTTCAATAGTCTTCTACCACCTTCAATGATGTCACTCCTGGCTATGTTCCAGAAACAATGAAATAAATCCATGCTGAAACCGTTGAGACCAGTTATTGTGTCTTCTTCGCAGCTACCAACTCCACTCATACTTTCTCCTTAGGAAACTCCTCACCATGGTCTCACCCACTCCCTTTATTGATGAATGCCCTTTTACCTATGCCTGCATCTATACTCTTCTTATATAATGGGATATAGAGTCCTAATTGCACCTCTCATTCCCATTATCCACAGGACGTTGTACAAACTACATCACATTTGGACAAAATTAAAAACAAATTCGTGCAATCAGAACAAGGCTGGAACCGGATAGCTAACTGTTATGTTTTGTGCTACTACACAAAATTGTATCACTCTCTAGAAATTTTCAAATCGCTAATCATTTGACTTCACCATAAGTAATACATTCAAGGCAAAAAATCTATCCACAAAGTCCAGCACAACTCACTTCAAATTATTTTTTGAATTAGTGTCATATATTGTTTCTTTCAAACTTCTATTCCAAATCAGTTTATAAACAGGAGTACAAAACAAGGTCGTCAAAGTACACATGTTAACAACATTTCACAAACACTTAATTGCAAAATGAGCATGCATTACGTATATCTCTCAGAATGATACTAGTACCATTTGGAGGAAATGGTGATGCAAACTTACGGGAGAAGCATGTGTAATTTCACATATTTCACTAATTCACTATACAAACATCACATAGAAGAAATGTACTCATGAGGCTACAAGTATTTTGAGAAGGAAAGGTTAAAATAATAAAGTAGAAGTCTTTCACTCCTTCATACTTGATCTAGAAATTTCTCCTCTGTGAGAAGTCAAGCAAGCCTCCCTCCAAAATTAAATCAACAGCCATGCATATTTATAGCCATTAAGATGTGAGAAGGAAAAGGTTCTCTAGAGAAGAGTTAAGTCATGTATAAAATACAAGAATGTACTACGTTCTGTATTAAAGACAAGGATGGAGGAACCATGGCACACTTAAGAGTCTAATAGGCCTTACTTAGAACTTAATGTGTCCTATACAAAGAGAAAAGTATCCTAATTTATGGAAATACAATTATTCCTTCACATTATAACTACTTGATTTGCTCTAGGTATTAGGGGTAAAGGTCTGCACACACTCTACCCTCCCTCCCAAATCCTACTTGTGAGACTTCACTAGTTATGTTGTTATATAATTACACATGTTACTCAAGAAAATATACTTCCTCTCAAGAAAAGAGTTCTTTAACTCGAGACATAATTCTTGCTTTCACGACCCACTCTATGAAATTTAAACGACCTAAAATATTTCAAACATAAACAAACTAACTAAAATTCAAAATTTAAGTTTATCTCAAACTAAACAACTTATTTTGTTAAAAACTACTCAAGTAACTAAAAGCAAATTTCAACAACCCTCGAATCTTAAAATGAAGGATCCTGACCTCTAGATCCGCACCCGTATTGAACACCAAGCTCGTGACCTACGGAAACAACTTTAACATTGCTTCAAATTTCCCCTTTCAAATTAACATTATATGTAAATTAAAAGAATTGTTATTTCTCATTTTTCTTTAGATTCAATTCAACATTATTACTTTGCCATTGCAATTGAATAAACAGGAAACAATTTTTGTTGGGATTCCGGGTAATCCCATGATAGATAGATCCACAACACTGAATAAATGTGACAATACAATATATGTGACGAATAGGCTCATAATGTAAAAACAATAAATGAATATGATAATACACGTGAATATCATAATATGGAAACATTAAACAAACATGACGAATAAACTCATAATATGAAAACACTAAAAGCATGCGTAAATACACGTGACAAATAGACTCCTAATGTGAAAACAACAAATAAACATGTCAATAAACGTGACGAATAGACTCATAATATGAAAACATTAAATAAGCATGACTATACACGTGACAAATGGACTTGTGCACCTATTATAAATTTCACAAGCATTGTACTCAAAATTGTTCAAGCTTATTTAACCAAAACATCTTATTTCTTCTTTAATTATTTGTATTCGCAATGAATGTAGGCAAAAGATTGAAATGAAATTGGTTGAATCTAAGGAAGCACACACCGTTACTTTCCCAAAACGGGAAAAAGGATTGTTCAAAAAACATATGAGAATTCAACTTTGACCGAAGCAGATGTTGGTGTTTTACTCTTTTCACCAAGTGGAAAACCATATTCCTATGGCTTCACGAGTAAAGATATAACTCATAATTTTTTAATTTAAAACTAGAGGATCGCCAAGGTGAAGGTGCTCTGTCGATGTGGGCAAATCAAATGACTTTAAGGCATTTGAAGAAAAGGAAGGTTATGGAGTTCTTGTGTAATTAAGAGTTGGTCATTTCATTTGTTTCATCTTTAGACTTCAATGATGTTGTGTTGCCTAGATTGGTAAATCAATTGAAATCGTTTATCGAACTAGTGAACAATGTGAAAGTGATGGATCTAAGAAAACCCTGGTGCACTCATTAGCGTTCTTTTATATTTCATTCTCCAGTGAGATTGATGCATTTTTTTTACACCACGGCTAGCTCTCTGTGAGATGGTAGGCATCGCTTTGACATGAGTTTATCTAATATCTATAGACATATTCAGGTGTACAAAAGTCATATCGAATCTGGTTTCAACCCTATCCACGTTTGTAATGAAATAAAGTACCTTATTTTATTTTTCGGGAGCACATACACAAATGGGGTTCCTTTCTTGTACAATACAAAATAAAGTTCACTCAGTTAAATTAGCCTTAGCGAATACTTTTCCAGATTCCACTTATTCCTTTTCTGGCTACAATCTTTTGCAACCTTGATTACTGAATTAGCAATGTAGATATTTGTGTAATAGTATATCTGAGTGAGGGTGCTCTTTTATTTCCTTATGAAGTTCTTCAAATGCCTCAAAGACATTTGATTTGCCCACATCGACATGATCACTTTCACCTTGGTGATCATCAAGTTTTAAATTAAAAAAATTATCATTATTCCATATCTCATAGATACTCGTGTGGAGCCATAGGAATATGACTTTCCACTTGGTGAAAAGAGTAAAAACACCAACATCTGCTCCGTCAGAGTTGAATACTCATCCGCTTTCTTGAACAATCCTTTTTTTCCTTTTTGAGTAAGTAATAGTGTGTGCTTCGTTAGACTCAATCAACTTCATTTCAATCTTTTGATTACCCTTTCCGACTTATCCGTTGCGAAAACAAATAATTAAAGAAGAAATAAGATGTTTTGGGTGAATAAGCTTGAACAATTTTGAGTGAAATGCTTGTGAAGTTTATAGTAGGTGCACAAGTCCATTTGTCACGTGTATAGTCATGTTTATTTAATGTTTTCATATTATGAGTCTATTCATCAAGTCTTGTCTTTGTTGTTAAGCTTGATTGTTGTTAGTCTTTAGTCTTCCATTTATTTGAGCCTTTAGGTGACAAAAAGGAAGGCTATGGAGTTCTTGTGTAACTAAGAGTTGGATTTTTTTTGTTTCATCTTTTAAGACTTTAAAGATGTTGTGTTGCCTAGATTGATAAATCAATTGAAATTGTTTATCAAACTGGTGAACAATGTGAAATTGATAAATCTAAGAAAACTAACTAAAATTCAAACATAAACAAACTAACTAAAATTCAAAATTCAAGTTTATCTTAAACTAAACAACTTATTTTGTTAAAAACTACTCAAGTAACTAAAAGCAAATTTCAACAACTCTCGAATCTTATCATGAAGGACCCTGAACTCTAGATCCGCACCCGTATTGAACAACAAACACATGACCTACGGAAACAACTTTAACATTGCTTCGAAGTTCCCCTTTCAAATTAACATTATATGTAAATTAAAAGAATTATTATTTCTCATTTTTCTTTAGATTCAATTCAACATTATTACTTTGCCATTGCAATTGAATAAACAAGAAACAATTTTTGTTGGGATTCCGGGTAATCCCATGACAGATCCACAACACTGAATTAATGTGACAATACAATACATGTAACGAATAGGCTCATAATGTAAAAACAATAAATGAATATGATAATACACGTGAATAGACTCATAATATGGAAACATTAAACAAACATGACAAATAAACTCATAATATGAAAACCCTAAACGCATGTGTAAATACACGTGAAGAATAGACCCATAATGTGAAAACAACAAATAAACATGTCAATAAACATGACGAATAGACTCATAATATGAAAACATTAAATAAGCATGACTATACACGTGACGAATGGACTTGTGCACCTATTATAAACTTCACAAGCATTCCACTCAAAATTGTTCAAGCTTATCCAGCCAAAACATCTTATTTCTTCTTTGATTATTTGTATTCGCAATGAATAAAAAGACCGGAAAGGGTAGGCAAAAGATTGAAATGAAGTTAATTGAATCTAAGGAAGCACACACTGTTACTTTCCCAAAATAGGAAAAAGGATTGTTCAAGAAAACGGATGAGTATTCAACTCTGACCGGAGCAGATGTAGGTGTTTTACTCTTTTCACCAGGTGGAAAACCATATTCCTATGGCTTTACGAATAAAGATGAAATAACTCATAATTTTTTTAATTTAAAACTTGAGGATCGCCAAGGTGAAGGTGCTCATGCCGACGTGGGCAAATCAAATGTCTTTGAGGCATTTAAAGAAAAAGGAAGGTTATGGAGTTTGTGTAATTAAGAATTGGTAATTTCGTTTGTTTCATCTTTAAACTTTAATGATGTTGTGTTGCCTAGATTGGTAAATCAATTGAAATCGTATAATTGAACTAGTGAACAATGTGAAAGTGATAGATCCAAGACAACCCTCGTGCACTCATTAGTGTTCTTTATTTCCTTGTCCAACGAGATTGATGCATTTATTTTACACCACGGCTAGCTCTCTGTGAGATGGTGGGCATCTCTTTGACATGAGTTTATCTAATATTTGACATAATCAGGCGTTCAAAAGCCATATTGAATTTGGATTCAACTCTATCCACGTTTGTAATGAAATAGAGTACCTTTTTTTTTCGGGAGCACATACACAAATGGGGTTCCTTTTTATGTACAAGACAAAATAAATTTCACTCACTTAAATTAGCCTTAGAGAATACTTTTCCAGATTCCATTTATTCTTTTTCTGGCTACAATCTTTTGCAACCTTGACTACTGAATTAGCAATGTAGATATTTCTGTAATAGTATATCTGAGTGAGGGTGCTCTTTTTGTTTCTTGTCCAATGCTTGTATTTCTTTACGAAGTTCTTCAAATGCCTCAAAGACATTTGATTTGCCCACATCGACATGATCACTTTCACCTTGGTGATCATCAAGTTTTAAATTAAAAAAATTATCAGTATTTCATATCTCATATATACTCGTGGAGCCATAGGAATATGGTTTTCCACCTGGTGAAAAGAGTAAAACACCAACATCTGCTTTGTCAGAGTTGAATACTCATCCGCTTTCTTGAACAATCCTTTTTTTTTCTTTTTGAGTAAGTAATAGTGGGTGCTTCGGTAGACTCAATCAACTTCATTTCAATCTTTTGATTACCCTTTCCGGCTTATCCGTTGCGAAAACAAATAATTAAAGAAGAAATAAGATGTTTTGGTTGAATAAGCTTGAACAATTTTGAGTGGAATGCTTGTGAAGTTTATAGTAGGTGCACAAGTTCATTTGTCACGTGTATAGTCATGTTTATTTAATGTTTTCATATTATGAGTCTATTCATCAAGTCTTGTCTTTGTTATTTAGTTAATTGTTGTTAGTCTTTAGTCTTCCATTTATTTGAGCCTTTAGGTGACAAAAAGGAAGGTTATGGAGTTCTTGTGTAACTAAGAGTTGGACATTTCATTTGTTTCATCTTTAAGACTTTAATGATGTTGTGTTGCCTAGATTGATAAATCAATTGAAATAGTTTATCGAACTAGTGAACAATGTGAAATTGATGGATCTAAGACAACCCTCGTGCACTAATTAGTGTTTTTATATATTTCAATGTCCAGCAAAATTGATGCATTACACCACGACTAGCTCTTTGTGAGATGGTGGGCATCTCTTTGACATGAGTTTATATAATATCTATTGACATATTCAAGAGCCATATAGAATCTGCTTTCAACCCCATCCACGTTTGTAATGAAATAGACTACCTTATTTTCTTTTTATCGGGAGCACATACACAAATGGGGTTCCTTTCTTGTATAATACAAAATAAAGTTGACTCAGTTACATTAGCCTTAGAGAATACTTTTCCAAATTCCACTTATTCCTTTCTAGCTACAATCTTTTGCAACCTTGATTACTAAATTAGCAATGTAGATATTAACTATACAAAGTCAATTGCTCTTTCGAAGTAAGTAATTCATGTGCATAAATCTTTTAAGTATTACTGACCACCATAACAACCTTTAAATTATAACAATAAGAGGCAAATGTATTTTGCATTACTAAACCATGCACTAGGAACACACAATTTGGGCATCAAACACAAAAAGGAAGAATTTCATCCCAGGGAAGTACTAATGTTCTTTGTCTAACTATTAAACCTCGTCAAGGCCAATTGACATGCACAGCAATCGCCTATCAAATTTTATGATGCAAAAATTTGATAGGTAAACTCAGAATGCAAGATCTTACTTGACCAAGCTTAACATCTCCACTGCTTAGATTATATAGCACATGAATTTTCCTAACTGCGGGCCCTATTGACTGGGTTCAAGCAATCAAAGCAGCCACTAATGTTTGAATCAAGGTGAACTATCTAGATCACACCCCTAGTGGACTCGAGTGCCATTTTATTTTTCTATAATGTTAATTCTATATTATGAACGAAAAGAAAACATGTGAAATAACTAGCTTTGTTTTTCATTTAAATGTACATTTTCTCCTAATGTGATACAAGAAAAAATTTGACAACTCCAACTCAATAAAACCTTATAAGATCATTTTAAACCTCTAATTATTTACATTTATTGTTACTTTTTAACCTTGATTAGCTTAAATGAAGTTGTTGAGCTAATTACTTCCCTTTTTTGACATAATCTTTATCACTTCCAGTGTTATTTTCTAGATTTTTTTTGAAGTAATATCAGCAAATGGCAATTGTATGCCCAGTACCATTAAATCCATAGTGCATACATTACAACGCACATACATTAGACCTATAGTTAAAGTATTCCATAAAAAGTACATATGTATTTAACATATTCCATCCAAAATACATAAGGTATCATTTAACACTTGATCTATCTCAGTACTAATTCTTGGATTGGCAATGCCCGGTCTCTTAACCAATTCTTGGTTCTTATTTCTCCTATATTGCTTAAACGCCATTAAGATCAGTCTTAACTTTCAATTGCATCATTAATATTTACTGTGAAGACTAGTACCTTATCATTACTTTACCTGAAGGTCTAACATCCTCTCTATCTTCACTAGGTAGAGGTAAAGTTGCGTATGCACCATCCTCCCAGACTCCACTAGTGGGATACACCGGGTATGTAGTTGTTGTTATAAACACAACTAGTCCAATTATTTTGAAATTTGCACGTCTGTCAGAAAGTAATTCCTTTTATTATTATTTTGGTAAATGTTGTTAGATTGAATTAAAGTTATCATCTGTTTGGATAATTGAATTTGTTGCCTGAGGTTTCTGATCAAATGTCTTCCAAAATTATCCGAAACTGGAAGAGTACATTCTATATGGTTATTAGAAAAATCAATTGAAAAATCAACTTATCAAATCGTTCCTAGCAACTTAGTAATATAGTACTTATTTTGGGATTGTGCACGATCCTTGGGTGTGAGATACGGGCCTTCAACTTAAGACGCATCATGCATTGGATATCCTTGAATCATGATGTGCATTGTGTCTTTCAATGAAAAAGACTTATGATGCTCACAGAGCGTTTTCCAAGTAGCAAGGTATATTATTGGAAAATAATCTAATTTACATCAATTGCTCTCGGCATGAGAGAATATGTCCTGGCGGCATGAACCGATGATCACAATAAGACTCGGCCTAGACCTATACATTTTAAGATCGGAATCAAGAGATGAGAGTTACATACTAACACTCTCCCTTAATTCGGCTAGTACGTAGCTAAGAAGGATAAAATAGCACGTTAACCTACAATCGAAGGAACTTTAGTTTCTTCATCACATCTTAGGTCATTGCAAGTCTTAATCAATTCACTATAAGCAAATTTGTCCATGTAACAACCTAGGTAGGCCTCAATATGCACAGATAAGTAGGTGCAACAATATGATGATTAAAAGTGATAAATGGGGACTAAATACACCAAGAGAAAACTTATCTCCAGAAACCTACAAATCATGGAGTACGTGTGGACTTAGTTAAGGACACAACAGAAGAATTTAAGGATCCGCATGGCAAAGGAGATGCTCCTAGCTGAACAAGACCATGTGGAAAGAACTCACTGAAACTTGATGTTTGCATTGTATCAATTTAAAGTATCTATGCTTTTTGGTATGCTTACAATTCTATCATTTTTAACCATTTGTGTTCCTTGATATTCTTCACAATTGACGAACTTTTACAAAAAAAGAGGCTATGGTGGTTTTGGTTCAATTCTATAAATTTAGATTCATAAATAGGAACAGGCTATTCCGAGTCGACACAGTTCTATTATGCAAGAGATAAGTTTTAAAATCTATGATAGGCCTTACGCTTTAGCTTCAAGTTCATTGGACATAATGAAGAACTTTTCTTGTGCTTTTGAGGGTGTGATCTAGTGGTCAATAATGTTGAGGAAGAACCATGATGTTCTAAGTTCAAATCCAAACGAAGCAAAAACACGAGTCATATCTTCTCATTTTCCTAAGCCTTGTTAGGCAGAATTACCTGTACTGGTGGGGAGACAGCAGGTGGCCAGTTGGTCAAGGTGCTTCTAAACTGACCCAAACATCACCATCAAATATAATATATATAAATAAATCACCATGGTTTTTCTGTTTGCCTTGTCCCTCTTCACTTATATATGTTGTCTAAATCAAGCTTCCCTCTATTTGGCATTTCATATACCTTTAAGTTTGTTTCTCAACCAAGGGATCATCTTGGAGGTCTTAAAACTTTATAGATTTGCACTGAAATTTAACTCTACCAACATCCCATCAGAAGGCAACTTCCCTTCATTCAACCATCTT
Organism: Solanum lycopersicum; assembly: GCF_036512215.1. NCBI lineage: Eukaryota > Viridiplantae > Streptophyta > Magnoliopsida > Solanales > Solanaceae > Solanum > Solanum lycopersicum. The sequence goes on along the minus strand of NC_090808.1, from coordinate 1,495,218 downwards.
TCAATCCACCATAATATCCTTTAAGATTCAAGAAAGTAACAAAGTAATTCCAAGATAGATGAAGGTCAAATTTCTCACAGATTCGACAAAAAAAGCTACTTTTGAGTACACTTTGTGTTAATAATGAATTTTCATTAGTTTGCAGTATTCATCCATAAACTAACATCACAGATGATCAATCTCTTGGGATGGAAAGGGTTCAGCTTAAGAAGAACTAAAGCAGAATACTGGGAGTGCAAGTTTAGTTATGTTGTTATGGAAGTGTGATAGACGTGGAAGTGCGGCTTGATACTTGGGAAATCCCTAAGAGAGTAAGTTCAAGTATATTGGGTCTTTAATCTAAGGAAATAAAGATATCGACGATTACGTCACACACCATATTAGTGCAAGGTGGATGAAATGAAGGCTCGCTTCCGGAGCCTTGACTGAAAAAGAGGTATAGCCAAAACTTAAGGATAAGTTCACAGAGTGGTGGTTAGACCAACTCTATTGTATGGGGCGGAGTTTTGGACAATCAAGAACTCCCAATTCAAAAGAAGCAAGATGCGGAAATGAGTGTGTTGAGATAGATGTGGGCCATACTAGGAAAGATAAGATCAAATATGAGGATATTCAAGGCAAGGTGTGAGTGGCCTATATGGTGGAAAAAATGAGGAAAGTGAGCCTGAAATGATTTGGACTAGTGAAAAGAAGATGTTTAGATGTCCTGATAAGGAGGTGTGAGAGGTTGGATATAGTGGGTGTGAGGAGAGGCAGAGGAAGACCGAAGAAGTGTTGGGGGGAGGTGATTGGACACAACATGGCACAACTTCAGCTTATCGAGGACGTGACCTTAGATAGGAGGGTATGGAGGTTACAGATTACGGTAGAAGGTAGTAGGTAGTTGAAGCGGGTTTATGCTTGGTGGGAGCCTGGGAGCACTGTGTATGTCATAGTATGAGTCCTATACATGCATTTTCCTTTTCGCTACCGTATTATTTCGTTGTTGTTACTGTTTTTTTCCTCTTAATTCCCTGTTCTGCTTGCGCTAATAATTGACATGTTTTCTTCACTGTCATGTTCCCTTTTATGTAAATTTTTTATTTGTTGCACTTGAGCTGAGGGTCTTTCGAAAATAGTCTCTCTTCCTCCACGAGGTAGGGGTAATGTATGTGTATTTTCTAGCCTCCCTAGACCCCATTTGCGGAATTATACCAGGTATGTTTGTTGTTTTAATATACAAACTAACATACAAAGTATTAGCAGGTAATGTTAGATAGACTACTTTCTTGATAAATGCAAAACTTTCCAACAAAAAATTTGTGTCATGACAAGATTCTGGAATATATAGACAACCGTGACTTCTTAAAACAGAACAATATTTTGTGCTATAACATGGAATGATTGACTTACAAACTAGTAACACACTAAGAATGATGTATACATTCAAATATCACCAAACTGATTAATCGAAAAATATAAACACTATTATGTTTTTCGATCCACTTGTAGTTCATTCACAATACGAACCTAGTCATACTTCAGCCACAGTTAACTATAAGAACAACACACTACAACAACTACAGTCAAGCCCAAACTTTTTGGGGCTGCTATATGAATCCTCAAACACTCCGGGCCACTTGGAGTCATTTCATTCCAAAACTCAAATAATAATGCGTACTTTTACACAAATGAAGGACAGGAAGAGGGAGGGTTTATAGGGCATTTGATGGTGCCCGATCACATGGTCTATACACCAAATTAGATATTTTATGTACATATTTCCTACAACTGATCTAATATCATCTGTTGGCACCTATGCTCCAAGAGGGCTAAATGGTGCACTTGGTTGAATGCTAAGTTATTAACATAAAGGAGCAAAGCATTAATTCCCACTTATACTTCCTTTTTATCCTTTTTTTAGTGGTGCAATCATGTTATAAAACTCCTAAATTCTCCTCTGACTAAGTATTCTCTAAGATAAATAGACTAAACAAAGTATAATAACTAAGCCTCATTTCCAATCAAGTTGGTGCCGGCTATAACAATCATATCACAAAACTATAATAATAACAACAACAACTAATATCAATCCCATACAGTAATATCTGTTATATGAATACTCAATATACATTCCACTCCACTTGGACACATTTCATTCCGACATCCAAATAATAATATGTAATTTTAGACAAAATAAAGGTTGTCTAAAATAAACAAATTACAACAACTACGCCTCAGTGCCAATCAAGTTAGTGTCTGCTATATGATCCACACTTCTACATTGAAGCTCATTTCACATCATAATCATCACCATTGTAACAAAAAGAACATAAATTCTCTTACCAGTGAACAACGAGTAATCAATCAGCACGCTTGTAGGACGGGTGTTTCTTCGCAGACCTTGCATTCTCATACTCAAATCTCAAAACATTAGGAATATGAGAAGTATCCTTAACATAAAAGAACCTCCCAAAAGCACTCTCTTCAATAGCAGGAAACAAACAACTGAGCACATTGTTAACAATCCAAAACCAACCCCCACCAAGCACAGTTCCCAAAGCAGCACCAGCAAACACCTGTGCAACCGTATGATAACCCAAATACACCCTCGAATACATCGTCAAAACCGCCATTGGCCAAACCAAAACAACAGCAACCAACAACTGATTTCTAAAAATTAGCCCCAATCTCTTATAAGTCAATAGAGTAACATACACAGCAAAGAAAAACATATACTGGGAATGACTAGAAGGCCATCCATGAGAATCACACATTTCAAGAAGTGCACAAGTTTCGGGTCGGGCTTGCTGAACAGATTTCTTTATAATTTCATTGATAAACTGAGAGATGATAAGCCCAATTGCAAAGAACATACCTTGAAGCTCTCTACGAAAGATAAAGTGAGAAATGAAACCACCAAGGCTTATAAATACAGGAACCAATGAAACCCAAGCCAAAAAATGGCCTAATTGATCCCCCTTTCGGTATCTAACATGGGTAAGTGTCACTGCTTTCAATGGATGATGAGACATTGAAAAAGATTGAATTTTTAGTCAGATCTGTGATGTGGGGAAGAGTAAAAACCACTGAGGGAACACCCTTTTGAAGATTATTGAGAATTGAAGTGAAATCAAGAACGGTGAAAAGGGGGGCAGATATTGAGTTGTTGAAGGAGCCAGAAATGTGGGAAAGACTACACAAGGAAGGAAGGTGGAGGTAGACAAGTGTTTGGAGATGATTGGGTGAATATATAAGAGTTCTAATTTTGACAAGTGTCTAAATTATTTTTTTTCGAAAATTTTAATTTTATTGTAATTCGATTAATTTAAATTTTCATTGCTTAGAATTCATAAAAAAGGACACTATCGATCATCAGAAGCCTTTTTTATTTCAGTGTTCGAAACCAGAATCGCTGATCAAAGGTTAAACAAGTGAATGAGCTCACGTTATTTTTAATTGATAAGTATATAAAGTTAAGATTAGTAAGTTGATTCGCTCGATCAAGTTGACATATCACATGTTACAGAGAAAAAGAATAAATATACCTCTGAACTTTTGAAAAATTGTATGTCAATAGCCGTCGTTATACTTTTCGACTATCAAAACCCTTGTCGTTGAATAATTAGAACAAATTTGCCCCTCGCACTGCTTTTCGTATATCAGAACACTTGTCGTCTAGGTAATAATCAATGCATATTTGCCCTTCGCAGTAACAAACACTTATTGTGTACACATGGCGCAGTCCTAAGTTATATAAACTAGGTTGACCAATCTTTTAACCTAAATTCTAAAAACTCGCCCATGACCCATTTAATCCATCCCAATTTATCCACAAATAAACCCTCTAAAATTTTGAAGAAAAATTCCCAATATCTGTTACTTTCGTTCATCTCACAAACTAAAAACCTAGATCATCATTTGTTCAGAATCCTCGCTCATCTCCGTTATCCTTGTCTACTAATCCTACAAAATACACATTAAACTCTTCTCAAACATATATAATATCACACCTCAAACTTCCCTTTTTCTATTTTCATTTTTTTGTATATTCTCTTATCTTTTCTATCATTTTGTATTTAACAAAAAAAAACTTTAATTATATCTTAATCTTAGATATTTGACATACTTAATATAAAATTTCACATCATATAACAAACATATACATACAAGTATTGATGAACAAATTAAATTTCAACTATCAATACGAGTGTAAAACATCCAGACTAAACTATTTACATCTTTACCAAATCCGAGCTTATATATTTACGCGTCTAAATAAAAATGTTATTATTTATTTATTTAAAAAAAGACAAAGTTGCTGGGGTTTTACAAGTAAAGTAAATTCATCTTCTTAAACCCTGCAAGTTCCCCAACTTGTCTCTCAGCTGCCAAAAATAACTTGTAGCGTTGCTCCAATTTTCAGCTCCAATTTGCTCTGCAATCGAAAACCCATCTCAGAGTTATGGAAAAAGATGCATCTTTTTTGTTTGGTGGCATCTCTTTCAATCGAAAAAAGTTTGCTCGCGATTTCGACAGATTTAAGGTAATTTTTTTTTATTTTTTTTGCTTTAAACCTTTGATAGTTTCAGAGTAAAAGAGTGAACTTTATTGAGAAATATCAGTTTGGGAATTGTGGGATTGAGTTTGTTTTTTTTTCTTTGAATTTACATTGCATTGATACTTGATTTTTTATGTGTGTGTAAATTTGATGTGTAGGGGAAAATTCAAGTTGATTCAGCTGAGAAACTGAACTTTATTGACAAGGTATTACTGATGAACTTTGTTAAGTTTGATTCCCTAAAACAGTATTAGGACTCCGAATCAGTGTGTGTATAGCATTTTGTGTATTCGTTGTTTTGATGTAAGATGTTTCTAGTTGACAAAAAGTTCAATGATTGATTGTGTGTATGTCATTGATTTGGTTTTATATTTCACATAGGAGGATAAAACTATTGATGATTCGTTAGAGAAAGTGGAGTTTGTCGAGAATGAGATATCTGGAATGGAGGATGGGACAAGTACTAGCGTGAGTAAGAAGAGGAAGAGGAAGGAGAAGGGAAAAGTTCCTGGTAAAATTCCTTTGTCTGTCTATTTGAGCTTCTTGTTTATTTCTTTGTTGTATAAAATGGTTACTGAAGTTTACTGTTTTGGCCCTTTGTTCTAATTCATGGCATTGGTTTTAGATGTGGAGGGATTTTCTATCTTCAAGAGTTCAAAATTGAAAGAGGAAGCTGCAAGCGAAGAGACTGATCAATCTGTAAATGAACTGCTTCAGGGAAAGAAAGAATATTATCAACAATTGGAGGTTTGTCTCATTTGCTAGCAGTTGGATATAAGCCTTTTTGCTGCGTTCATGAATTTTTGATAAACTTTTATTGAAGAGATATTTCTTCTGTTCCTTTGATTTTCTGGATTTAGAGGGACGCAATTTTTCGGAAGATGCACAACATTCATGTTTCAGGGAGTAACATCCCTTCGCCATTGCTCAATTTTTCTGAACTAAGATCAAGGTACTCTGTCGTGCATTGTGTTGATTTTTGATCTGGAGACACGTGATTCCCTAGATCCCTTTCTCTGATGGTCACATGCTTCACCAAGGCCTAGTACTTTAGATGTTTACATATTTACAGTAGGCTATCCATTGTATGGAACAGTTCGATCATGTCAAGGAAGTAATATTTAGTGAAAAACCCAATAAAGCCTTAATCCATTCATTTTGTTGACCGCTTTCTATATCTCCTTGAATCTACTTTATGTGAGCTACATTTTTTTGTAATGTGTCAAGCAAGAATAGGTAGCGATAGGGTGTTGAGGAATATTTTAAGCTGTTTTGAATTGATCTAACATGCAAATAAGTAGGCTAATGAAAATTTTTGCTGTTTCTCCTGCATTTATGGTTATCTTTTTTCTTATGTATTACAATTTTTTATGTCTTATACTCTTTTTCTGGGGAATCGTGGGGGAAGGGGTATCAGTTATGAGGCTTAGCTTAAGAAGCATATAAGGACTTGTAGAAATATATCATAAATGCAGAAATGATTTTGTTCTCAATTGCTATTCTTTTTCGTCATGTCATTTTTACTTGTGTACTGTGCCTCTTTTGGGGATAGACTGTTGGTGGTAAATGAGGTAGGATTCTGCAACTATGCATTGAAGTCCTTTTCCTCTAACACTCCTTTCCACATATTTCTGTTTACGTAATATTCCCTTTCTTAGGACATAAATGGGGGATGTACTAAGTTGTTGTTAAAAGCAAGTTGTTTTGTCTGTATTAATCAGTTAATTATTGTTATCTGCGCTTGACATTCCCTCTGTCCTCTGTTTCACCGTCTGTTTGTATATGGTGCTACAGATATAAATGTCGATCATATCTATTGCGAAATCTGGCAAAACTAGGATTTAAAGAACCAACGCCAATCCAAAGGCAGACTATTCCAGTCCTCTTATCTGTATGATCTTCCTGAATTCCGCCACTGTTTTATATACACATGTATCTTTCTTGTTTTCCTTTGAGAATCTTTAATCATGTTTGACTTTCACCAGGGGCGTGAATGCTTTGCTTGTGCACCTACTGGTTCTGGCAAAACATTTGCTTTTGTTTTTCCTGTACTTATGAAACTCAAGGTACATATATATTGGCATTGTTATGTTGCTCATCATCATTTTTATTATAAGTTAGAAGACATCTGACAGCCATCTTTTTTTGATCAGCACACTTCAAAGGATGGTGTCCGAGCTGTAATTCTTTCCCCTACAAAAGAGTTAGCTGCTCAGACAACAAGAGAATGCAAAAAGTTGGCCAGGAAGAAGTTCTACATCAGGTTGATGACTAAACAACTCGCTAAAAGTGGGGACTTTTCTAAACTGCGATGTGATGTACTGATCTCGACACCATTGCGCCTAAAGTTTGCTATCCAAAAAAGGAAGCTTGATTTAAGTAGGTACGTTCCTCATTTTCTAGGGTTCAAACTCTTATGTGCTAGTGTGGGTATTTCAGCTTTCAACCTTATTGATATTAAATCAGTGTGGTAAGTACGAGTTTCTGAGGTGATGACATTGAAGATCCCAAGCCGACTGCATAATTTGTACTGTAATTCATAACAAAAAGCAACTGGTGAAGTTAGGGTCTAGTTTAGAGATACAAGGCTTTTTGCTGTACTGCTTGATTTGCACAATCACAATTAGATTAAATTATTTTTTCAGGCTGAGTTTGTCTCATTTTTATCTCATTTTTACTTTTATCATTGTTTATTATTATTTGTTAACAATAAGCTACCCTAGTATGTTGTTTATGGCATTTCGATTATCACATGATATTATTGCTGTTTTGGCAACTTTTGCGCTGTTTCTTGTTTCAATTTCTCTTCATTGTCTTCTTCTTTATACCGGGATTTGTTGCACTTGAGCCGAGGGTCTTTTGGAAACAGCTGCTCTACCTCCATGAGGTAATCTAAGGTTTGCATACATTCTACCCTCCTCAGACCTCATTTATGGGATAGGTATGTTGTTGTTGCTGAGTTTGATGTAGAGGAGCATAAGCATTGGCTTTATTCCTGTAGACCTAAATGTTACTATTTGGAATTGGTGCTGTGGTGCAAAGTATTTCCTTCTTTTAATCAGCATTAGCATGCCTTTTCACCAACTCCTTATGGGTGCAGGGTTGAATATCTTGTCTTAGATGAATCTGATAAGCTTTTCGAGCCTGGCATGCTAGAGCAGGTTGATTTTGTGGTGAAGGCGTGCACAAATCCTTCAATTCTTCGGTCATTGTTCAGTGCTACTTTACCCGATATAGTTGAAGACCGAGCACGTACAATAATGCATGATGCTGTTCGAGTAATTATTGGTAGGAAGTAAGTACTAATAGGCCTTCGGTAGATGTATCTTAACTCTGCAGTGAAGTGAATGGTTATTTGGCTTCATACTCTCTTTTTTATGTTGTTTTGTTGGTGAAGGAGGAGAAGATCTTCCTTCCTCTCCTTTTTCTGACTCTCCATCTTGGTGAATGCTTACTTGGCTGCTTTTGCATTTCTGCAGAAATTCAGCTTCTGAAACAATAGAGCAAAAACTGGTATATGTTGGGAGTGAAGAAGGGAAGCTTCTGGCTCTTCGTCAAAGCTTTGCAGAGGTATGATCCTCATGTTCCTTAGTCATCAGAACTGATTGTATACCTCTTTGATGTGATTGGAGCCGCCTCTGGCATAATAATTGCTTGCACAACACCTTTACTTATCCCCCAAAAATCCTAGAACAACAATATCTACACAAGGGATTTCACATGGACACTCGTTACTACACAGTTGCTGTGAAACTGTCACTCTTGAAGCACTCTTGTCATATTTAGACGATGCCTTTTTGTAATTTCCGGCATTTTCTTTCTTTCCAGTCACTCAAATGTCCATCTTTGCTGTCAAATTGTTCACTGTTTTCTTTTTCTGCTCACGTGGTCTTTATATTCCCAGAAAATGGGCTCTAGTTGAATCCCCTTGAGCCATTGTTTTGCTGAGAGGGATTTCAACATCTAAGCCGTGCTTCTTGCTTTTTGTTCACTCTATATGAAACTCCTGTTCTCTTTGCTACTCTTACCATTCTGTAAGTTCATACTGTTACTTGAGCGGATCATCTTCTTCTTTTGATAGGCAAAGGGGTGTTACTACCTTCAAAAGCAACTAATCCCCGTTAAAAAATTATTTGCATGCTACAAAGTTTTTCCAGTTGTCTATACAATATGGTTTGCTATGTGTGCTCCAAAAACATAAAAAGAAAGCTTAATAACATAGACGACCCCTTAAACTTGCCAATAAATTTTGAGGGGCTGTCATTAAGCCTTAAAGAAAAGAGGTTTTTTTAGATTTATGTACAAACCGTCAATCTCAGCCCTCAAGGGGAAATTCCAATGGAATATTTCTATTTTACTTCCAAAGTAACATTCTTTTCATCAACACTGCCGGCACTTTCACCAACGCTCAATTGCATTTTCATGGCTCAGTGTGGTGTTTTTATTTGATACCATAGTGATTGTTCCGGAAATTTTACAATCGGTGCTAATTTAGTTAGATCTTCTTGCTATTTTCTTAAGCTGATCTATGATCAACATCTACAATGATTTGTTAACTTCGTAATGTATACCTAATTCATCTTTTTTTTGCATTGCCTGTCTGATTTATTATATGTAGAGTTTAAACCCACCAGTGCTAGTATTCGTTCAAAACAAGGAGCGTGCCAAGGAGCTATATGACGAGTTAAAATTGGAAGATATTCGAGCAGATGTTATCCATTCAGACCTTTCTCAGATACAGGTAACTTTTTCATGACTTCCGTGTTTTCTACATCAAGAGAAGATCAATCTTCCTTCTGTTTTAGATAGAGCAATGTATGTCGATGTTGAAGTTCAGGGCTATGATTTTTTCATATTACATTGTATCCTGCTGTATAGAACACTTCTTCTGGTTTCTACTTATTTTAATTTCAACGCAGAGAGAAAATGCTATCGATAACTTTAGAGCTGGAAAAACATGGGTTTTAATTGCCACTGATGTTGTTGCCCGGGGTATGGATTTCAAAGGGGTCAACTGCGTGATAAATTATGATTTCCCAGACGCTGCTGCAGCATATATTCACAGAATTGGTAAATATCCAACCCAAATTCGACTTTTACAATCTTATATATAGTGATTCATAAGTCAATAGTCTTACAGTAAATCACAACAGTTTCAACTGTTCACTGAAAACTTACCGGTGATTCTTGTAAATAGGACGTTCTGGCAGAGCAGGAAGGAGTGGACAGGCGATAACATTTTATACTGAAGCAGATATTCCCTTTTTGAGGAACATCGCAAATGTTATTACGTCTTCTGGTGGTGAGGTTCCGGAGTGGATCATGTCTCTGACCAAGAAAAAGTGGAGGAAACACAGACCGCGAAGAGAAACCATTTCAACTCAGCCAGACATATGAACCATCCCTCATAGTTTTGAGCACAATATCAAGTTTTTTGAACTTTTCTTTTTATACAACATTAATGTATGATTCAACTTGTACTTTATGTTAAGTATGAGTTTGGAATGTTCACTTAAATGTTAGAGAAATGAATGTTGTCTTTTTTTTTTTTTTTTTGAATGGAAACTCTTTTTAGTCCTTGCTTCTCATTAAGTAAATGGAGTTCCTTCAAGTTAGTTTGTGTGAGTTATTTTCAAACACCACTTATAAGTATTTTTTTGAAGTTGGTGTCTAATGTTTGAGCCGAGTGTCTTCCAGTAACAACCTATCTACCCCAACAAAGTTATTGTAAGGTGTGATTTTGTGTACATTCTATTCTTTTCAGATTCGATTTTATCTCGATCATCATTATCATGACTAAAACTGCTTGCACATATAAAAACATTAATTTTCTAACTCGAATCCATAACTTAAGAAAAAAATAAAATTATGACTCGAACCTGTGACTTATAAAAAAAAAAGGTCCTACCGGGAGTCGAACCCAGGTCGCTGGATTCAAAGTCCAGAGTGCTAACCACTACACCATAGAACCTTGATGTTCTATCTTCTGTCTTATAATTAGAAGAACAAAAAATTAATTATCAACATATTTACTTTTTCTTTTTCAGTTTCAATACTCAACTATCTATTGTTTTGTTTATCATCCCAAACTATCATTTTGTTAGTAAGAAAACTCACTATCGTCCCAAACTATCATTTCGTTCATAAGAAAACACACTTTGATATTGCGTGACTAGATATTAGTTCCCCTTCGACAACATGCGTGCATACGACAATTTATTAATATACAGATAAAGTATGAAACTCGCAAAAAAAATGATAGTTTGATGGATTAACAAATGATAGATAATCGAGGTATGTGTTTTTTTACCTTTTAACTCAAATTCGGAAAAGGAAGAGTATATTGTAATTATACTAAAGTTCAAGGAGACTATTGCAAAATCTTCAGACTATCCAAACCAAAACATTAAACCCCACAAAAACCCTTGTGCCTCTTCTTGTAAAAATTTCACTTTCATCTGCAGAGGATTCACAAGAAACCTTTTGTGTATATGAAAGATTCAAACTTTCTCTAAAACCCATCTCCATCAATGAATTTCTTAACAAAATCAATAGCAAAAAAGGCCTTATTCTCCTCTTCATCTCCTCAAAAATGCCAACTTTTACTCCAAACCCTCAGTTCAAGATTTGCCTCTACAACCATTTCTAAGCCAAGAAAACCCAAAATCCCTAAACCCCAAGAACCCTCTTCAGCTTATGTGCTAACCCATCCAAGAATTGAGATTTATGATGAAGCAAAAGATGTGTCTTCTTGGCCAAAGCCAAGTGAGATACCTTACCAAGCAAAAGTTGCAAATTCTGTTAATCTTGTTGGTTTTGTGCAAACCCCAGTTCATTTTGAAACTTCCTCTGATGGGAAATATTGTGCTAGTACTGTTGTTGCTCATGAGAATAGTGATGATAACTCTGTTTTGATGATTCCTGTTGTGTTTGCTGGTGATTTAGCTCATGTTGTTGCTTGTCATGTTAAGGAAAATGATTGTGTTTATGTGTATGGGAAGTTCTCTATGGAACCATTGTCTTGTGAATTCATGGATGAATATCAGTCTTGTTTTCATATTGTTGCTGAAAATGTTAACTTTGTGCAGGGTCTGAAACGAAATGTTTCCCTAAAGGGAAATGTAAAATCAGTTTATCCGAAAGGTAAGAACTTTGTGTTGGATGACAATGATAACCAGCATTCTGATTATTTGGTCAAACAGAAAGATAGGTTGTCTGGTTTAGAATATGATGATTCTGTTAATTTGGGTGGGAGCAAGTCGGAGGAAGGTGTTACGGGAGGTGATGATTGGAGGGACCTTATTAAGAATTCGAAACAATGGTGGGATTGTCGAAAGGCGAAGTTAGATGGAATTGTGAAAGCAAGGCACCCTGATTTCAAGAAAAAGGATAGTAGTACTTCTCTGTGGATTGAGAACGCTCCAAGGTGGGTTCTTGAGGGACTTGAAGGACTTGAATTCGATGCTTATGCTCCTAAATCTAAAAGCGTTGGGAAGGACGTTGATTGCTGGAAAGATTTGCTGGAGAATCCTGATAAATGGTGGGACAACAGAGTTAGTAAGTTGAATCAGAAAGCACCTGATTTTAAGCACAAGAATACCGGTATAGGGCTTTGGGTCGGTAGCTCACCAGATTGGGTGTTGTCTCGGTTGCCACCATTGAGAGATCAACGAGCTGCTTCTTCAGACAAGTAGGGACATGCAAGTAGGACTTGAAGGGAGGTTGAGCAATACACGATGAACCAGAGCTATCCTCCACTCCATTTTAGGAAGAGTTTCCATATAATTTTGATGCTATTGCAGTAAACTTTGTCCAGTCTAGTCAAGTCGTGGCCACCTATAGTTTGAGAAGTATTTCGGTGGAGGAAAGCACATTGTCATTATGCTTATAAAGCACTTATTCCCCCCCCCCCCCCCAGAGTGGTACATCTTATAGCACTTTCTTATGATGGTCTTGTTTCTTGATGCATCTTTTCAATGTGATTTTGGTGAATATGAAGTTCTTGATTGTAGTATCTTGAAAATAGCAGTAGTGTGTGCTCATTCCTCATACTTAAGCTCCGAGGCCAAGCCAAGTTTTTTTATGCAAAACTTTCTCAATTTTTCTGTTGGTAGATATTAGTAAAATATAATATGAACTTGAATAACGAAAAGTGAAATGTAGGGGAAGATAATGACATGAACTTGAATATCAATCTAAGCACATTCGTCTGGAACTTTCACCAGTTCTTATGAGAAATACTATTTGTAATAATAGTATGCATCCAAGGAATGGCATTGTTGAAAACACATCTTTCTTAGATCACTTACTAGTCTGTCTAATCCGCTGCCTGGCATCTTAGTATAGCGGTAGAACTTTTGTTACTTGAAACTGTGAATAAAACAAGTGACAGATGCTCTTCAGGAATATTCAGACTGTTAGAACATGCAAGTGATTACTGGTTTGTTTTCTTGTAAAACTTAAAATGACCATACATTTTGATTATAGTGGCGGCCAAGGCATGCACACGTTCGTTTTTGTGTGCAGTCAAATAGAATGTTAGTATAACTTGCAGGGTCATTTTATATTTTCAACTACAGCTTAAGCTTATTGTCAAGTAAATGACCTGGTTGGATAAAGTATGCCAACTTTTCGGAACATTATTTTCTTTTTATAATTTGCAACTGTGTAAATCTATATATGTTTAAGATCAATCAGTACACAGGTTGTATGGACCATATTTACATCAAAAGGCTCTTAAGAAACAGGAGCTTTTCTAGTCTTCTAGAGGGAGTCTAATACATGTTGAATTTCAACAGTTTCTACCAAGTGAGACTGTCTACACCAAAAACTAAAGAGCAAAATACAATTCATCTTCATTTGTTGGACAGAGTTGCTCCTATTTTCGAAACATCTGGAATTCCTCTCTTTCCATATTGTCCACCATACACAAGCTGGAACCATTCTCTATCTTCGTCTCTCTCTGACCTCCAAACCTGCTTCTTCCCAACTTGCTAGAGTTTCAGAAATCTTTCCAGGCATTCTCCATGTGATACTTCTGATTACCAGGAACATCCTCCATACTTGACCAGTTATTTCGCAGTGGAGGAAAGGGTGATTTACTGTTTCTGTAGTTTCCTGACATAGTTAGCATCTAGTAATCCCTCTTTTTCATAAAGTTATCTTGAGTAAGAACTGCTTCTCTCGCCAAAAGCCAGAGAAAACATGACACCTTGTAAGGTATCTTAGCCTTCCAAATGTGCTCCCAAGGCCATTCTACCATTTGATGATTGGTTTGGTTCATATGTTTGTAACCTGTGTTTCACTTTGTAAACATCACTTCTGTGTCTACATGTTAGCAAGCATATTTTGAAGTCTGAATGGGTTCCGAAAGGCACAACAAGTTTTGAAAGTTAGTGAAATTTTATCTATCATTGTTGGTTTAGCAGGCTGTCATAATAATAGACACAGTTGGTATTCAATCCACCTCTGGTTTCAATTTTTTCATTATTTCGTTGTTGTTATTGCTCTCATATCTATATCCCCTTTTTCAAGAAGCAATTTGTGCTGACTGATTGATATGGAGTAGTAAACTTCACACTCATCTGAACATATTTTGAAATTATTGCTCTTGAGTTTGATGATAGACTTTTTTAGAATAGCTCCAGTTGCTACATTCGCTACATTTATGTTAAGTCTAGTCGATTGACTGTTTTACCTTCTATTAGATGGTCACTACATTTATGTTAAGTCTAGTCGATTGACAGTTTTACCTTCTATTTGATGGTCGCTACATTTTTGTCTCATAAAAATTCATACCTGGGATTCGAAGTAGAGACATCTGGTTAAAGGGTAATGGGATCTTATCCTTACTACAACAACTCTTCTTGATGATTTACCTAGGTGATTCTTACTCTGTATGACTTTGATGAATGTGTTGTTAGATAGTTGTCAATTATGTTGTCGTATCCATTAGATACCTTCAAAAATGTACTACTTTTGGAGGGTCCGATACACATAAGGCTATATTCTTTAAGGAGCTGAGCACCATAGATTGTCAATGCCAGAATATTAAATTTTTAAATATTCAAAAATCGTACGATTAAACTCTATAACTTGCAACTTTTCTCATGTTAAGTTGATAAGGAAATATTTTTAAAAATGCTAATTAAATTTTACATAGTTTCACTCTCGAGAAGTAAAACATGACAACTAATACGAGAGACGGAATATTCTATCTTATTTCCTTTTCTTTTCTGCAGGTTTCACACTCAAAACTAAGATTATCATTAGGACTCTGATTAAATATCATTAAACTTACCTACTGTTTTTAAGTGAGTAATAATTAATAATTATACCTTTAAAATAGTACTCTAAATATGATAAACAATTTAAATATGGTCACCAACTATCTTAAACAATTCAATTTTAAAAAAATAATATGGTGCATGACATTTCAAATATGAAATTATTTCTTGAATTTTAGGTGTATGAGCTTTCCACCTCAACTACTATTTGGTATAGAAAGCAACTTATTTCCTTCTACATATGATTCATTTTTATTTTTATTTTACTTTTACTTCAAGCAAAACCCCTCTCAACCAAATGAAATAAAATTGAAAAACAACTAACACTTTGTTTTTATTTAACCAACACCTTCAATCATATATATGTTTGTTAGCTCTTTTCCTATTTTTTTTTCCTTCTATTATCAATCATACTAGTTATATATATATATATATAATTTCCATACTACATTTTCTTGTCCATTACATCATATTATAATTTTCTTCTATTTTTTTTTTGGTTCACTAAGATCAAAGAAATCTTTTATGGGGTCTTTAGAAAGATCAAAGAAAAAAGTTCAATTATGGAAGAAAGCAATTTTTCATTTTCTTCTTTGTTTTGTTATGGGATTCTTTACTGGCTTTGCTCCAACAGGCAAAGGCACTACTACTACTTCAATGTTTTCCACTAGGAATGCTATTGATATTCACAAAACTCATCATGTGTCAAATCAAACATATCCTATATTAAACATGATGGCCAATAAACCTATGTTAGACGAAACGACAACAACAATAACAACAACAGTAACATCAGAATGGTCTAAACTACACGAAACGAGGCACTCAAAAAAGGTCTTAGTAGAAGATCAAGAGGAGGAGGAAGAAAACCAACAAGATCAAGATCAGGACCAGGATCAGGATCAAGAGCCAGAAGAGGCTAACGATGAGTTGTTGAACACCAAAAGGCTACTAATAATAGTTACTCCTACAAGCGCGAAGGATCAAAATAGAGGGATGTTACTTAAGAGGCTATCAAATACAATAAGATTGATTCCACAACCAATTTTGTGGATAGTTGTGGAACAACAAATCGAGGATTCACAAGTATCTGAAATACTCAGAAAAACAGGCATTATGTATAGACATTTGGTTTTCAAGGAGAATTTCACTAACATTCATGAAGAAGTGGATCATCAAAGAAATGTGGCACTTAATCACATTGAACATCATAGGTTAAGTGGGATTGTTCATTTTGCTAGCCTCTCTAATGTCTATGATCTCACCTTCTTTGATGAGCTTAGAGCAATTGAGTAAGTATTCTTAATTTTACCTTTGAATCATTTCCATCATATATATATTCTCTACGTCACTCCAGACGCAAAGTTAGAATTTTGAGTTTATCATATATGAATTTTAGAAAATGTAGCTTACTGAATTCGTGACAACTATTTAAACATATAAACATGGTTTGAGCCAATACTAATGAAATAGATCAAACCCTTTAGGTGAAACTATAGTTCCTTTCAACAGTTCATTTAATTTAGATTTCTTAGAAACGTTGTAACAAGTAACTTATTTTATTTTCCAGATTATTGATGTTACTTTTGTAAATGACAGTTACGTAAGCTATTTAGTGGCATAATAGTATAAAAATTACTCTTTTAAATTGTCAGTATATAAAAGCTTAACTCTGATAAATTTGGATCCTATTTTAGTTGGAAAACCAATAGAAAATTACAATGAAAAAGGTGTTAGTTGGGAAATTATTGTCCCATATATTTAAATAAAACTTTAGTTTTTTTTGAACAAATCCTACTTATAGACTTGTTTATTTGGTTGTTATAGTGTCTTATTACTAAAACAATTAAAAGTCAAAATATAGTTAAAATCAAGACTAAATAACTAATAAAATAAGTTTATCATATCCAAGTTTTTTTTTTCTTCAATTAATTTGTTTATTTATACTTAATTAACATTAATTAGTGTTAAGAGTTAGATTTTTAGTCAGATTAAGCATCTTATATTATGTCTTTATAGAATAAGGATCCAAGAAAATCTTTGACAACTTATACAAACACATGGCTTTGCTGAAATTTATTAGAAAATTGGTTCTAGAATTTATAAAAGGTACAATTTGATGCACTAAATTCTCGTTACATGTCAGATTTAGGAAGAGTTGGACCATATTGAGAATTTGTTTAATTATATAGATTTACTTTTATATTATTGTGAGAAGTTATTTTTACGATTTGAAAATCGTGACCTCCTAGTTCAAAAGTACAAATTCAGAATTTGACCTATTGAGTTCAAAATCTATTATTATATATACTTAGTTAGTAATTTTTTAAATACACATACATAATTTGAGTCCAAACTATCGAACTTAGATTGTTAAACGAACCCATAATATGTAATCCTATCTTGCATTTTTGTTAGAGACTAACTTTACGATTTGAAGTACATGTAAATCTCGGCTCGAAAGTTGATCCATGCTTTAAATTTTATGAATGAGATAACACAAACCATTTGATTTATTGAGATCATAATTAATAGTATTTATACTTATTTTAGTGAACTTTTAACATCTATATGAATCCAAACTATTGAGTTCAGCTGAATTCACAATGTGAAACCTAAAAAGTTGTTTTTTCGACTAAAAAATTTTCAACCCCGAACCTGCTCCTGATTCGAAGATAGATTCAAAATTCAAATTTTATGAATTTTATAACACATATCAGTTGATTATATTTTGTATAAAATACTTATTTAGTAAACCTTTTAGCATATATTATACGATTTGAATCGAAATTTACTGAATTTTATTATTATAGGGGATTTGGGACATGGCCAATGGCATTATTATCAGCAAATAAGAAGGAAGTGATAATTGAGGGACCAGTTTGTGATTCATCAGAAGTTATGGGGTGGCATTTGAAGAAATCAAATAATTCAAATATTGATGAAAGGCCTCCAATTAGGGTTTCAAGTTTTGCTTTTAATACTTCAATTCTTTGGGATCCAGAAAGATGGGGTAGAACTTCATCTATACAAGACACTTCTCAGGTAAAATAAAAAAATTATATAATATAATTTTTTATATTAATTAAATTTTGAAGGAAAAAAAAGTAATTTTAATTAATTTGATCGCATTGAAGTAGAAAATGTGACACTGATTCACATCTTCAATTATTTTTTCAATCTTACAATTAAATTCGTATCAGCAAAGAGTTATCTCATGATTATTTACTATTATCAAGATGGATAATAAAATTAAAAAGAAATTACTCCCTGAAATGTAAATTTTTAAAAAAATATTAGATAATTTAGTAGGTCACCTCAACAAACTTGTAGTTATCACTATCATTAATTGACCATAGACAGCCAAGTGAATCATTAGAAATCACAAATTATACACCTAATCATATTTATTTATAATAATTGACAACTAAACTTTACCATAAAAATTATAGGTAATGAAAAATAAAAGTACAACTCAACTATATGATCTTGTCACTTTCTCCTTTTTCTTTTTTATTTTTTTTAAGAAGCTAATTTAGAATTTTGAAATTTATAGATTTTTAATTTTTATGACAATATAATGTTCAAGTTTGAAATTAGGTTATTTATGTATTTTAATGGATTTTATAATACAAAACAGTACTTAAGTTTGAAATTCTCTCCTATATTAGACAAATAAACTTCAAATCAGCGCTAAGAGTCTTGATTTGAATTTCAGTGTCACGAGTTTGAATTTTAATAATACATAATTATGATATTTCTTAATGATGTTTGTTTTCTCGCATTAAAACTATACGTGAACGAAAAATATAAATTAAACAATTTAAAAAATATTTAGCTTTACCTCCCAAAAAGAACAAAATATATTTTGGATTAATTTTTTTTAATTATTATTTGCAGGATTCTCTAAAATTTGTGAGAAAAGAGGTTCTTGAAGATGAAACTAAATTGATGGGAATTCCTCCAATTGATTGCTCCAAAATTTTGCTATGGAATCTTCCACTTTCAACATGAATATATTTTAGAGTTATTTGATTTTTTTTTTTTTTAAAAATAATCATTTTCTGATAAATGAAAAAAAATTGTTTTTCTAGGAAAAATGAATTCTCATATTTATTGTTCTATTCCCCTTTTTTTAGTTTGTTGTATTTTTCTTTGTCCATTACTAAAATTTTGTTTTAGATGTAGGCATTTTAATTGAAACAATTTTTCCTTTGAGATTTTTCCTTTCTTTCTATATAAGTGAAGTCTGCTAATTTGAATATTTTTTTTATATTAACAACACTAGTTTTACATATATCGATATAATTTTACAAGTGAAAGTATAAGAAATGCAGAATATATGTATTGTGATTTTAAGGTGTGAATAAAAAAATAACATAATATATACATTGTATTGCTTCATCGCACTTTGTTATTATCTATGAATTCAGAAGTCATGCCTCAATAATTTTTGGACACTAAATTTTTATATATTTTCTTAGATGACTCGAGACTTATAACATAACTCTATTTGTCCATACTCTAAAAAAAAGTCAAGAAAGTAGATACAAAATTCAACAAGTAATGACTATGTGTTATCTATTAGAAATATAATAACTCCAAAACTATGTTTTGTTCCAAACAAAAAGAACAAAAAAAAAACAAAGGAAGGTGGGGTACTAAATGCAAATGCACTATCAATTTGTGGGGTTGATCATATGATTAAATAAAAATCAAAATAATTACTATTATAAATAAATTTATAATGGTCAAGTAAGACTTACATTAATATATTTTATTATAACGGTTGTATTCCTATGTCAATAATCTAGTAGTTAAATAAATGCCTTGATACTGTATTAATTAATGAATAAAGAAATGTCATAACAATCCATATGTTTAATTTTATAATATTAACATCTTTGTCAATTAGGTTTAACAAAAGTTAATTTTTGTTATAAAGGACAGAAGGTGACAGTTGGTCGCCTAAGCATAAATAAATTCATAATTTGTTATGTTAATCTTCGTCAATACAAATATCAAATAATATTATCTATAATAATATTAACATACAAAAAAAATCATTTAATAATAATTTTTTCATTTAATTAAAATTTAAATCTAAAATCTCATGATTTTTTTTAGAAAAATAATAATTTAGGAAAGAGAAGAGTTTACTTCAAATTTACGTCTATGTTTTAATCATATAATATTTGGTTCTTGCTAGTTCAAAAACTTTTGATGTTTTGTTATTGGTGAAATGTCAACTTCACTTTGAGTGGAATATTAACAAACACAGAGATTTTAAAACTTTGTATTATATTCGTGTCTTTAATTATTTATTTATTTTTAAATTAATATATTTATTAATAATATGTTTATCATTTTATTCCTATTTATTTTAAAATAAATAAATTTAAAATTTAAAATTTTTAAAATAATTAAGTAAAAATATAATAGATAAATAATTTATTCTTTTACGATTTATCAAAATGAATAAATAATTAATGATGAAAAGAGTAACAAAACAACAACCTTTAAACTTTAATAAAGAACTAGAAGCATCTATTCATTTTACACTTTCAACTTTACTTTCTCCGTTCAGAAATATTTGTCATGTTATGCTTATTGAGAATTAATTTGATTATTTTTTAAAGGTAAAATTAGATCACATTAATTTGATATTTTAAACAAATAAATTTCTAAAACTATATAAAAAATATTAATAATTAATTTTTTTTGCATATTAATATGATGAAAAAAATGTATCTTAAAATATTAGTCAAAGTTTTTATAGTTTGACTCTAAAATAGAAACCATGACAAACAATACCGGACGGAGAGAATAATAGTGTTTAACATCTTTTTCTTTTTACACTTATTCAAATCTACTCTAAACTTATCAATAATCAAGTTAATTAATTTTCATCAAAAGAATTATGGTATACTGATAGAAATATTTCACATTTAACGAGAGGTTTCAGGTTCAAATTATGAGTATAATAAAAATCCTTGATAATCTAATTAATTGAACTTTAATAGAGAGTTTGAGCCAAAATCTGATTTCTTCCCTCACTACTATACTAAAAAGTGCTCATCTCAAAAGGGGTGACACCAAAAGGGTACAGCTATTTTCTCTATCTTTTTTGTTTTCTGTATTTTGAGAAGACAAAAAAAAAAGTAAAAGCTTATTGTCCTTTCAAGAACACAATAAAGAAGTATAATTAAGCTCCCATAGATCTATCAAGTTCCAATCTTTATTGGGTAATTTTACTTTTTTTTTTATTAAATATCAACTAAAAATGTGTGTTATCCTTATTGTATACTAGCTCTGTGTTTTCTTGAAATTTTTGGTTGTTTCTATAATTGATAACTGGTAAATGTTTGATCTTTAGCACATTATGTAAATGTTTTTTTTTTTGGTATATATTTGGTGGCAAATGGCGGAGTAGGATTTTCGTTTAAGGGTTCATTGTATAATATATATATATACACAAAAAGATTTGACCTTTGTATATACAGTGTGACTTTCTACTGTTCTTGGTGGAGTTTTTGCTATTTGGTGCATTATCTTCTGTTAAAGTTGATTTCTTTGTTTTTCAATTTGAAAGAAGAAGAAATCTTTGAAGCTTAATTTATCCAATTGGTTTAGTAGTTGTATTATTTAGATTGATTTGGAGTCTGGACTTAAAAAGCTTGGATCTTTATTTTGTGTAATTTAAGCACTTAATAGAAACTTAAGTGTGTAATTTATTGTATTAATAGGGCAAATTGTGGAATGAAAAGAAGATGGGGAAGAAAGGAAGCTGGTTTTCATCTGTAAAGAAGGCTTTGAGCCCAGATCCTAAGGAAAAGGCTGACAAGGTATATTGAAATAGCATTTCTGTTCTATGATGCTCGGGCTTTTCAAAAATGTATTCGGGTGAGGGTTGGATCCTCCAAAAGTAGTCAATTTTGGAGGATCTGATGCGGGGGCGGCAACAGTTTTGGAGAGTTTGAGCAACATAGTTTCTATACATTCCTTGTGAATTTTGTTATGTTTATCTAGTGGTTAATAGGATGTTGTGGAATGTGGAGGAACGTGGATTAGGGTAGACGATTAGTACGTAGTAGAGTATTGTCTCGCTTATCCATACTAGTAGTTGTAGTATTTGTTGTGTAGCTTCCTGTCCGTCGATTTTTGGCGTAGATACTGTTCCTTTTTCCAGGATGCTTATTTTGTCATGATCTCTTCATTTCAGTTATTTCTTTTCGATATGCTTTTCCTTGAGTCGATGGTCTATCAGAAACAACCTCTCTGCCTCCCAAGGTAGGGGTAAGGTCTGCGTACACTCTATCCTCCCCAAATCCCACTTGTGGAATTACACTGTGTATGTTGTTGTTATCTAGTTGCTGATACTTATTGTGCTTGAACATCAGAAAGCGAGTAAATCAAAGAAGAAATGGTTTGGGAAAGAAAAGCATACGCTCGTTGATTCTTCAACCGCGGTAACTGCAACAGCATCTCCTCCTCGTCCTGTTCCTGTCCTCCCTGTGGAAGAGGTCAAATTGGAGGAAGTGGAAGAGGAGCAGACGAAACATGCTTATTCAGTTGCAGTTGCCACAGCTGCAGCTGCTGAAGCTGCTGTCGCAGCTGCCCACGCTGCTGCAGAGGTTGTCCGGTTGACTACAGTGAACCAATTTTCTGGAAAATCACAAGAGGAAGTAGCTGCAATTAGAGTTCAGACTGCATTTCGAGGTTATCTGGTATGCCTTTTTTTAAATTCGAGTCCTGCAAATTGTTTTGACTGATATTCCCTGATATGGTAGCATTATGTTGTTTCGTTTTCGAAGAATGTAGAAGAATTGGTTGATGCTGACATAACCTTGCAAATATTTTGGTTTATCATTTGTAGGCTAGGAGGGCATTGAGGGCCTTACGAGGACTTGTCAGACTCAAATCGCTTGTTGATGGACCTACGGCCAAGAGACAAACAACAAACGCTCTAAAATGCATGCAGACACTATCGCGGATGCAATCTCAGATTAGTTCACGAAGGATCAGGATGTTGGAGGAGAACCGAACTCTCCAGAGGCAGCTTATACAAAAGCATGTGAAAGAACTTGAGAGTCTGAGGGTAAGTTTATTTCTATTATTCTCTTCTTCTTGTTAAAGAGAAGATTCGGTGCTGGAATAGCCGAACATGATTCTTAAATATGCACACTCGAGATAAATCTACCCCTCACTAACCAGAATGACGTTCAGTCATAGTCCCTTTGTCTCAAATTTTTTGTCTTACTTTCCTTTCTAGTCCGTTTATAAAAGGTCTCTTTCCTCTTTTTTATCTAACAGCTCTCTTTGTTTTCTCATTTTTTGATAGAGAGGAGAAGAATGGGATGATAGTCTACAATCCAAGGAGCGGGTTGAGGCTAGCTTGCTCAGCAAATATGAAGCTGCAATTAGACGAGAAAGAGCGCTTGCATATTCATTTTCTCACCAGGTATTCAACTAATATTTGTTTCGTAAATTATAAGGCCCCATTTAAACATGATCCCAAATCGTATGTCCAAAAATCATGATGAAAGATTGCTGATAGCTTGGCCTCCACTCATGTCGTCCCCTATTATGCATACACTAATGCACGACTCGAGAGATTGAATGATCGGTGTGTTTAGAGATCATAATTTTTCTCGAGCGAACAAGAACTTTATGAGTCATTGATTGTGTCAATTTTTAAAACTGAAAGCAAACCTGGAAGAAATCATCAAGATCTACCAATTTGTTGTTCATGGATCCGACCAATCCGCAATGGGGTTGGAGCTGGCTAGAGCGGTGGACGGGTGCTAGGCCTTGGGAAAGTCAAAGCATGTCTGAGAAACAACTTAAAACCGATCAGATGTCTGTTAGAAGCGTGAGCATTGCTGGAGGAGAAATTGCGAAGTCATTTGCCCGTCATCAGCTGAATTCTGAACTCCCTTCGTCTCCATCCAGACAAAAACCGAGCCATCCATCAGGCTACCACTCTCCAACAACCCCTTCCAAGCCAACCACTTCAGTAGCAGCAGCCAGAAAACTGAAACCAGCAAGCCCGAGAATTAGTGCAATGAACCAAGATGATGATAACCGAAGCATGCTTAGCGTGCAGTCAGAACGGAACAGGAGGCATAGCATAGCAGGATCATCTATAAGAGACGACGAGAGCCTGGCAAGCTCGCCTTCAGTCCCAAGTTACATGGCGTCCACTCAGTCTGCGAAGGCCAAAACACGGTTGCAAAGTCCATTAGGCATGGAAAATGGCAAACCAGAAAAAGGATCAGCAGGGTCTGTGAAGAAGCGGCTCTCTTATCCACCGTCACCTGCCAGAACAAGGCGGCATTCAGGCCCACCAAAGTTTGACAACACCTCTTTGAACACCTCCATCGCCGAGGATCATGTGAATGGAGTCGTCAACTAATTATTCTTGTCACAAACAATAAGCAATCCTGCCACCCTTCTGGCTTATAGTACGCGTTTAAAATGCCCCTCTCTGCGCGATATCAACTACTTTGATTTGCTGCACTTGAGTCGAATGTCCTTCAGAAACAGTCTCTCCACTTGTGGGATTTCACTAGGTATGTTGTTGTACGGGCTTTGCCTTGAATGACTCTTGCTTTTCGCGTTACTTTCTCTCGTGCTTGTTGATGACAACAAAAGTGTCAATACTTGTGAATCATTTTAGATAACATTTTCTTGATTGTGATAACATATATGATTGTATTATTTTTAGTACTATGTACACCATAATAGTGAAATGAAAAAAAAATGTTCCTGTTTCTTTGTTCAGACAATTAGATACTGCTTGTTTCACATTCCCTGTTTCACATTCCCATGTATCTGCAGAAACTCTGGAGTGAATATAGTAATGCAGACAATGTGATTGGATCATGCACTCGCGTACGATGACTAAGTCTCAATTCCTAATAAGTCAGGGTCGATTATATGAATCTTTACGAAAAAATACACATGAAGTGTAAATGATCAAGTACATCTGAAAAAAACTAACACATAGTTCTCTCTGTTACAGAATTATTTTTCAATTTAAGAGCTGAAGAGAGACTGAGGTTGTCTTATTATTATTATTATTATTATTATTATTATTATTATTATTATTATTATTATTATTATCCTTCGTTTTTTTTATTTTTGATAATTCCTTAATTGCAATTTTTGAGATGTCATGTTTAAGAAGTAAGACCACAAAATTTAATTATACTTGTTCACTTCTCCAAATTTAATATCAAACAAATTCAGACAACTAAAATAAAATGTAGAAAATATAATATATCTACTTCCTATATCTCAATTTATACGACACTTCAAGTTTTTCGAGAATTAAATAATTAAATTTTTACCAACAATTTGCACATGAACTTTTAATTTTTTTTAAATGACATTTATATGTTTATAAACTACGTAAAAAGTATTATAAATCACAATAATAATAATTTTATAATGTTATAAAAAAAAACTTACGATAAAAATAAAGTTATTTATATCTTAAAATTTAAAAAATATAACATAAAATAAGACGAAAAAATCGCCTTTTATTTGAAAAGAAGAAGAGAGTTTAACACGATGAGATGAGTTAAAATTAGATACAAAATAACTTAAAAGAAACTTCTATATCATTAATTCATTAAATCACCTTTATATGTGAGAACATGTAAAATTATTTTATGTAAACTCAAAATCACAAATTCCAAATCTTTAAAGAGAATTTACTATAAATAGTCTTCTCAAATGACTTAAAGATAATACTTTTTCCGTTTATTTATATTGTCTAATATTTCAAAAAATAAGTTTATATTTTTCTTTGTGACTTTTAATATATCAAAAAATGTTACTCTCACTCTCAATATTAATTCCTATTATTTAAGATCATGTATTAGTTAATATGAATATTACAATAAAATATATAATCTACTCGAATAACTTAATAATACTCTATTTATTGATTTTTACTTGCGAAATACATACAAAATTCAAAATGAACAAATAAAAATATAGCAATAACCCTAAGAAGAAAAAGTACGACCCAACAAAATAAATTTATAAATTTGAAAAACAAAAGCCCATCAATGGATCATCAATTGGTCTAAATCTCTTACTTCGTTATATTCAAGCTCTTAGGTGAAGATCGGAAAAAATGGTGAGAACTCTTTTTCTTCAAATTATTTTTAGGACTATTTTTATGGAAAAAGAATCATAAATTTTACTTCTTTAAACTCTTATTAATTGTGAAAAAAAACTTAGCAATTGTCTGTTTTTGCTTACCTTCAACAGTTGATACTGGGAATTTATGAATCTTTAATCTTTTGTGTTTTGTTCTGTGCTTTTTGTACTTTTGGGGGTTGTTATATGCTTGTTTTGATCATAAAGATTTGAACTTTTTCTTCTTTTATTTGAAGAAAATTTATCTGAGACCAACCCTTATGAGTTATGACCAACTGCAGCCTTTGTTACTCGAGGATAATCGGCCTGCCCCTAGGCTCAATACGTGATTTTGATATGTTTTACTTGAGTCGAGGGTCTTTTGGAAACAACCTCGGTAGTGGTAACGTCTGTGTTCACTCTAACCTTCTCACTAGGTATGTTATTATTGTTGATGTTGTTGTTTACTTGAGTTGAGTGTCTATTGAAATTAGCTTCTCTAATTTCACAAATTTCACAAGGTAGGGATAAGGTTGTGTACAAACCATTCTTCCCGAACTTTACTTTCGGGACACATTGGGTATATATTTTGTTTTTTTTGTTGTTAGTTATAGGGCTAGAACTTGGGATCTAAGCCGCAAATCCCTCAACTTTTGCCAATTGAGCTACGCCCTCCCTGGGGCGTAAAGTTTCGAACTTTTGATTCTTTGATTTGAGATAGTTGCTTTAAATGGTTATGCAATGAACTTGAGTTGAGAAATTGCTTTGTAAGCATATTTATTTCATGTCCTTGTCTTCTTTGCTATTTTCTATTTAATGTATCATTTGCTGTCATCAAGTCTCTTTGTAAAAGCCTTTGGTTTCTTCTATTATGTGAGTATATTGGGTTTTTATGTATCTTTAATCTTCTGTGTTTGTTGTCTATGCACTTCATTCTTATGGGAACCTTTATCCTTCTAGTTATGGTAATAAAGCTTCGAAAATGCTTGTATTTGAAGCCAAGGGTTCTTATCAAAAACAACCTTTCTACCTTACCCACGTTAGGTAAGGTTTGCATATACACCACTTTCTCCGGACTCCATTTATGATGTCACGGTTAACCTTTTGAATCTAGAAAGTGGCAATGTAGGGATTGCTCTAAACCATTTAGAACAAACCGGCTTCTTGAGCTTCGTGGATAAGAGATAAAGATAGGGATCCATCTCGATTTTGATTCACTATTTCCTTCTTCTTTCTTTTCTTGATTCTAAGTGATGGCTTTTTTGAGGGAATCCCCATCTGCAACCGAATTAGCTAAATCTAGTAGAGAGGGTCTTGTACCGATGCAGGATAAAAGGCATCTCCATCTGATTGATTGCCTTTTTGTACATTCTTGAGTCACTAGTTCAAATGGAAATATTATTGGAAAAAAAGGTTTTGAGAGAGCTCTATACATTAGGCACCGTACCTCGCCTCAGATAAAAGCCCCATAGTCTGGTATTTCAGTGGAGAAGGGTATATGTCTTGTTTACACTCGAAATTTACATGATTCAAAATTGTGCTTCAGGTCGCACCATTAGTAGCAGGAATGGCTATAGCCGCTGCTGCATATGCTTCAAGGTATGGAATCCAGGCATGGCAAGCATTCAAGGCCAGACCTCCCACTGTGAGAATGCGCAAGTTTTATGAAGGAGGTTTTCAGCCTAAAATGAACAGAAGGGAAGCAGCTCTGATTCTTGGAGTCAGGTCTGTTCTGTCATTCATGTTAACGCGTTGCTGCAATTCCTATATGAGACGTTTTTTAAGTACTACACAAGTTAAATCTATCTCCTTGAATCAAAGGTCTATAAGAAACACTCTTCATAACCTCCCTAGACCCCACGTCTGGGAATCATGTTGGATATGTTGTTGCTACATAGGTTAAGTCGTTATATGAATACAATCTCTTCTCTCTACATTCTGAAAAATCCTTCGTTCTACATTGTGAGCATATTGGTCTGCTCGTAGTACTTCACTATCAAATCCACTTTCTCTGAAGGTACAGTTAGTACTATTCGTCTCAATTGTATGGAGGTAAACTACATAACACTATCCTTGAACATGTCAGGTTTACACCACATTTTTGGGGTTTTTGACTTTCGTTCTAACGCTATTATTTGTTCATGCTTGTATAGTGTAATGATATCTGAGTTCTTTGAGTTTTGGTCTAACGCTATTATTTGTTTGTGTTTATATAGTATAATGATATTCGATATATAAGAACAGTAGCACGAGTAGTCTTTTCTCCTCTGTTTTCCTTTCTGGATTTTGTTATATTGACATCAATATCTTCAACAGGGAAAACACTGAAGCAAATAAAGTGAGGGAAGCACATAGGAAGGTGATGGTAGCTAACCATCCAGATGCAGGAGGTAGTCACTACCTTGCTTCTAAAATAAACGAGGCGAAAGACACTTTGCTTGGACAGACGAAGAACAATGGATCCGCGTTCTAGGCTACACGAAATTTTTGCTGGTACTTAGACATACCCAAATCCAAGAGTCTTTAGTCAAAAAATTAGACACTAGAACATTGAGAATACATCTTAAGATGTACAAGTTACAACTAGTTTGTTTTAATTCTAAGCAAGCTTGAGAAGTCGATTATATGAATTCTCACTATTCATGTGGCATTTTGGGTAGGTGAAAGGCTCTGCTTACACACCATCCTCTCCAGACGTTATGTCGTTATCGTCATGTGGCATTTCACTCTATTTGTATAGGTAATGGGGCTGAGGAATTCCAGAAATATTACTAATAGAACCAGAAAATGTGTATACTTCCAAAATTTGAATCACGTGGCTTTGAAGACCAGTTGCCAGCACTCATTCTCTAAATTTTTTTTATTTCTAGCAACAACATACCTAGCAGAGTTTTAAAAAACGTTTTTGGGCGAGTGTGGAGTGAAGCAAAAACACCCCGATGCATAAATGAAATATGTAGATCTATAAGACATAAGTCCAAAAATTTGAGGCGTAAGCCCTGAACATAAAAACGTAAGTCCTGGGCGTTTTTTATTCATATCTATAACTTAGTTTTGCTTTAAGTCATATTTTTTTATTATTGGTGCAATGATATTTCTCAAAGGGCAACTTTCATATATAGCAAATAAAAAATTCATATTTGTATGTTATAGCAAAGTTTGCATAATTGCGTTCCATATCAAACATAGAAACTGTATAATTCGCTATACATATACAGTTGAAGCGAATTGTATAAAACGAAGTGTATAAAACGAGAAAGAGAAAGATACTTGGGCAGAGAATTGTATAAAACGAATTGTATGATTATAAGTGCATAAAACGATTATATACAATTTGAATTTGTAAAAAATGAGAAAGAGAAAGACAAAAGAGACTTGGACAGGGAATATACGATTGAATCGAATTGAATAAAATGAGAAAGAGAGAATTTAGATACAATTTGAATTTGTATAAAACGAGAAAGAGAGAAAGGCAAAAGAAACTGGGCAGGAGAGTAATTTTTATTGTATAATTATAAGTGTATAGGACGAAAATATATGTACTTGCATATGTATATACAATTTTCTCACGCTTTATACAAACAGAAACGCAATTTATACATTTTACTTCTGTTTGTATAAGTGAGAAAGGCGAGGGTTGCGAGCGAGATCTGGAAGAGGGGAGAAGGGGAACAAAAATATATGTATTTATACAATTTTCTCTGCTTTATACAAATAGAAACAGTTTTTATACACTTTTGTTTGTATAAAAAATGAGGAAGCGAGCGAGAGATTGGAGCGAGAATGGGAGAGTGGCGAGCGAGATTTTTGAGAGAGAGGCGACTGACAAATTTTGGCAAACGTTTGCTATGGAGCACAATTAAATCAAACCCCAGCTACTCCATTTATTTTAGGTTATTAGTTTGCTATTATATACAATTATCCCTTTCTCAAATTGTAATTATAATATTTTTTTCTTCATTATTGATTATTAATATTTATCTGAAACAAAAATCATAAATCATTAAAAGGTTTATTTTTGCTAATTTTATTAGTTATAAAATTATAAGATTGAATATACACGGGGCGTATAAATCCATGGGACTTACGCCCTATGTCTCGAGACTTATGCCTCACCCTATACGGTATAAAATCCCCCCCCCCCCCCTTTAAAACACTGATACCTAGTATTGGATCTGAGGAGAGTGGGGGTATGCAGACTTTGTTCCTATGTAACGAGAGGAGAGAGGTCGTTTCCAATAGATCCTCATCTCAAGAAAAATCTATTGCTCAGTTAAAGATTTTGTTGATACAGTGAAATTTAAGCATCACTGGAGATGTTACGATCAACTTTCTGTCAAGTTGGTCATCAAACACAGATCCTTGTAACAAACAAGGCAAAGATATGCCCTCTTGGGGAAAAAAAAAACAAGAGATTTTGTGATCATCTGTTACTCTAACTTCTGCTATTAAAATTCGTAGTGAAATCCGAAAAGCACTATCCACCCAAGACAAAAAAATGAAAAATATTTAGAGCTCATTAGTACCGATCGTACATCTGACCTTTTGTGCTCATGGAGAAACGGAGCATTCGTGTAGTATATACATCAGTAGTCAGTGATGACGAAACCTTTTCTGCTCATTCTGCTGCCAAATCAAGATTTGCAGCTTCCTGTTCTCCATCTTCTTCCGTTGGAGCTTCAATGCTCTCTTCAAGAGGCCCCTGAGGGCTTCCGAAAATGGTCAGGAACGTTTGTCTATGACATTCGTCACAGAAGAAGAAATAGGAGAAGTGGCCCTCGTTGGGAAGCTTGTGCACCACCACACTTGGCAGAATTCTAGCTACATAGTCTGTCATTTGGTGTGGTACAACGTGATCATCCAATCCCTGTTCATAATTCAAATGCTGATGAAATGTGTACTACACAGTAGAGACAATCCTATCTTTGCACATACAATGTACTAAAGAAACTCAATGCAGGAAGAGACGGAGAAAGCAGATGAAACCGAGGAAACAAGATTTGAATGTTTGCAAACCTGCCATATGTGAACTGGTCCTAGAAATCCAGTCAATTCGCACCTCACTTGACCATAACCAAACTTAAGCCATGATAGAATCCCTTTACCAGAACACTTTTCTTGCACTTGAAGATCCACAAGGCTAAACCCCCAATTTGACACCTGAAGTGAAGCTTCCTCTATAAATGGCTTCGTGCTTCCCTGACGTATTGATTCCTCAACATCCCTGTGCCAAAACTCTTCAAAGGTTGGTTCTCTGATCAGCGCTTTATCCTGAGAACACAAGATAATACATGGCAAAGATAATTAAAATGTTACTGAAGACATTGCAAGCAGAAGACAGAGAAAAGCAACCATGTCTCTTTTCTGCATCTATCACAAATACAATCAAATCAGTCTCAATCCGCAAATAGTTGGGGAATTTAGGTTCTCCAGGTAGAGGTTGACTTTACAATTTTCTGCTACATCTATCGCACACACGACCAAAAAAAAAAACAGAAAAACAAAGAAGAGCAAGAGTAAAAACTAAACAGGAAAAACTTGACTGCTTTCGAAATGATGCAAAGTGTTCACTTTTTTTCCTTTTTTTAAAAAAATAAATAAAAGAACTATAGTTTGGAATGAAATCTTTTTAAGTTTTTAGTTAGTGCAGGTCACTTACTATAGGCAATCTGAACTGAAAACATAAGAATGAATACATAGTGGACTCCCTTTTTCTTGTTTCCGAGAGGTGCACAAGTAAATATTTGCATTCTATAATCACTGATAAGACCACTCTAGAGGACCGGAAGGGGTAGGGGGATCCAACATTGAAAATTCATAGGTGAAATCCATTTACTCAAATTTTACATTATTTGCATGCAGGTTTTCATTTTCTTCAGTATAAAAATATCTACCTTTTGTCCCAGCGACAGAGACATGTATTTATCAATTTGACCATGCTTTCCAGATAGAAATGTCCGGCGATAGAAGTAATCAAGAAATTTTGGAGATCTTCGAGCTAAATAGTATGTCAATTTCCTTTTCCTTGTCCACTTGTTCCAAGTTCCTCTCATCTCTTCTTTGGTCATGCTTGATTCATATGGGTTGATAAATGGGGAAAACATAGCTACACCTGTAACAGGATGATAAAATCATCAGAAATTTGAAGAGTAAGGCTTATGTAATCAATTAGAGGGTGTGATGTTTTATCAGACCATCCAACAACCAAGTAAGCTATCGCATTACAGTGTGAATCATCCAAGAGATGTTCTTTTTATTATCTCTCATATTTTAAGAGACATCAATTGTTGATTGTGGTGAACTGTCCATTCTACTTTAAATTTGACACAATGCATGCCAAAAGAGAAAAAATAACCTTGATGTTTTAGTAGAGAAGAGTTGAATAAAAATGGAAGAATGAACATACCAGCAACTCGATCAGGTATAAATTTCATTGCCGCCCAAGCATGTATTGCTCCACTTGAGTAGCCCAAAACCCAGAATTTACTATTAACTCCTAAGGCATTAGCCAAGTATTGCATGTCTAGAGCAGATGAGTTAAGGTTCCGCTCAGGGTGAGGATCACTCTCTCCAAAACCTGGAAGGTCATAAGTTACCAAACGAATGCCAAACTCTTCAAGAAGTGATACTTTCACTCCAGGTATACCTATCACAAAAAAAACATATAGAACAAACTAATTAACATCAACCATTGTTGTTGTTGTTGTACTAGTTATAGAGCAAGTCCCTACCTCCAAGTCGAGAAGAGAGGAAGCCATGTGGAGCAATTACAGAATATCTAGCTTTGTTTGATGGAACTCCCATCTCATGGTATGCCACATGTCTGCCGTCTGGAAGCAGTATACGAGTAGCACTAGGAGGATGTATGTACACTTCTTTCACTAGCTTGCCTGTGGTTTCTTGTTTACTATTTACACTCAATGCTGCAGATGTCACCAATTATCAAAAGAGAAACCAAGAGAATCATGAACCACAAGAAAAAGAAAGGAAAAAGTATTAGTAAGATCCCAGGAATATAGTAATACAGCCTAAAAGTGTTACAATGGATACCACTATGACTAATAATATTACAATGGATCCCACAAATAAAGAGAGGAAACATGTCTAAAGCTTCTTCTTCACCGAAGATAATGCTAGATTCGAAAATTTCCAGAGATCTAAAGTAGTTAAAGCCTTTAAATTTCTTTACTCCATCCTCTTCAAAAGAATGGAATGGTTGGAGAGGAAGGTAACTCATTTTAAAAATTGGATTGCTTCAAAATTCGAAATGAAATTCACATATTCAGAAACCATACAATAAGTACTACAAAATACAACATTCTAAAGATCAAAAAAAATTGAAGTTCTGTTTTAGAACTGTAGTAACAGACAAATATGATTCCCGAATAGTAATAATGCCAAACAAGGAGTCTTTTCTAAAACATTAAAAAACTGATCTACGATAGTTGGACAATCAACTGAGCTACTAAGATTGCCCGCTAAACAGGGATTAGTATTCCTATTCTTCCATTTCTATGTGCCATGTGGAGCTGAATATTTTAGATAAAGAATTTCAGTTCTACAATCACAACTTGTATGAGAAGTTAATCAATCAAACATGGATAAAGTAATCAAAGGTGACGAGTATTTTGACTACTACAGTAACTAAAACCTCACACTTCGAAATTCAAAATTCAAAATGGATGTTTACAGAGTCACATGTCAATGCTAAAAAGTAGAAATTCTCAAAAGTACTAACAGAAAGCAAAAAATTACCGGACATGGCGAGGATGAAGACGAAGAAAATCACCGGCCAAGCATGCACTGGATCACGATCCTCCGGCAAAAACTCGTTCAAAACACTCAACCTCCTGGAAGCTTCAGCTAAAGGACCTTTAGTTTTCTGCACAATGTAAGATTCCTCAGTCAACAAGCTTTGTTGCACCACATCTCTACAACCTCTAATCAATTCCAGCAACATTTCTCCCCAAGCCTTCGCGAAACCTTCGATTTGGTCCTTAAAACTCTCCGGCTCCGCCACAACCTCCTCAATCGCCGGCGACTCATACACCGATCTCTTCTCCTCAAACGCCGGCGTAGAATACGTCGGAGCAGAGATTTCTCCGGCAAACCTTATTCCACTATCCTCCACTAAACTCGCTAGCTCGTCTCTCCATGACTTCGCAACTGCAACATCCGCCATTGTACGTCTTATCTCTCAATATATATCTAGTTGATCAGCTGTAGTTCATCGTTTTTTCACCATCAAACGTGCTTCACCTATAAATTCCACCAGCTACACGAGTTTTCAGTTGAGCTGTTTACACATACAAACACACATTACGAAGCAAATATGAACATAAACTTCGAGTTTTCCGGTAACTGTTAGACTGACTATCTATTTTAGTGTTAGAAAAACTATATGTAGGATTCTACTGATAAAGTGAGGAATGAAGGAAGATCACCGCCGTGTTCCGGTGATTTTGCGGAGGAGAGTGGCGGTGCACGGTGGCCGGAAAAGGGGTAGTGGAGAGAGAATATTGTGTGAAGGAGATAGTGATCTGCTCACTTAATTAGTACGTGACAGTAATTAATTAATGTACAAAAATTCTGTGGACCCCACTTATCTTTTTTTTAGTTTTTCTTTTTTTTCTTTTATTCTTTTGGTTTTACCGCTTTTCTTTCCCCTTTTAAAAGAATTATTAAAAAATGATTTTATTTTTTTATTAAAATTTTATGGTCAAATTTTATATTTATAAAAAATTGAAATTTCGTATTTTCAAAATCACAAATTCAAATATTGATTTAATTCCAAATGAAAAAAGTTTGATATAGAGATTTCTTATTATTATCATTTTAGTTTGATATAAAGATTTCATGTTACAATTTACATTTTTCAAAATATATAATTAACCTACATAAATGTATTTTTTAAATTAGCCTCATTTTATATTTATATCCTTCAACTTTTGGTATGCACAAGTCGGCATTAAAATTTCAGACACATGAGTCTTACTCATAATACATGTAAGACATCACGCAGGATAAAAAATGACATATATGATATCATGTAG
The DNA here is from genome assembly GCF_036512215.1 of Solanum lycopersicum. Taxonomy (NCBI): domain Eukaryota; kingdom Viridiplantae; phylum Streptophyta; class Magnoliopsida; order Solanales; family Solanaceae; genus Solanum; species Solanum lycopersicum. The sequence continues at coordinate 1,460,188 of NC_090808.1, read as the reverse complement.
GATACGTATATCTATTTATTTAACTTTATATAAATTTAAATGTCTACTTATACACACCAAAAATTAAAAAGAATAAATATGATTTGAAACTAAATTTAAAAAAAATATTTCACGTATCTTATAATTATATTTATATAATTAAATAATAAATTTATAATTATATTAGACAAATAATAAATCGATATTATCACATTAATTACATTAATTTCAATTACACGATTTTCTAAATAGTAGTGAGGCGCATGTGAGGTTTTGCTTTTCTCATATCGTAACGTAAAATATACTCTCTACCATTAAATAATAAAGTTTAAAAAATAATATATATTATGTATTACTATGAATAATTTTAGTTTATATATTTTATTGTATATTGAGAGGTGTATAAGTTATTTCATGAATTTTATGTATTAGTAATTTAAAGGATTTCAACACATTTATTAAATTTGATTAATAAACTATATATGATAGCAAATTATTTATTCAAATTAAATATTATAAATATATTTTGATTTACTTTTTTCGTTTAGTATTATTTGTTATGGTTTCTATTTTTAGAGTCAAATCATAAAAATTTTGACTAACAATTTAAGATGTATTTTTTGATCATATAAATATGTAAAAAATTATAATTTATAGTACTTTTTATATAGTTTTAGAATATCTAATCTTTTGGTTTAAAATATCGAATTAATGTGATCTAATTTTCCTTTGAAAATTAGTGAAATTGACTTTTGATGAGTGTAACATGACAAACAATTCCGGACGGATGGATTAATTGTACCATATAGCAAACTATTGCTATTTTCGCCACTTTCGCTGGTGGAATCTCGCTCGCCACTCTTGTTTGGTGGTAGTTTCGTTCGCCTCTCTCGCTTTTATACAAACACGAATATATAAAATGTGTTTGTGTTTGTACAAAATGAGAGGAAATTGTATAGATACATATATTTTCGTTTTCCTTTCTTCCCTCTCCAAGATCTCACTTGTCACTCTCCCCGATCTCGCTCGCCACCCTCGTTTCTCTCGCTTACACAAACAGCAACAAAATGTATAATTGTCTTTCTATTTGCATAAAGCGAGAGAAAATTGTATATACATATGCAAATACATATATCTTCATCCTATTCACTTATAATTATACAATACAAATATTTTTCTACCCACTTTTCTTTTGTCTTTTTGTTTTTCTCGTTTTATACATTCACAGATTCTACAATTGATCTTTTGTATACAACTATTTTTTTTTGTATATCTATAGCGAATCATACAACTATTTTCTTTATATATGTATAGCATATTATATAACTTTTTTTTTAATATGTATAGTGAAATATACATATTTATATTTGTTAAGGAGCACAATTATAAAACTTTGCTATAACATATAAATATAAATTTATATTTGCTATACGTGAAAGTTGCTCTATCTTTTATAACGTGACACTTTGAAAGTATTTGGCACATACTTATTGATAATTTTAAAGAATTTAAGCAATAAAATATATTGTTTTTTTGGCACACAATTGATAATTTTAAAGAATTTAAGCAATAAAAAATATTATTTTAAACAATCGAAAGTTGTAATTTCATATTAAAAGTATGAAATTTATTTCGTTAATATTAAGTAATTTGCTAATTAATTAACAATGATTCATGTTTGTTTCAATTTGACTCAAATTGTAATTCAAGTGCTTCCTTTTCAAGACCCCAAAATTGGCCCAAATTGCTACCTTCACAGATACAGCCCACGAACAAATACAGCACCCTGCGCGTCTTCTTCTTCTTCTTCTTCTTCCTTCTCCGGCGAACGCGAACCCAGACCAGTCCATCTCGCCGTCGCCGTGAGGTAATCGTGAGACATATGTATTTATTTGAATTTGACAACTTGTATTTTAAATAATATTTGTGGATTTGTTGATATTTGCTTTCTTTCTAATCGGTCTGCTGAAACAAACAGAAGTACTGCTATATATATATATATATACATATTAATCACTGAATACAAGTTACAATGTAGAATACGCACAACAAAGTAAGGAGAGATTAACCGTAACCAGAAAGAGATGAGATACAAGACTACAGAAAGGAGATGAGAGGATTAGAAAGCCAAAGCTTCCACATAATAGTTTGCGTTACCGTTTGTTCCAACTCCTAGTCTTTTTGAGCGAATGGTGAATAATATTGTAGATTGTTGATATTTGGTTTCTTAAAGAGTTTTTCATCTAACTGTTATGCATAGCTTACTTATAGGATAGGTGATATTGCCGAGCATTCATATTTGTATTTTCCACTTTTCAGTTTTCATAATGCTCAATAACTGTAATCAAAATCCCACACCATCTGTTTACAGAAGTGAATGCTTAGCTCCATTCATTTGTTTGCGATAATTAGGATATTTATAGTCATTGTTAAATCATATAAGATTTGTCTGGATTGTATCTTGGCCATTTAAGTGAATTGACCCAAACATTCTCATATCTATCAATTTAACACAATTTTGCTTAATTTTCAATTGTTATTATTATTAGTATTACCAAATATAAAGCTTGAAGGAGAGAGGGGAGCACAACAATGGCGAATGAAACAATGGCTGAACAACAAAAGAAACGAACGATGGAGGCATTAGAGCGAAGATTTGCTCAAGCAAAAGCTGAAATTCATCAACAGCAGCACAAGAACAAGAGAGTCGCTGTTACTACAACAAAAACTCTAGCTGAAAACAACATTGGAGTCACCACCCAGAGTATCAATTCTTCGCCTTCGCCACTCAAATCAACGACTACTTCCTCAGCTCCGTCATCCAAAAAAGGTTTCCTCTTTTATTTTTTTTCTCTGTTTCACTAGTTTTTAATATTTATCAGTCAACTATTGTGGCAGAGCCAAAATATTCATTAAAGGGTTCAAAATGAAGAATTAGGCCAAGGGGATAAAAAAATGTTTTTAGCCTTGTTTGTATATACAGGGTAATTTCTGTTGAATAAACCCCTTGCTTCTACCTGGCTCCACTCCTGAATTCAAGGAATCCTCTATATTCATGTTGTCTATGTTAATAATAGAATTCAACGTATTTTGTATTTTATGCCTGGATATCATAACCAGTATCTCGTTCATGTCTGTGCTTGCATTTGTTCACTCTCTTAGATGACAAAGTAGTTCTGCAAGTTTGAATTAGGTTCAAATATTCACCAAATTCAAATTTCTGTGCGAGATGCCCCGAATGCTCAATTGCTATACTTGAAGCCAATTCATATCCTTCTGTGATTCAAATAGGGTGAATATTATTATTGTAACAATCCTTGCTTGTTCTAGAATTGACTTAGCCATGAAAACAACTTCAATAATTCCATCACCAATTCTTGACTTTGCGCCAACTCAACCATCAAATTTGCAATCTGATTTCAATATATGGTTGCATCATCATTTCTGACATTGACATCCCTGTTAGGGTTCTGAAATCGGTGCTAAACTGTGAATTTTTCTTCTGATATTCTCTTTGATTTATCTGTAAACTTTTGGCATCCAAAAGCAGTGTAACAGTTGGCGTTTTCCAGGAATGTTAGTTAGACATTTTAATGTGATCCCTCTTAATTTCATCCTCCAAAAATAAAAATAAAAATAAAATGAACCCTTATTGATTTATCTCATCCAAACATTTTCCTGGTTTATTTGTAGGCCATATATCTTTTTCTGGCCATACATCTGCTCAAGGTACAACATTTCTCCATATGCTTCTCTTGCATTTTATCTATAGAAAGGTATACATGAGACTAATCCAGGATGCTAAATTTTGTCCTACCACGTAGATGTTGAACTAAATAATCCAGCATACCTTCAGATATCCCATTCAGTAGACGATAATCTTCTGAAAATTACCACTGAGGTAAGAATAAACGTGATCAGTATGATGTTTCAAGGATGCACACAGCACACTATTAGTAAGTCGTTCATTGCTCATCCTGTTTGTTCGTTGCAGATTTCTGGTAAAAACACGACTGCTAACGATATTTTGCACGATCTTCTCCAACATGGTGATTCAGCTCAGAAATATATGCAGGGGTCAAAAAATGTGAAAGTTGATAACTGGATTCTTCTTGATAGTTTTGTGCAAAAAAGCAGCATTGCTACTGGAGCTCGTAATCGGGCTTTGCAGAGACAGTCGAAGAGATCTAAAAGACGTATGTCCATAAAACAACATAAGAAGTTTGGATCATTTGATTTGCCTCAAGAGTACCATAAGTGAGTTCCATCTACTTTTTGTGTAAACGAGTTTTAGGTTGCCTTTTTAAAACTTTCTGCCCTTCTCAGTGAGGTATCATGTGTAGTTTTTAAACTTGCTAGAGTATTAGGTATTTTATTGAATCACCAGTAACCAGAAGGTGCTGTGAGTATTTACAAGGAGTTGCAGTATTGCATACTGTAATGATCTAAAAAATCTACCAGCCTCCATATCATTTGATCTGATGTGGTAATTATCTGCACAATTATCCTCGGGAGTACAAAAGATGAATAGGCTGCTATTTCTTCTCCCTTATGTTGTTTATGGTATATATTGCTTATCTAGAAAGTCAAAGCCCGAAATGGGTTTCTTACACAATGTGGTTCTGCTGCATAAAATTCAATTTCCAAATGATTGAATTCATCTGTCTACTTATTTGACTTTTAGCTATGTTGTTCACCTAGGATTCTAGGAACACAAAGTTATGTATTCACTTTCTGGTGTTGCCTGGATCATATCTTGTTCTGAAAACTCTATATGGCTTGTTCTGCAGCTATGACATCTTCAAGCCAATGCATGATAGGTGGAAAGACTACGTGACAAAACTCCTAAAGAATATTGGGTTGGTGTTTTGTTTCATCACATTTGTTATGGTTTAGTTTTTTCAAAACAGGCCTTTCCTCTAGTGATTCTGATATACAATTGACTTGCATGTCTCTCAACGACAATATTGGTCTTGCAGGAAAAATCAGTTATCACAATGTCTTCTTAATGCAGACTTGCATGGTGCACTTATTCTAGGTGAAGTATAAGCCACATCTCCTCCTCTTTAACTCTTTTAGGTAGACCTTTCAGAACTATAACAAGCAAATGCTATATTGTTACTCGCTGCTTCGGTCCTGTCACTAATGTTTTACAAGGATCTAAGCATTCTTGGTGGTTGATCTAAATTAGATAAGCAATTCTCTTTATCTAAAGCCTGAATATGGAACTCTGATAGAGAAAATTTTCGCTGTTTAACTCTTGTACAGTGGCACATGCTCACTGATAATATAATTCTCTGTTTCTGAAAAATTGTGACATTTATTTCTTGCAGTTGTTCAGTGCAAAATAGCAGGCTTAGTTGGTGTACGTGGTATCATGATTCGTGAGACCATAGAAACATTTGGAATAATCACAGAAGACAACAAATTCCAAGGTTTGTCCTGTTCAACTTAGATTTCTACAATATGACATATATATATGCAAATATATGTCCGTTACAGTCTACTTTCGGTAGGGTTGATACCGCAGTAGAACATATTTTGATGCTTGCTTGCTTCTATCTTCTCTTTATTTTTCTTTTGCGTTCTTGGTTGAGCGCTTTTTGGTTGGGCCACTCACCTTGTTGAGCAATGAACCATACTACCAATTGAGGCAGTATTTTCAAGTTTTGTTAGTTTTTCATTTCTACTTGTGCTATTCACATCCTTAGCTTAGAATTATTGTATTTCAATTTTGAATCCAAAAGAAATTGGCACCCTAGCCGTTTTGCTATTGTTCCGAAAGAAGTCTTTGGGAAGTGTAATCCATTCCGACTCTCCTTCTGGGAATCGCTCCTCAGTATAGGCTCATCTGGTAAATACTCTGTCCAGCCTTATCCTTATTTCAGCTAATTTTAGTTCTACTTTCCATTAAGCTGTAAGTAGTCGCCCATGCTGTCATTGCCACCTGAACTTCTTTTGATGCACCTTGTTGGTAATTTAGTGTATATTCTGTAAGATATTGATTAGCTGGTTCTTTTTATGTATATTAATTTTCTGAGGCTTGGTAACTAAGTCTATAAATCCAATTACTGTCTATTTCTTTTGTATGAAGGAAAGTATTTCATTAAAAAAACATCAAACAGATGCAAAATTACAGAATAGACAAAAGGGCTCACAGAGAGCATAAGCAAAAGTTGTTAGCTCCTTTACAATCTTCAAACTAGTACTAGTCTACTAGAGAGCTAACAAGGTCAAGAAATAGTTCATTTCCAAATACAGGGGTTAAATTAACCCAACTGAATAGCATAAGTAAATATCTAGCTTTAAGAGAGTGGTTTGGAGTTGAGATCTCATCAAAATATCGGACTACGGTTCCTTTCAATCTATTAACACCAAAAAGTAACTCCAGGGATCAGACTTTTCTTGATGGACTTATCAACTCCATGTATTGCAGCTTGTATAGTCTTCTTTCACATTATGTGGCATGACCCATTGTAAGCCAAAAATGCAGCAGAACATATTCAGTAGGACCTTAGCCACTGCACAGTAAAGGAGCAGGTGATTGATTGTTCTTCTTACATCCTCAAGAGTGTGTATTATACATAATTTGGAGGAGGAACCTATAATTGACTTCTTATGCGAAAACCTTGAACCAAGCTAAGAAAAAACTACTTCTCTTCTATGTTGCTTGGACTCTCCAAAATGCTGTCTGCCGTGTCGGATCCATCACTCACTCGGCCGCATTTTTGAAGAGTCTGAGTAACCTAGCTTATCTTTCCCTTGTCAATTTGTGCCAAGAAGAGAAAGGGATGGGGAAAGAATGCAGAACTCCAGTTCTTGTTTTTTTACCGCCTTACCTCATCTTATTGCTTATCTGAATTGCAGTTGTACCCAAAAAGCTTTCAGTATTTATGCTACAAGTCGATTGCTGGAAAGTTACATTGGTTGGAGACAAACTCATTACAAGAAACATGACTACGTGATAGAGATATTGTTATGAAAAATATTTATCATATGGGAAATTTCTTGGCATTTCAGGTGAGAGTGGCATTATTCACAACTGTACATCTAAAAATGTTGCCACAAGCTCTGGTTATAACTAATCTTTCTTTTTGCAGTATCATCTTACAGATGAACAATGATCCCAATAGCTGTATTATTGCTTGGAAGATCAAATGGCCTAGGTTTCGTTCTTTTAGCCGAGGCTGATCATAAGAAAGACTACATTGGGATTACAAAGGCGCGGCATCTAAGGGTGTAATTAGTTTTTGAAATTTCAAGTCTGTATTAGAATTGAATGTGTCTTTGTTAGGTAAGTTTTATATCAGTTGTTGCAACAGAAATTCAACAACTTCATACCCTCACAAGTGGGGTCGGGTGAGGGTGGTGTATATACGACTTTACACCTATCCTGTGAAGGTTGTGAAGGTAGATAGACTGTTTCTGATTGAGATATTCCTCGTGTCAGTTATAGGTATACATTTTAACTTTTTATTTAGAAAGCGAAATTTGTCATATTGATTTTATGATTAAACCGAAGGATCTTAGAGTTTTCTTAAAGAAAGTTTCACTTCTTGCATTTGGCTTTGTATTCATACATATTTGTTATAAAATAATTGAGTTGGAAATTTCAATTGTACTTGTCATCTCAACTTACTGCAAAAATTTTGTTGTAAATTAACAATATAGTGATTATTTACTTGCATTACATATGTGATAGGACGATACTGCTGAGGTTATACGCTAAATACAGACCATAACAGAATAGTTGAACACTGAAAATGTACCTATCGATGTTTTAAGGTACATCCTTATGTGTAACTATAATACTTTAGTAGTAAGTTTAACTATAAGAACATAAAATTATTAAATTCAAAATTCTGAATTTACCTCGATATGTATTAATTAGTTGCATGTGTTACACATTGCTTCTTAAAATGGAACAAAGTAAGCACTATAGAAAGAAAAAAAAACTACGAAGTTCTAAATTGAAGGAAATAATTGAAATTTATGTTGACATCTCGCACACGTCAATTAATATTCTTGAATAGTCTGAGCAACGTAGGTTTTGAAATTCAAGTGGCATACTTTTGGTCTATATATTAAGATAAACTATATATGATAACAAAACAAGGTAATATAGCCTTTGGATTCAAAATATTTACTTCACCCTTGTTATCTTCTTTGCATTTTGCAATCACTCTTGAAATTATAATAGCTTTCTTTGAAACCCCATCTCCAAATTGCTTCATAATTTTTCTATGTGCACTCCAACAACTAGTAGAAAATAGTTCAATCCAATTAGTTTCTTCATGAATTAATCTACAATTTTTGACTATGATTTTGCATACACCACATGTTTTCTTGTTACAAATTCTTGTTGACTTGTCAAGGCCTAATGAACAAGTAATCATTGCACCATGGTAGAAAACTCTCTCTACTCCCTTTTTACTCGTATTCATCGATATCTTCTTGCATTCTTCGAAATTTTCAATAACCTTTTCAGTATGGTTCACTTTCAAGATTTTTTCAATTTTGTATCCTACTTCACGCTTCCATTCAAATCGAAAAATATCTTCCACTATAGTTTTTAAAGGGTTCCCTTCTGAAATCTCGTCTATCAGCTTAAACGGTCTATGCACGTTAAATCTCGGAGAGCCACAACAAGTACAAGAATTAAACACCAACCCCTTTCTTGATTTTGATATCACTTTGTCTTCAAGTTGATTTTTTTCTTTTTTTGGAGAATTAGTTGAACTTGGTTTTGGCTTAAAACATCTAATAGTAGAACTTGGATGACAAACAAGAATTGCTAGAGATGTAATTAAGAGACATTTTTCAGACATTTTTTTAATGTTTTTTTTTTTTTTTGGTATTGTGAATGATGGCTAATGTATAGTAAAATTTCAAAAGGGCTAAGAAAATCTCAATATTTAATGATCAAAATCAAGAAAAATATTCAATATGATATTATTTTTAGTAATTTATAATATGGAGATTTCAAAACTTCAATTTCTAAGATTTTATAGCCATTTAAATAAACCTAATAACATAGTCTACACAAGGAAACTTAGAGATTCTAATGAGTTAGATTTATTTCGATTAATACAATTAATTAAATATTTTTTCAATGTACCATTTTTAAAATTAAATATAATGACTACCCCTAAATTATCTAATCAAAGTGTAAAAAAAAAAAAATTCGAACATCTCATTCATTAAATTTTCAATTATTTGTCATGCATTTTTGGTTAATTCGATTTCGATGCAATAATACACGATCTATTATGATATAGATAGTCCGTCTCATATTATATATCATAATTTTCTTTTATATAATCCTTAGAAAATATTAATTATGTAGAATTTCTAACTATTTTTTTCATCATTGATATTTAAATTTTCTCTTTAAACAATCATAACATCACCCCATAATTAAGATGTTTGTGGTCTTAGAAAACATTTACTAGAATGGTTAAAAGTGAGAAAAATTAATTAATTTTATTTTGAATGTCTAAAATATCCAATAATTTGAAATAACTATTTTTTAAAAATCTAAATATAAACAACTATATTTAGTATTGAGTTTGTAAAACAATATTCTCTTTCCTTTTGAGAAGAACAATAAAAAATAAATTGTATCATTACATGTTTATTCAAAATTTTCAAATAGTCCTCAAATTTTTTTTCAAAAATAAAATAATTTATGCAATTTTAATATATAAAAATTTAAACTTTCATACCTTAATTTTTCTCTTTTAGCTCTTCTATTAATTTTCAAAACCTGTCTTTTTTCATTAAATATTCTTTTTGTTAGAATTCGAAATTAATCTTCGTCCATCTTGTTATTTTTACTATAGTCAAAATTGAAATTTGACTTAAATTAGTCAAATTTTTTTATATTTATTCCGATTTCAATTCAATTATAAATATTTAAGGGTGAGCTAAAATTTTTGAAAAAAATATATTATGTTGGTAGTTATTTTTCAAAAAAAAAAAAACATGTAACAATTTCGAATGATAATACAATTTGTAGGTAATATAATTTTCAATTATTAAAATCATTTGAAATGTTAATTTAATTGATTTTTCTATTCTATGCGAAAGATGAATGGGTGCCTTATTATTTATTTACCTCAAATTTTTTTCAGGTAAATCAAATAATTCACTAATTTTCTATAATATACATTTGCTATTTTTATTCATTCTCTAATTTTTTTAAAAAAAATTATAATAGTTTATCATATCTAAATTTTATTTTGAGTTTTGACATTTTATATGAAGCGATCTAACTCAATTTTAAACTAATCGATTTCAATATATACAAAAACTTTTACTAGTTTATGAACTAATTGCTTAGACACATACTAGTTTGCAATATTATAAATTTTATTCGATTTTAAACTTCGGATATATGAATTTGCCGCATACAGATACCTGTATTTCGAATGCATGTAGTCAAAATTAAGTGTAATTTATTTTAGATACAATGAATCTAAGTGAATTTACACGTATTTGTGATACATTAAAACATCTCACTTACCTCCTTCATTCCCCTCTCGCTCGCTACTCTCCTATCTATCTCGCATATCAGAGATCTCATATACATATGTCAAATACATGTATCTAGATTCAAAGACACATAGATAAATCTCATTCGCCTCTCTCCCAATAAATAAAAATTATAAAAATAGTCCTTGTTTGTTATTTTATGAAATTTTATTTGTAAAATTTTAAACTTCATAATAATGGCTACTTATCAAATTACATATTTATTGAATTTAAATTTTCTAAAATTAAAAATAGTAGACATATTTTTTTAGTTTTTCTCAGACACCAAAAAAGAATTTCTACAGAAAACATGAATATTAACTTTAAGAAGTAAAAACTTAAGCATTTATCATATCAAATTATAGGTTGAAAATTTTACTTTTTTCCAAATTGAGCCTAAAATGTTATTAGTTTCTAAATTATATCATATCAAATTATACTTAACATACAATTTTATAAAGACTTATCCAATGTAAAAATTTAAACATAAATGTCAAAGTTGAATATGTTTCTAAGCTATATTTAAAAATTTGTTACTTTTCTTATTTCATTTTTCATGATTTACTTTTCTTTTTAATCGGTCTTAAAAAGAACTATACATTTATATGTTTATTAATAATTTAATTTTAATATGTTCATTTTTCTTTTAATGAAATGATATAAATTGAGACAGGGAAAAGTAATGTATAAGAATAACAAAATTTTTTGCCCCAGCTAAGGCGGGACTATATGAACCTTAACCTGTCTCATCAGGTAGGATGGCTTCTCACCCAATCACTCGATGGAGAAAACGTTGATTTGTTGAATCCTTTTTTTCGTACCCAATTTCAAGTTCCTAATCAATTTGCCCTAATTGATAAAGGTGAGGAATTAATCAAATTAGAAAAGTATATCTACATTAGAAACGTTATTTTATTTGCTACTCGTTATTACATATAACACAGATGTTAATCATTTAGCCATTATGATTTGGAATATGGCGATAACGTAGGATGTTACAATCTAAAGTATCACTGAATAAAAAACTTAAGTACACATCCAGGAGCCATTGGACCAACTAAATTATTTATTCATTGAGTGTTCTATGTTAATTTTATACAAATACCTATCAATTTTTACATAGATATATATATTCCGTAACGAAGTTAATGGGTGCTCGAACACCCGGCGAACACCATGTGGGTCCACCTCTGGTCATTATGATAGGTTATATATATATTTTCTTTTTGCTCTTTTTACAATTTATTATCATAAAGTCAGTATCATCATACGTTCGAAAAACATGTTCCTATTAAGTAAAAAAGTTTTAATGAAGAGAAAGAATTGTTATCAAATCCTTAAACTTTACTTAGATTGAAAGCAACAAGCAATTATTTTTGTTAACTTTTGAAAAAAAATAAATCAATAACTATATCTAATATAATATATTGGACCATCAAGATTAAAAAGCTATGCATAATTTAGTTGGCAACTTGTTGAGTTGATAAGACACTTTTACAAACACTGTTTGTCGTTGAACACATGCAAATGTTTCACTAAAATGTTGTTTTGACAATTATTTTACTACTAATTAGTTTTCTTAATTTGCTATTATAGGACTTTTTGGATTGGGTCGAAGCTAATTAAATTTTATCAAAATATATATTAGTTATATATGGTTAAAATAATTTTATATATGTATATATAATAGATGTCGAACCTCCTTCGGATATTTCATGTGTCTATTTCTACAGATTTTGAACCTACTTATTGAAAGTACTGACTCCGCCTCTGTAGTCAGGGTGTCCAAGCGAACACCCTTCATATAAAAAATAATATCGTATATACAAGTAAAATAATACGTAAAATGGTTAGACAACTTATTTTAGACACCCTCAACATAGCAAAGTGTTATAGCATAGTAATTTGTGGTGCGTAGGAAACCTACAGGCTCAAGAGAAAAAACAATATTCTTCTTAGTAGCTTTTTCAATCTACTCCACGTAAAAACGTAAAATTTTTATCATAAAATATTTTAAAATTTAAATCTAAAATATCTAATAAAAATACAAAATATATATATATATATATATATATATATATATATTCAATTAAAATGAATCATATTTCAAATATTCAAACAATATTCACTTAAAAAAGAAGAGTTCACTTTCTCTACAATGATTGTGCAATTATACATATACTTCTCACTGTCAAATTTAATAGATCAATTTTAATTTTCTTGACCATCAAAGTGAAAAAAAAAAACAAAAAAAGACAAGTTATATAAATTTTAAAATAGAGTTACACTGTCAAAAAATCAAATAAATTGACTAGAAAACAAGAAGGAATCTAATCTAATAACTCCATATGTTTTGGATTTTTAGTAAAATGACATATTGGAAATTTCAGAGAGAAAAGTGGGACCAAGCCTGTGTTTATCGAGTATAAACATTTAATTAATTAATTTTGTCTTTGGATCCGTTTACTTTTACTTTTTTATTTTTTTTTAAAAAAATATATGACTTAGACTATGATCAAAATTTCAGAGACACACACTAACTAAACTAATATCTTATTACCCCTAAATTTATTTCTTTTTTTTTTGTAATTTTGTGTACCTTTTTTATTTACATGGCATCCAAATATCTCACATGCACCTCAGTTGCGTGGTGTCACGAAGTGTACACGTAAGACGAAAGGTGTATAAAATTGCAAAAAAGAGTTTACGAGGGTAATAAGATCCTAGTTTAGTCAAGGTGTGTCTCTGAAATTTCGATCATAGTTTAGGGAGGTACTTGTATATTTTTTCTTTTAAATTTTTACGCTTCTTAAAAGCAATGACTAGTATGAATATATTAACATACTAACCATCTTGGCATAATACGTAAATATGAATCTTAACTTTTACATCAGTTGTCGATTATGACCTTTAACTTTAGATGTGTACAAGTAGACAGTTAAACTTGTATAAAATTGAGCAAATGAACGCATTTGTCATACATGATACCGCTACATGACAACTTTGTCTCCTACATGACATTCTACGCGTATTATGTCATTTAGGACACTTGTGTCTACTTTTTCAATTTTGTACAAATTTAAGTGTATACTTGTGTACATTCAAAGTTGAAGGACATAGTTGTTCGTTGAAGCCAAGTTAAGCGTCATGTATTATGCCAGCTATCTATATGTTACGTCTTAGATCTTGAAAATTATTGGTTTTCATCTTAATATATGTAATGCAATTTGACTTGATATAGAATTTTGGAGAAAAAGAAAAGCCTTCGAAACTTATAGTTTAAAATAAGTAACATATTATTGTGTGGCTATAAATAATTACATTAAAGATAAAAACAAACGTTTAAATTGTTATTAGACATAGAAATATGTCATATAATTTTTTGAAACCGATTAAAAATTCACCAATAGAAATTTGAAATGAAGAAATATACTCGATATCTAAAAATAACAAGTAAAAATAAACGAAAAGATGGTATAATATTAAAATTCAAAACTTATTGAACATACAAAAGACAACCTTTTTTGAAATTGAAATATTACTATATTTTCTTTATTTTGACCAAAAACAAAAAACTATAGAGGGAGTGAGAGGAGAGTGAGAAAAATTAAAGAGAAATAGTGTGTGGTAGTGTTTTTCATGGGGAACTGTGTACACTATTACTCTCCTCTCCTTCTCAGGGGTTATTGTAAGCTAAAATCTTGAGCTCTTCACCTCACTTTTTTTCTCCTCTTTTAAGGGTATACTTCTTTTCTTGGAGCTTGAGTGAGTTTTTACTTTTTTTTTCTTTATTGAGAAATGTATGAATGACTTGTTTTTGGTTTTCATAAGAAGTTTCATTAGTCTAAGTTAACATCTTTCTGGTAAATTATAAGAGATTTTGAGGTTCTTGCAGATGTTCTTTCTTTAAAGTTTGAATCTTTTTCATGTTTCATGGTGTTAGTGTTGTTGTATTTGCTTAGACCATTGATTTCTCATGTGGGGTTGTTTCTTTTTTTGATAAAGTTTATGTCTTTGATGAAATATTGATTTGGTTTTACAATGTGGGATAGTTTTTGGGAAATATTAGCTGTTGGTTGTTAGACAGAGTTAGTGATAAGCTCCGCGTACACTCTAACCTCTCCAGACCCTACTGTTTGTGTTTACACAAGAAAACTTGAGTTTATCTTTCTGGTAATGTCAGATTGTTCATTTATTAATGTGTCATTGTTGTTCTTTTTGTTAAAGTTTGAATCTTTATCATGTTTTCATGGGTTTAGTGTATCTGTATTTGCTTAATTACTTGATTTTCTCGTGTGGGTTGGTTTCTTTGTTGATAAAGTTTCAGTCTTTGAGGAGATATTTGTTTGGTTTTACAATATGGGATGATTTTTTGGCTTCAAAGGCTTTGTCTATTGACTGTGTTCTGATGAAAGTGCTTTAATTTTTCTTCTTCTGTTTTTTTTCCCTTGCCTGTTTAGAGAGGAAAATGATGTGTTCTTTAGTTTCTTTAGATCTGTATAATTTTTCCCAAATATGGAAATAAAGAGAGATTACCATTATAATTGAAGTTTAGTTAATGAAAAATTGGAGCAAGTACCCAAAGCCTAACTAACTTTCTTCTTCTTGAAACATGACTTTCTGCTTTGCTATTGGGCTAAATGGTCCTATTTTGCTGTTTTCTCTTTGCAATATCTTCAAGGGTTGGAATTGTCTTTTCTCCTTTTATTTTTGGTTTCCCACCTAGTGTGTGGTGGCACTCCCAACATAATTTTCTCCATACTTAGGTCTCGAACTTGAGAACTTTGGTTAAGGGTGGAGCAGTCCCACCACGGACTGTACGACAACAAGTAGACATCTACTTTTTATCCTTGGGCAAATGTTGTTTAGTTAAAACAGAAATGTTCTTTTTTCTTATTGTCTTCTTGTTTCTGTTTTGGGGGTTTATTTTTATTCTCAAGTTTTGGCAACCTGCTGGTTGCTGAAGATATGTCCATTGAAGTAGGTTCTTTAGTTCATATGTTTCTTTGAAGTAATATAAAATAATAAAGATGGGTAAGTTTAGGAATCATTTCATCTTATTATGTCTGAGAAAGTCATTTGGTGATTACTATGTTTCCTGTCCACTTTTGAGATATTTGTTGCAATATGATTTCAAATGTCATTTTCTTATGCACCACATACTCGGTCTAAATCCACGAGTGGGGTATGGAAGGATAGACTGTACGCAAACCTTGCCCCTACCTCGTAGAGATGGAGATAGACTGTTTTCGACAGCCCCTCAGTTAAACTAAAGCATGTAAGAGCATGAGTAAAGATAAAGGAAAAGGAAAAAGTGGATACATGGCTTAAGTAATAATATTATTTTGTTTGCAACTTTTCTTTTCCTTTTTCGTTGTTTCTTTATTTTTCCATTGTAAGGTTTGGTTGGTGGAGTGGAGGTAGTTTATCTGGAGTTTCTTTGAAGGGACAGTGTTGTTTGTTTAGTTTGATTTCCGCTTTTGAGTATTTGATTAAAGTTTACATATACTTCATGAATCTTTATTTGTCTTTTGCATTTGTACATATATTAGAATTTCGTTCTCAGCCACGGAATCCTCTGAACTATTTCATGTGTTGTGGGTCAGGTGAACTTTAGTACAAAGCTCATTTAGTTTCTCATTTCTACATTTTGCTGCTGAGAGGAAATTGATATGCAGACACCAAAAGGAAGGTATTTTGCTTTGTTTGTCATCCAGTCTTCATGAGACCAGAACATTGATTTGTTTGTCATCCGTAAATGTAGATAAATTTGTCAGTTCAAGAGTGTTTCAACTAAATAAATTATCAACTACACTTTTTCATATTAAAGTGCAGTGCATTCATTCTCTAAGTCGAAGGAAATTGTTCGTCTAGAACTCAGTGGTCTTTTAGGCAAGAGTTAATACTGTTGAACTTTTGAAGAAATTTTTCTCGAAATGCTCGTAACTATACTATATCATGACATTCACATGGTATCGAGGTTGGAGATTGGCAGATCCATCTTTTTCTGTTAGGAAAAAAGAATTTAAGTGATGTGGCTTTGCAAGAAAGAAGTTAAAGCACTAGATCAGCTTAAGAAATGTCATATTAAAATTCTGTAACATATTAGTACTACTAATGAAATGGCTTTTAGACTCTTGATGTGTTCTAAATGAAGCCATTGGTGAAGTCTTCGTCAAAATATTTGGTGTGTTGTGCGATAAAAAGGAAACTTCACTTACATTATTAAAAATTACACGAATTGTACTTATTGGCGAGTCTGTACCGTCTATTTTGAGAAATAGAATATTATCATTATCTGCTCTAGTTGTTTAACTAACTTGTTCTCTTTCTCCCTTTCTGCTGAAGGACTGTTTCTGTGGAAGTGCCTCAAAGGATATCTGCTGCTACACTAAAGACAGCTCGAAAGCTCAGGACTCCAGGGTCAGATGTTGATTCTGTTTCATCTCCGAATCCAGCCAACAGGACACCTAAAGATAGGAGTCCGAAAGTTGTTTGTCGCCGGTCACCACGGAGTCCAGTGATAGAGGTGCTTGAGTTATGTTATGTGTAAAATGTGCTAGCCACTTGTTTCTGTTTCTAATTATTCGTTCTTTTCGCTGTTAAAGGTACTTATAATATTATTCTAATGCTCAATGTTCTAATTTGACAACATAGAAGAAGCGTCCTGTCAAAGCATCTGACTTGGAAACGCAGCTTGCTCAACTCCAAGATGAGCTAAAGAAGGCGAAGGACCAACTCAGTTCTTCTGAATCATTGAAGAAAAGGGCTCAACAGGATGCTGATGAAGCTAAAAAGCAGCTTGTGGTCATGTCAGGAAAGCTCGAGGACTCTAAGAAGCAGCTGCTTGATCTCTCAGATTCAGAAGAAGCTCGACTGCTGGAGTTGCGCAAGATATCACAGGATCGAGACCGAGCATGGCAATCTGAGCTTGAGGCTATCCAGAAGCAGCATGAGTTGGACTCTGCTGCTTTGGCCTCTGCCATGAATGAAATACAGAAACTTAAACTTCAGCTGGACCGAGTGGCTGATTGTGAAGCCGCTCAAGCTCATCATGCTGAGTCAGCTTATGTTGAGATACAAAGCTTAAGGATTGAACTTACAAAGACCCTTACATTGGTTGATAAACTGAGAAACCAGCTTAACGATAGCAAGGAATCTGAGGCTTGTTCATTTGAAGAAGTGAGCAAAGCTCAGATGCAGCTGGAAGTGGCCAAGATAACCGAGGATACTCTACGTTCTGAAGGTTTGAAAGCAATGGAGGCTTGCAGGACCTTGTCTTTGGAGTTGGAAAAATCAAAGGATCGAGTAGCTTCATTGGAGGAGCTTGTCAGAAAACTCCAGTCTGGTCCAGTAGACTCTTCCGAAAGTTCTGTAGCTGCTGAAGGAAACAGCTCAAATGTAGAAGCTGATAAACTAAACATTGAGCTGAGTACCATCCAAGTTGAGGTAAGTCAATTAAGAGCTGCTTTGGAGGATTCTGAGAGAAAGTATCAGGAAGAATACATCCAGAACACCTTGCAGACACGAAGTGCTTATGAACTGGTGGAGCGCACAAAATCCGAATCACTTCAGAGGGAGGCTGAATGGGAAAGAAAACTAAATGAAGCAAAATCGGAAGTGGAAGAGTTGAAAGAAAAACTGATGAATGTTGAAGCTCAACTTGTTGATATTTCAGATGTGAATAAGGGGCTAAGTCTGCATGTTGAGCAAATGCAGTCAACTGATAAAGAGTTTGAGTTAGCTGCTCAACTAAAGAACTCAGAGTCAGTTTTGGGAGATCTGAGAGAAAATCTATTAGATAAAGAGACAGAGTTGCTGAGTCTTATGGAGGAGAATGAACAGTTGAAGTCGGAAATCAGTAAGAGGGAATCGGAGAGTACCAAAGTTAACAACGAGGCACTTGCCTTAGTAGAAGAAGCAAAAACTGCAGAAAGAGAGGCCCTGATGAAGCTGGGAGATTTGACGGAGGAAGCAGACAAAAGCAGCAGAAAGGTAACTCGTGTCACTGACGAGCTGAATGCAGCACAGGCTGCAAACTCGGAGATCGAAACCGAGCTAAGGAGGTTAAAAGTGCAATGTGATCAATGGAGGAAGGCTGCTGAAGCAGCTGCATCTATGCTTTCAACTGGAAACAACGGGAAATATGTCGAGAGAACAGGTTCTTTAGACTACCACACTATCGGTGGAAAGCTTGGTTCACCACTCTTGGATGACTTGGATGATGACTCGCCAAAGAAGAAGAACAACAACATGTTGAAGAAACTCGGTTTTTTATTGAAAAAGGGACAGAAGTAAATAATGCGCTATCGTGCAGGTTGCTTTCACATGATCATTGTTCCAATTCTTCAGTAATCTTGATCATGTAAACATTTTTCATCATTTGTTAATAAATCTACTAAGTTTCCTTCTCAGGACTTGCTGAGCTGATTCAGCCTTCATGGAATTAATCGTTTTCGCGGATTTTTGTATAGCTGTTTGGAAATCTCCAGTTTGTATGGCAATTGTTATTTTTAGATACAGACTGTTGTATTTTCCAAGTATTTGTTGCAAGTGTAATGATAGCTATGAGAGATGATTAATGGTAAAATTTGCTCTTTCATGTCATAGATGACATTTTTTTTATCTATCTTTGCTGTGTAGAGTCCCACATTGGCCCTTTTAGTGGATGAGTGGTGTCTTTGATATGACTTGAGCTGATTTTCACATCTCGAATTAGTTTTTGGGTTGAATTTAACCTAATATTCATTTTTTAATATAATACCACAGAGCAGGACTCATCTCAATTCTCGGTTCTAATATCGCGTTTCCATATTAATTTGTTTACGTGTCATATGTCCAACCACAAGTGTATGAAGGGGTGTTAAGAGTCTCACATCCGCCCTTTAAGGGATAGACAGGGTAATTTTCACAAGTCATCTTTTGAGTCATTTCAATTCTCGATTCTAATATTGTGTTTCTACATTAATTTGTTTACGTGTCATATGTCCAACCACAAGCGTGTGGAGGGGTGTAAATAGTCTCACATCGTCCCTTTAAGAGATAGATAGGGTAATTAATTCTCACTAGTCATCTTTTGAATTAATTTTTGAGGTTAAGTTTAACTCAAAATTTAATTTTCTACCTAAACTAACACTAAGTAAGTATCAATGTTGAATTGTTGATAGTTGACGTGCGTTTTAACTTTTAATAAACATTTAGTGATAATTCAGATAGAAAATTCATACACTAATATTATAATTGAGATATGGAGCTCAAATAATTATGATACTTTAGTCTTTGTTTACTTGTACTTTGTGATTTTTTGATTTGTTTTTACGTTGTTACTTGTTAGCAATTATTTTGGCTATTTTATTATAAATTTAAAGCCATGAAAGGTAAAAATTAAAGACCAACGACCTTATGACAAAAATTCAAGGGAAAATTACATTGTTAAGTAAACATAAATAAATTAATTAGTCACCATAGGTATAGTTTTACTTAATTACCACTCACGGTCAACATTCAGTTATAATTACATGGATTGAGTTTTCGAATTTGTATAATTTTCGATCGTTTATATCAATCGGAATTCGTATAACTATTTAAAGTTCAAATGTTTGTATTGGTATAAACTCGTTATGTCGAATTTATACAACAATAGTTCAATTATACAAAGGTACCCACGAATTAAACTGTAGCTACATCCCGTAAATATGTAAGCCTAATGACCCAATTATTTTCAAATTGGGCCCAAATATTTGATCCGAACAATTTTATCAGCCCAAATGTAACCCTCTTTGTATATATATATATAGTCCCAAAATTCTCAGAATTAGGGTTTTATTAGGCGGCAGACTCTTCTTCTTCAACCTCTGTAAACCGGAGTAGTCATCTTCAATCAGCAATCATGGGGTATGCATTATTTTTCCTTTGAAATTTTATACTGAACTTATTTTCTTGTGAAACATTTTTAAATTTTGTGTTTTTATCAACCAATTTTCTTAGTTTTTGATAATTGTTTGGTCAAGTACTAGTGTGATTGTTTATAGTAGTGAAATCTATGTGTTTAAGAGCTTTTTTTTCTTCATTTGGGTGTGTGGGTTTTATTCAAAAATGGAACTTTTTTATAGTTAATTATCTTAAAGGGGCCATTTTGATCAATTTTGCTGAGTGTTTTTGAATAATTGAGATTATAGGATAGGTGAAGTTGTAATTTGTAATGACTGTAAAGAAGTGGACTTGAAATGGGGGTTTGGCGTTGGGGGCAGCGGCGGATCCAAGATTTTCATTTCACGGTAGAGGTTCGAAAAATAAAAATATAGTGCATAAGATTTGAACTTTGAATCTCTAGTTGATCTTTGAACTTATAGACGACTGCGCAAACTTCTAGTTTTGTGTTCAGTGATTCAGAATATATATATATAGGGGGTTGGATGGATTCATATAGCTGACTCTAACTAATCTGAGATTTAGCTATAGTTAATTCATATAGCTGACTCTAACTAATCTGTGGTGGTTTGCCTTCTCATCCAATTTGAGATCGGCCAGATGGGCTTTTGCTTTGTTTACTCGTCCAAAATGGACAGTTCACATGTTCTTGAACAAAATTAGTAACATCTTCCATGAGTTAACTGATAGAGAATTGATGTGCTGCTCGAGTTCTAAGCTAGGATTCTGATATTGTGTCATATCATTTGTCATCCAAATGATGAGTAATATCCTTGGTGGGAATCACAGTAATGTATTTCCTACTAACTAACTCCTGACATGGTTAAAAACACAGGAAGACACGTGGAATGGGAGCTGGACGCAAGCTGAAGTCCCACCGCAGAAGACAAAGGTGGGCTGACAAGTCCTACAAGAAGTCCCATCTTGGTAACGAATGGAAGAAGCCATTTGCTGGATCTTCCCATGCTAAAGGCATTGTGCTCGAGAAGATGTACGTTCATCTTTCTGCTTACATATCTCAAAAACATCTATAATTGTATCTAACCTGTGAAGTTACTAATATGTGTTTGCAGAGGTATTGAGGCTAAACAGCCAAATTCTGCTATTCGTAAATGTGCTAGGGTTCAACTCATCAAGAATGGGAAAAAGATTGCTGCTTTTGTCCCTAATGATGGTTGCTTGAACTACATCGAAGAAAACGTGAGTCTTTTGCTCTTACATGTGTAGACTGTTTTGCATTTTTCTGGGGTAACGTACTGACCTTACGAGTTCTTGATTTTGCAGGATGAAGTGCTGATTGCTGGATTTGGTCGTAAAGGTCACGCCGTGGGAGATATTCCCGGAGTTCGTTTCAAGGTGGTGAAGGTTTCTGGTGTCTCTCTTCTAGCTCTCTTCAAGGAGAAGAAGGAGAAGCCAAGATCTTAATTTATCTCCTCTCTTTCTTTTTTTTTGCAAAAATACCCTCGAGCCTGCAATGGACTTTTAGCTTGTATTCAAGTTATTATTTTGTCAACTTCTATTTAATTAGACATTGTACTGGAATTTTGGTTCATTAATTTTGAGTTCGAATGTTACCTTAATGTGCCATCCAACAGAAAATTGGTCTCTAGTTTGTGTGTATTTCTTGTATGCTTGCTTTGATACACAAGTCAAGTAAATTATACAGAGAAAAGTTAGACTGCATAGCTTAGGTGTGTAATTGATAATTTCACCACACTTTGGTGTGTTTTCATGTGATTGGTCTCGAATGAGATGGGACACAAGAGGGACAAGAGTTACAGTAGGGCTGTTCAAAATCGAACCGAAATTGATAAGTCGAACTGATAAAAAAGTTATTGGTTTATATTATTAAGTTATTGGTTTAGTGGTTTTGATGACGGTTTTGATTTTTTTTGGTATCGGTTCTTAACGGTTTAAAGTTTTTTCTTAACGGGTTGACCGATAACCTGATAATAATAATATTTATACCATATTGTATATAAAGTCCTCGACTTAGAGTTTAATTTCCTACTTTTATTTTTGGTTGTTTCAAATACTTGATTATTCTACAATGTAAAAGTGTTTGCTTTTGAGCAAGATGTAACTTGTGAACTCAAGTGCATGATTTATTTGGTTAGTCACCTTGTTTCCAAGTGATTTTCAATGTTTTTTCTTTTGTGTCACAAATTTTAACGGTTAAACCGATAACCGAACCGATATTGATCAAAGATCGATAAACCAATAACCGATAAACCAATATCTTAATGGCATCTCTACAAATCGATAATCAATAAGCCAACCCGATAAACTTCAAAATCGAACCGAACCGACCGATACACAGCCCTAAGTTACAGTCAGAAGGTAATTGACGATAAGGCAAGGTCTCTCAGTGTTAAGTACATAAGCTTGATGTGTTTGATGAGTTGAAAAAAATATTTATTCGCATTCAATATTGGTAACATACTGAGTAACTTAAATACATGAATCGTTGAAAGTTGATATGATTGGTCTAATAAGTGGAAATACTTGCCAGTATTAACACAGCAATTTTACTTAGCATGGACTCTTCCATATCGATACAGCATATGTTTGACATTGTTTAAGAGTTCGAGCAAGACAGCAAGATATCCACATGCAACGTGATATTTATACAGCAATACATGAAAATCAAAACATTGCATTTATCAGACAATCTCCAATGAGTGTAGGAAAACATGTGCTTACTGATAGCAGTTTTCTTGAATCTAGTGAGGTTTTGACTGTAATTCTTCTTACATATAAAGACATCCAAGGTTTTTACATTCATGTAATACACATATCAGTACTTACACAGACATATGTTCTCAAAAACCTTGATCTTAGCTCAACGCAAAAAGAAAAAAAAAGCATGCATCACTTAAGCCTTCGTCATGTGTGCTATACAAACGTGATGCTTTTGCCACCCCCGGAAGCTAGCCTTGTTCTTGAAGCCTAACAATCTCTGAAGATCAAAGTTTGCGCGAAATTAGCACATCAATACACCAATTTATAAAACGCAAAAGAGGTTAAAGGTTAAGTTTTTCAGAGAAGTTCACTACATTTGGGAGAAAGATCTTTTCATGATAATATCAGGATAGAAACACATCTGTTACCTTGCAATGAAGCATGCTTGGCTATCCTCATAAATTGTTGTTCTCTTTATGATCGATTTGCAAAGAAGGCAAATCTAAATCAGTCTTCCCAACTACATGTCCAGCTCCTTCACAAAAATCAAGACAATCACCGGAAGAATTCTTGACAGCAAAGGGGATCCTTCTAACTGCTGTCTGAGGGGTATTTAGTGACAAATAGGCCAATTTGTTCATTAGAGATTCAACCTTATTGCTAAATGGGGTCATGCTGACTTCTTCTACCTGACTGTTTGATTGGTCCGCTTGATTTGCGCACACATATTTCTTTGCATTTGTTTTCTCAGGAGTATTCAAATCATCCTTGACATCTACTCTACCTTCATCACCTCTGAAAGTTGAGTCATATTCTCTCTCGACATGATCAGTCCTGGTATGTTTGAGGTCACCATTTACATCATCCTCCAGGTTCATCTCATCCATCTGGCTAGGCATGTCCAAATTATAACCATTTTCATTATCCTCCAGGTTCATCTCATTCATCTGGCTAGGCACGTCCAAATTATAATTACCATTGCACTGAACACCTACTCCATCTTCATCCTCTGTTTGACACCGTCTAATGTTTTCAGTAATAGAAACCTCAACAGGCTTGATGTCAATCTTCTCAATAGTATCCAAGTTCATTTCATTCTCCATAACACCTTGTTTTTGACCCTTAATTGCAGCCAAACCAGCCGGATCATTGTTCAAAACACTGTGATTTTCGCTCTCAATCGCAGCAAAACCATCACCTGGAACATCTTCAACTGTATCAGGTCCTTCAGCCACAAAGTCCTTATTGTTCAAAGTACTTGCTACTCTTTGGCTTTCACTCTTAATGATAACTGTATCATTGTTCAAAGTGACTTGGTTTTCACTCTTCATTACAACCAAACCATCACCTGCAACATGTTCAACTGTGACGGGCTCATCAGCCACAACTTCCTCTATTCTTTGGTGTTCACTCATGATCACATCTGTATCATTAGTCACAATGACTTGATTTTCACTCTTAATTGCAACCAAACCATTACCTGCGACGTGTTCAACTGTGTCAGGTTCATCGGCGACAACTTCCTCTATTCTCTGGTGTTCACTGTTAATCACATTTGTATCATTGTTCATAGTGACTTTATTTTCGGTCTTAATTGCAACCAAACCATCACATGCAACGTGTTCAACTGTGTCAGGTTCATCGGCTACAACTTCCTCTAGTCTTAGGTATTCACTTTTAATCACATTTGTATCATTCTTCACAATGACTTCATTTTCACTCTCAATTGCAAACAAAGCATCACCTGCTATATGTTCAACTGCTTCTGGCACTTCCGCCACAACTTCATTGTTCAAAGTGTTTGCTATTATTTGGTTTTCACTCTTAATCTCGTGAATATCATTGTTATCAATGACTTGCTGTTCACTCTTAATTGCAACCAAACCATCATCTGCAACATGTTCAACTGTATCAGGTCCTTCAGCCACAACTTCCTCATTGTTCAATATAGCCGCAACCAAACTAGCATCTGCAGCATGCTCAACTGTATCAGATCCTTCGGCTACAACTTCTTCATTGTTCAATATAGCTGCAACCAAACTATAATCTGCAACATGTTCAACTGTAACAGGTCCTTCAGGCACAACTTCCTCATTGTTCAATATAGTTGACACCAAACTAGCATCTGCAACATGATCAACTGTACCAGATCCTTCGGCTACAACTTCCTCATTGTTCAATATAGCTGTAACCAAACTAACATCTGCAACATGCTCAACTGTATCAAATCCTTTGGCCACAACTTCCTCATTGTTCAATATAGCTGCAACCAAACTATCATCTGCAACATGTTCAACTGTACCAGGTCCTTCAGCCAAAACTTCCTCATTGTTCAATATAGCCGCAACCAAACTAGCATCTGCAACATGCTCAACTGTATCAGATCCTTTGGCTACAACTTCCCCATTGTTCAATATAGCTGCAAGCAAACTGGCATCTGCAACATGTTCAACTGTATCAGGTCCTTCGGCCACAACTTCCTCATTGTTCAATTTACTTGCTATTCCTTGGATTTCACTCATACTTGAAACCAAAGAGACAACTTCCTCATTGTTCAATATACTTGCTGTACCTTGGTTTTCACTCTTAGTTGCAACCAAGCTAGCATCTGCAACATGCTCAACTGTATCACGTCCTTCAGCCATATCTTCCTCACTGTTCAAAGCACTTGCTATGCCTTGGTTTTCACCCTGAGTTGCAACCCAACCAGCACTTTGGATGTGTTCAAATGGATCAGGTTCTTCTGCCAGAACATCGATATTTGCTCCACTTATTTCATGTTGAACTTCAAGAGATAACTCAGGAATAAGAGTAATATCACTTGGACCACCAATGTGATTATCTGAAACATTTGACTTGTCTGAAGAAGATGCAGGAGAGCGGTGTTTCAGAGTTTCAGGCTTTTTATTTGCCCTAAGAGGGACCCTCACACTCTTGGCTATTGTGTTTGAGTTTCCTTTTGGGCTACAGACGATAGTTTCAGTTTTGGGCACTGGACTAGCTGAACTGGATTGAGTGCCAGAGTGATTATCTGAAATATTTGACTTGTCTGAAGAAGATAAAGGAGAGAGGTGTTTCAGAGTTTCAGGCTTTCTGTTTGCCCTCAGTGGAACTTTTACACTCTTAGCTTTAGTGTTTGAGTTTACTTTAGGGCTACAGATGGTAGCTTCCTTCTTGTACAGTGCAGTAGACGGATTGGAATGAGTACCATTAGGAGTGCGGACTGCCTTCACCTGCATAACAGTAAGCTTTAACATTAAAATTTGGAAGTACACTGAGATTCAAGAATTACGAAGATTGTTACTAGTAACATAAGATACTTTCATGAAGCTGCCAGAAAATGGCCTTGACTATATGAAAGTCCTGCACTCGGTAATCATTTTTTCCAAACAAAAAAAAATCAGCAAACTTAAATACACCTATTTTCTTTCCACTTGGTAATGATCTTATCATCATAATACTTGATGCTTTCATCACATAAAGCATTTCTAATTCAAGGACATGAAAATAGATCCATATAAAAAGAACACTAAACTGACCCCATCAAAGTAACCCATCTTCGGGGATGGCATGCGCAATCCTGTTGGTTTCATCATAGAGGCTGGACGAGAAACTGAGCCTGCTTGCTTTGAACTCTCTCTAGGTAAAGTTGTTCCCCTAATCTCGGGCTTATCTGACTTCTGATCAATTAATTGATTGTTTATATCCAAAGCTGAGGTGTCACTATCAAAAGATCTGCAGGAGCTGGTGTCAAAGCTAGTCCTTAACTTGCTTGACCTTTGGATCGCAGAAGATGATGATGATACAGAAGACCACTCACTAATAGAACTAGCAGGCGATATATTTGCGTTGATCTTCGAAGACATCAGATAAGCTGAGACAGCAGAATTCCCAGATGGTAGTTTACTCTTCACCGCGGCTTTTGAAGGGGTTTTGAGTTTTGCACTTGCAGAAGGTTGGGCAATAGGTTTGCTATCAATCTTTCTCCTCACTACAGGAATTGAAGACTTAGCTGTCTTGTCAGATGAAGTACTTCCAGAACTATCACTTGAAGATCTTATTGCATGCATTTTCATTGCAGGTGAAGATCCCACAGAAGATGGCTTCATCGATGTAGCAGGTTTGGGCAACACCCTACTGGTTTTATTTAAGGCAGATGCTTTTGGTGTCTGAGCCCCTCTAACAGAAGCTGCAATATACCATTAAACTATCTAGGTCAGAAGAAATGTTTAAGAAATTGTTACAAACCATAAATGATTGAAGACGGCTATTACTCATCCTTTACTCAGAAATTAATCCAAAATTTAACAAAGTCTTTTACCACTACCTGTACTGATTTTCATGCTGTCATTATCTGATTTGACTCGTGTGATATCCAAAGAAGCCCTTTTGGATGCATAAACAGGTTGCAACTTTGTGTTAACTTTTGGAGGCTTTAATGATGCTACACTTGTCGTTCTACTGATAGACTTCATTAACCAATAAAAAGCAATGTCAGTAAAATATCAGAAGTCCCAATTCTTTTGCTAATCAACCAATACTTTAAAAGACTACAGCTAGCAGACTGAAAAAAGGGAAAATTGAAGATGAATGATCATATTTTCGTTAAATATAAGGAATTTTTTTTAATTGGCTATAGAAAAGAAAATATGGGGAAAACAGTATTCTAAACCAAAGGGAAATATGAAAATATGATGACCCTGTAAGGAATATTGTTTGAGCTGACTAATAGAAATGAAACTTCAAAGACAAATTACATGCCTGTGTGACTTGTGCCTTATCCTGGTTCAACCCTTTACCCAATCTTTGTGTTCCAGTAATTTGCTTTGGCTGACTTTTGGGTATCCCAGCTTGTGCTCCACTAGTTCTTTTTGGAGCAATTATTGGCTTCATCTGACATTAGAGAATATAGACAATAATTGTTAATAAATATAGAGAAGTAACTAAATTTTCAATTGTCATCTCTACAAAATTAAACTTACCCTATCTTTTGAAGCAAGATCCACTTTCTTTGCCGCTGTAAAAAAGATTAATATTAGATTGGAATAATGTGCGAGAAATATGCATATCTCTTATGATGATTGAAACTTCAACTCAAAAGAAATCTGACCCTATAGGAAGTAACCCTTCTCCACTCCCGCTCCCAAATACTATTAACTTACAAGAATTAGCTACATTATCTGTCTTTGCAGATAAATCCCCACTAGTTGGAATGGCCACCTTCTGGATTGAGGCTCTTATATCTCCAAATAACTCTGATTCAATATGTTCTAGTGTCAAATTATCACTTTCCAACGTGGAAATTGAATCAAGTGATTGTCGTACATCCTCCTCAATCATAGGTAAAGTTTGTTTATCACCTCCCTTAATCATGCAGGACAACTCATCGGCATCAAGCACACCTGAATATGTTGTTATAGTAATCTTGAGTTTGCAGTACAGGATTAGATAAATAAATCCCCCTTAATACAAACTATAAACAAAAGCTACCTGCATCTGTAAAGAAAGCACTATCCCAAGCTAAACTTTTGCGCAAATTGACCTTTCCTTTTCTTCTGGCCTTCTCAGGTTCCTTCGACTCATGCAGCTGAGGGAACTGCTCATCATTGTTACCTTTACCAGCCATGTCCATTCCCTCTTGAATATTAATAGCTCCTGAAAACACCAAGATTCTAGCCTCAGTCTGGTTTGCTAAACAGCACAAAACGAAAATAATTCAACCACAATGTACCATTTCATGTATGCAGATGTAGCTTAGTACCACTATCTGAACACAGATCAAAAAAGAAACGAATTGAAGCAGCATAAGCAAAATAAGAAGTTTATTACTCTAATAAATTATCATAAAAACCGAGGAGAGTGAAAAGGTCCACCTTTGAGGCTTTATCGAGAAAGTTAAGCCACTCTAAATCTCCATCAGGAAACAACAACTCTAGCTATTCTTTAAGTTCTTTCAGTAAAGAGTTCCACATACTAGAAAAGATCCAAATAGAGTTGAACAACGTAACAATGCACGGGCATAATTATAACAGGGTCAGGATATTCCCATCTTTAGTATCAGATGTAAGGGCTTCCCCTCATCCAGCTCTCTACAGGGTAATCTCCACTAGCTGCTTCATAAAAGGTCAGCATCCTTTTTCATTATGAGTTAAATGAGCTAAATGGGTCCATTCCCACATTAAATGATTATAATTCAGAGACATACCAAATACAAAAAAGAAATAACACTCCATGAGCACTTTAATTCATGGGCCATCAATCAAATAGGATAAAAAGATTACTTCTTTTCCAACAAAACTACTATCAAAAGCTCAGAAAAGCATGTCTAAATCCCTCTTAAGTACTTCTCAGCCCCCAGCACGGCTCAGAAGTTTAAGGAATAAACATGCATGAAACCCAAACTAATAAACTCCAAAAAGATCTATATCAACCTCAAGCTACTTAGTCACTTTTTTCTATCAGCGATTTCTTCCTTCAATTTATTTGAGGTGGGATCGATCAACCTGGAAATTCCTGATACTCCACACATTCATTCAAATGAAATCACATTAAACAGCCAAAGGGTGCGAGAAAACTCAATTTATTCCAGATCTTCACATACCCATTGTAATCCCACAAGTAGTGACGGGGGGAAGGTAGAGTATACATGTACTTTACCCCTACTTAGAGAGGTTATACCCTCGAATAAAGCTACTCTTTTTATTCAATAGTTCAAACACTAAACAAAGTATCAAAAACTAGTAACAAAGTAAACAAAATCCACAACTGAATAATTGAATTCATTAAAAACCCAAAAGGGTAACAAGCTAATTTCCCTTCTTTTTCCAGATCTTGTCAGAAAGACTATATTTTTCTCTAATCCCACAGTTTCAAATCAATCCAAAACAGCTCCTATATCACCCAAATTAGGGTAAAATCTGCATACACACTACCGTCCTCATACCTTACACTAGGTATATAATCATTGTTGTAATTTCAAGACTAAACAAAGAAGAAAAAAAACAGGTTTTTAAACAAAACTAACAACTAAAATCAACAATCACCCATGAAAAAAAAAATGGAACAGCAAAAACCTGAAGATGGGTATTCTTCAAGACCCCAAGAAGGAAGAGGAGAAGATGAATTTCCGATAAGATTGTCATTTTCCGATGAGAAATCAATAAGACTAAACTCATTCACTTCAAGATCCATTTTTTTCACTCTTTTCAATGAACCCCAGCAGTACAAATCCAAGCTAAAATTTGATTTTGAATCTGAATTTGATTTCAAATTTGAATGGAAAAGGGGATAAAGGGGTTTCTGAGAGAAAAAAAAAAAGTGCGATGATAGAAATGGGAGCGCTACAGCCAAAGAGGGAATATATTTTTTTTTTGAATTGCTAACAAAGCGGTTTTTCAAAAGAATTGGTGGAAATGAAAAAAAAAATGAAATTTAATATTTTCACTAGCCGTTTGGACTTTGGACCAATCATCCTCGGTTCGTTTCGTTTCAATTTATTTAAATCTAAGTTTTATTTTTTATTTGTGGCGATTTTCTAATTTTGACTTTTGGTACAATATATTTAAGGTTATGAGATTAGTTGACATTTTATTGTATTGGTAATCTTTTCTATTTTCTTAAATTTTATGTGAAGTTAAAATAAGCCAAATAAATTAAAACGGAAAGAATACATTTTGAAATATTGACGATCGAGAACTTTTGCACGTAATCACTCAAAAAATAGTTTAATTACACTTTAAAGTTGTAGTTTGTTAATTATGATTGGTAGCTACAAGTTATAGAGAGAAGAGTGACGATCGAGATTGAAAGATGGAAGAGAGAGTCGAGCTAGAGAGGACAGAAAGTAGAGAGAGGTGAATTGAATATATCTGTCATATTTATAACTGATTACAATATGTATTTATATTTGTATCTATGTCATATAAGTGGTGTGTGTATAGTTTATATTTGTATATATATATATAAATTATAATTATCTTGAACTCAATTTTTTTTCTTTCACCTATCTACATTTTGTTTGGTGTTACTTATGTTTAACAATTATATAATTGAAATAGATCTATAAGATCAAAAATGGCAAAGATATAATTTCATATCATATGTTGAATTTGTGTGATAATTTCAGCTTAAAAAAAACAAATTAAAAAAAAAACATGATATAATATTTGATGACACTAATTCACAAACTATGGAATTAAATCAAATTACCGAAGATCATTCATGCCACATCTTTTATTATTATTCTCGTTATCTTCTAAATTTTACTAACAAAGATTTTTATGGTCACACACGTATTATTATTGATTTGCGATATCGATATCGATTTCGAAAGTGTGTGGAAAGCATCATTTTAGTTTACAACACGCCATCTATGCATGTAAATTCACTGATTCGACTTATTCAAATTTGTAAGGCCTCGCGCAGAGTGTCCTTAAAGGAGGAATGTCATATATAAGGTTCGAAGTCAAGACATCTAATTTACGAGTGCGTGATGTTGGTCTAATAGCCTTCTAGTAGAAACAACATTTACAATTTCTTCTAATTGAGCAGCTTTTGTTGTCCCTCTCCATCTAACCTAAATCTCCTATCATTATTGTGTTTCCCAGGTTCAAATTCGAGACCTCTTAGTTGATCACAAATAAATCGTCATGATGATCATAATGATGGTATAACCCAAGTTGGCGGACAAGAACGACTCAGTGATAATTCAGGATAAAAAGATTCAATACTTCCATCTTCAAGATTGTAAGCCCCTGTGTTTTTTCCACCGCCACATTCCAAAAAAAATAGTTCTCTTCAAACCAATCGTCAGTAAAATATATATGATTAGGCTCAGCTCCGATAACTTTAGGGGAATCAATGAAAGACCCAAAAAAAATAGTTGAATCTCCCAAGTTGTTAATCTCTTTGAACTTACCTTCCACTGCATCTAATTCATATACTTCACATTTATAAGTGTCCACACCATCTTCAACATCTGGACGGTTTCTACCAAATCGAACAAGTAGTAATAATGCATCATTTACCTCAACAAGATAGTATTGAACATTACCTTGTCAAAACAAGTCACGATTATCGTCAAGATGAATCAAGCGCGATTCTACGCGTGGTTCAGGACCATCTTGAACATCAATGATACCTATTTCAGCGCCCCAATAAACAAGATAGAATCGACTCTTGTAGTAAATCATATAGCAGACTCCACCGATTTTCGAATTCAGTCCAATTAGTATCTCCAGGTCGCGAAAAAGCTAAATGATTAACATATGTGTTATATGCAATGACAAGTACATAATCTGATGTAAACAAAGGACTGACAGATAAAATAGCATTTCGATGTAACATATTCCTTTATTTCTTCATCCTCCTCTTCTCCTAAACCTTAAACCTATAAAGGAGTTAAGACAAATTGATTCGGAAGTTGAATTTGGGTACTAGAGAAAGGATTCAACAAACTGACCTCTTTTCCGTCTAATGATTGGATGAGAAGCCATCCCATCTGATCAGATGGGAATCATTCTATGAGAAGCCATCCCATCTGATCAGATGGGAATCATTCTCGGCCTTTAGCCTCGGGGAGGTACAATCTCCCCCCATGAACATGAAAACTATTAAAATTCCCTCATCTCTTAAATATAATCTGGGCCAAATGAGATTATAGCAAGTCATAGATAAGGTATATGCATATTCTAAGACACCACGTTAAGAAATTACATATCTCACGGATGCATGTCAGCTTCTCCAAAAGTAGTGTATTTTTGAAGAATCCGACAGAGATGCAACATCAAAAGTGAACGAGTCCCCGCAACTTATATTTTCAGTAGCAAAGACCAAGTAATTCAATAGTATCACACCCTTTACTAAAGAAGCAAGTTACAGTCAACAGAGGACAATCAATTTAAGTGCATCTTACCTTCATTAATATGAAGAAATTTGAACTGTCAAAACCAATTCATCAAGTATACCGAAATGACTAGATGCCAAAATATATTATATTTCCGGGTTAAACAAATATATAGACACAAAATTCTTAGTTGAACACAAATAAAAGGGATATTTCCCAGTCTATTTTTCTCTATCTAAAACATTTCTAAGTAGACAAAACAGTCAGTAGTTAATTTCAGCTATGTGCAACAAAAATCATATTAACATAGCTAACAAGTTAACTAATTAATCCGACAGGGAAATCCAACAAATTACGTAATGAAGAATTCATCTTACTTCACTTTCGAACGCCATTCACTGCTAATGATGCTGCATACTTCCTTTTACGTTTAGAGGTACAAGATGCTTTGCATGGTGATGGTGAATACTGTAGGCGGTAACTGATGAGTGATGGACCAAAAATACTGAATTTCCCTGACTTGCTAAAAGCAGTTTCAGCATCGGCACGCCTTTTGAAAACAACTTTTACTTGTTTTCTCTTGTGAATAAGCTTGGTCTCAGATTCACAAAGTGGACCATACTGACTAAATATTATGTTTAGATCTACTACGGGAGGAACTGATTCTAAATCAGAAAACTTAAGAATCAGCATGGTTGGGGAGTATTCGGAACTTCCATCCACAAGATCAGATAAATTTTCTCTTTCTGAATTCTCAACCGACGGGCCTACTTGTTGTTTATGGTCCAAGATCGTACTCAAGCCAGGAGAAATCTCCCATTTAGCATTAGGAAAATCCTCCTCATTTTGGACCTCTGGTTCAAATAACACTTGATCTTCGGGGTTGCATTGAATAATCCTATCAGTCCAATATGAGTCCTCAATACCTTCTATCAACAAAGTTTCAGTAGCTAAGTTGGATGGATTTTGTCCTATGTGCTTTTCTGTCAGCTTTGAGTGGTCTGCTGACACGGTAGTTTCAGAGCAAGTTAAATTCCTATAATCACAGAACAAACTAGCTTGTGACAGCAAAATACTACTCGCATTCATAGGATCCCTGGCTGCCGAATAG
Organism: Solanum lycopersicum; assembly: GCF_036512215.1. Taxonomy (NCBI): domain Eukaryota; kingdom Viridiplantae; phylum Streptophyta; class Magnoliopsida; order Solanales; family Solanaceae; genus Solanum; species Solanum lycopersicum. The sequence goes on along the minus strand of NC_090808.1, from coordinate 1,426,109 downwards.
AGCTTTGAGAGCATTTCTGTTGAAGAAGGGAGCTTTTTTGGAATCAACTGTGCTCCTTCAGATTTCACAAGACCAAGTACTGAATCTCCAAAACCAATATTTCTCGAGTTCTCATTATGCTCACTAGTTCTTCGTGAGTTTCTGTCAATAGACTTGAGATTTCGCCTTGCAGCTTTATGAGATGGTAAAGAGATCTTGTTACGACTGCTTTGTGATAATTCTTTTTTCCTTCTTTTTGCCTTTGAATTGCTAGGCATATATTCAGATGTTAAATGTCTCTTCTCAGACGACACAGACTTCCTCTCTCGCCCAGCTATCCCTCTAGATTTCTTCTGATCATTTGATATACGTGAACTGCTCCCATACACCAACATGGACATTGATTTTACCTTTTTACCAGGATGATCAGCTATCCCCGAGCAACGAGGACGCTTTGTTGAGGAAGTACCTTGGACATTAGAATTTTCCTCCGACGCCACATCACTAGCATCTTTCTTTCCAGGCAGTGGTTCAACATCATTATCATTCTCAAACAAATCGCAAAGTTCTTCTATTACTGGGTGCTCATTATAACCATTCCAGCGATTGAAGGCCACCAACTGAGCTTTTGCCAACACAAACGACAACCTGTCAAGCCGGGAATGTGGAGCTGCTGCTACTGACTTGAGTGTTCTAACAAGTTCGGCAGGGTTAAATGGGGTTTGATCTGAAAAGTTGTCACTTCCAATTCTCATGTTTGATTCCGCCTGGATACCAGCCACTGCAACAATCTGACATTCCATTTTTGCTCGGGTTTCCTCCAGCAAACATGGGCAGGCGAGCCCTAACTCAACCCGTCTAGAGACTTCATCTAGAGCACAGTTCACTGCATGAGAAAAGTTTTCTGAGTTGCACTGTTTCTCCATTCGAGAGAAGTACATCTGAAATGGCTTAATGCTAGATGCTTCATTCCATGCAAATGTCTGGTCACCAAAATAAGCTATAAGATAGCAATTCTTTTTGAAATATTTCATTGCGCTGTTTGATGCAGCAGAAGGGTCCAATATCTGCCCAGGCCACCAAGGATGACTCCTCACCTTACCCCATACTAAATCGGACACGTTAAACTTCCCTTCATCTTCCATTCTGTGCTTAACCTCTCGTCTTTCTGGAATGACAGCATCAAGCCCAACATGTATACCATCATTAAAGTTGACTGTTCTACCATCACGAACAGATCCATTTGTCCCACCTGATACCTCTTGCATGTTGTCGGCTCCTTCTACTACATTCCCCCTTCGTGTAAGTTGTGAAAATCTCGTCAAATCAACCACAAGCTCACCGTCAAGCCGACCATACCCTGCAAACCCCATTCCACCTTCGAGATCACATGGACCCAAGTCAATCTCCACACCTAAACCTTCCATTTCCACTCTTAAACCCTTAACAACATCATTACCTTCTCCAAAAACCCTAACCCCATCATCAATAACCGATTCACAAACTAAATTCAGATTATTTCGATTTTTCATTAGGGTTTCATTTCCTGATTGATCATCAACACTAACAACTTTGAGATTTTGATCCGAATTCACTGACATTGCAGAAATCCTAACAAATATAAAACACACACATCATCAGAAAACGTTGTAACCATATGAATCAACAACTATTTCAACATAGAACACATAATTCACACATTTTGATCCGAATTCACCGGCATTGCAGAAATCCTAACACATATAAACCACATACATCATCAAAAAAACGCTGTAAACACATGAATCAGCAGCTACTGCGACATTAAACACATAATTTCATACATTTCGATCCGATTTCACCGACATTGCAGAAATCCTAACAAATATTAACCACATACATCATCAAAAAAACGCTGTAAGCGCATGAATCAACAACTATTTCAACATAGAACACATAATCGCACACATACATAAAAAAAAACGCTGTAATCACACGAATCAACAGTTATTTCAATATAGAACACATAAATTATATACATATATCAGGGGAAAAAATTAAAAAAAAACAAACGGTAAGGACATGAATCGGCAGCGATTTCAACATAAAACACACAATTATACACATAAATCATCAAAAAAAATCTTTAAAAAAGGTCGTAACCACATAAATCAGCTGCTATTTCAATGTAGATCACATAATTACACCAAAAAAAATCAAAAAAAATTAATAAATCTAAGCACATGAATCGGCAGCAATTTCAACATAAAACACATTATTATACACATAAATCATCAAAAAAAATCTGAAAAAAACGCCGTAAGCACATGAATCAGCAGCTATTTCAATGTAGATCACATAATTACACAAAAAAAAATCAAAAAAAAATGTAGTTACATGAATCGAGAACCATTTCAAATCAAATTGAATACATGCAGGGAAGATCGATAATATGAAAAATATTTTACCTCTGAGTAATGATTTCTCCTCGAGAGAGATTTGCAGAAAAAAAATATGAGTGTGAAGGTATAAAGGACTGTTTGTTAAAGAGTTTGAAGAATCGCTGAAACGACACGTGTCGTTACGGCGTAGTTTTTGTAGAGACATGCAAAAAGGCATGGACTTTTTGTTTCGTATATACGTGTATAGATATATATATATATATACTAGTTCCGAATTTGAATTCACATATTATAGGCTCTATTTTCAAAGACGTGCTTTCAATAGAATTCTTTTTTTCATTCTGAAATGGACCAAATCCGATATCACTATCAAAATGAAGACGTTTCAGCCATCTCATCACAACTCAAATTAGTCGCTAAAAGTTTTTGTCACGAGCAACAAAATCCATACAATTAAATTTGTAAATAACATACAAGTTGAGAATAAAGAAATTGACTACTTACCCAGCTCTGGAAGGACATGAGTGGAGAATTGTCACCGGATTTGATCCAAAAAACACAGGGCGGAGTTACCTTATTGGTGAGTCTTGGCCGGGTTAGTGTTTAAGGAAGAATATTTCATGATGATTTTGAGATTATCGTAAGATTTATTGCAACTGTTCTCTCTTTATTTGGGCTTGAGACCAATGATGTGAAGCGATGCAAACGCCTACATTTCACCCCATCGTGTTTCGCTAATACAACATATAAATTCTTTTGACCTTTTTTTTTGGGGGGGCTAAGATTACACCCATAGATGTAAGATGTACACAAACATTATTTCTACCTTAATGAGGTAGAGAAGTTATTTCTAAAAGACTCTCGATTAAAAAGGGAACCATCCAACGTAGGATTATAAGAACAAAATAGCAAGATATAAAACCATCTTTGTAACTATATATATCAAAGTATATAAGCTAAGTAATAAACAACAATTAATAACATATCAAGTGTAATCTCATAAGTATGGTTTGAGCAGGATATAATGTATATCATCCTTGTCCCCACCTTTTTAATGTCGTAGAAAGTGTTTCCGATGGACCCTCAACACAAAAAAAAATATTCGACGCAGAATTATAAAAAATAATAATAACCAAAATAACAATATGTAAAACAATCTCTATATCTATATTGATTAATAAATTTGGCATAGTAAATTATTAAATGTATGTATATTTATTATGTGAATAAATTAAAATAGTGGTGAAATATATGCAATAACATAAAGTTATTGTATAATAATGGATAATGTAGGCTAATTTGTACATTCAATTAATGCAATTAAGAGAAAAAACAGGGAAATGGAGCAAATGTCCTTAAGACCTTAATTAAAGCATATTCACAAAAGCGATTTATGTATAAAACTTTGAAATTTTCAAAGATGCACGGTTCAACATAAATATAATATCGGATATACATATACAATTCACCTCTCTCCCACTCTTTGTCCTCTCTCACTCGCCTCTTCAAATCTCGCTTGCCTTGTATACAGATGCATATGTATATTATACAATTATATAATCGATATACATTATAATAGGGGTGGGCATTCGGTTTTTCGGTTCGGTTCGGTTTTTTTTCGGTTTTTTCGGTTTTCGGTTTTTATAAATTGCGTATCGAGTTAATTCGGTTCGGTTTTTATTAATTCGGTTCGGTTTTTTAATGGGCCTATTTAATTCGTCCGGCGGCTGGCTGACTGCTGACTGCTGCACGTCCGGCGGCTGGCTGACTGCTGACTGCTGCACGTCCGGCGGCTGGCTGCTGCTGAGTGTTGTCACGGCTGGCGGCTGGCTGCTGCTGTCTGTGGCTGGCTGCTGCTGTGCTGCTGGCGGGCGGCGGCTGGTTGCTGCTGTGCTGCTGGCTGCTGCTTCCCTTGTTGTGGCTGGCGGTGCTTCAGGGAAGACAAGAGTGGTTGGAGACTTGGAGTAGAAGAGGAAGAGAGAAATGAAGAGGAAGAAGTCAAGAAGATGAGGAGTGAATTGAAAAAATCTGGTAGAAAGAGAAAGAGTCAAAAGTAGGGTATTAGGGTTTTTACTTTTTTTTTTTAAAAAATATTTAATATTAATAATTATCGAAAAATATAAAAAATTAATATGTATCGAAAACCGAACCGAAATATCGAAAAATATAAAAAATTAAACCGAATACCGAACCGAAAACCGAAATACCGAAACCGAAATTCTAAAAAAATTCGGTTCGGTTCGGTGTTTCGGTTTTTCGGTGTTTATGCCCACCCCTACATTATAATTCACCTCTTCACCACTATCTGCCCTCTCTCGCTCGCCACTTTCCTCCCTCTCCCAATCTCGCTCACCAATCTCCTGCCTCACCTAATCCCGCTCACCTATACCTCGCCCAATGTCGTTCGACTCTTTCCTCCCTATCCCAATCTCGCTTGAGACATATACAAATACATACGTATAATATACAATTATATAACCGATATACATATACAATTCATCTTTCTCCTACTCTTTGCCTCTCTCTCTCTCCTTCTTATAACATGTAGCTACAAATTGTAATTATTAAAGTATATCCATGGAAAGTAATTAGGTTATTTTTCGAATGGCTATATGTGAAAGTTCCTCAATATATATAACATACTAGTATAAGTTACAATAATTGATTATCAAAAAACTTAAATTGTATGAAAATTTATGACAGAAAAATAATAAGAACAACTAATAACATATTAAGCTAAGTAATAAGAACAATTAATAACATATTAAGTGTAATCTCAGAAGTACCCTTTGATCAGGGTAGTATACCATCCTTGTCCCAATATTTTTAAGGTAGAAAGTCATTTCGATGGATCCTCAACACAAAAAAAGGTAATCGACACAAAATTATAAAAAAATAACAAAATATAAAACAATCTCTATATCTATATTCATTATTAAATTTGGCATAGTAAAGTTATTAATTGTATGTGTATTTATGTGAGAATAAATTACTGAAGTGGTCAAATATATGCAATTAAGTAAAGTCTTGTTTAAACATGGAAAAAATTGGTACCATATTGTAAATTAAATTAATGCATTTTCTGGCGAGAATTTCTTTTTTCTTATAATATCATACAATATTATATATTGGGAAACTTATATTATTTTACTATATAATATATAAAAATTTTTGACATATAATGTATTTTTGGCTTCATACCAAATACCAAACACACCCTTTAATATTTATATTATTTTACTATATAATATATAATTTTTTTTGACATATAATATATATTTGGCTTCATAGCAATTACCAAACACACCCTTTAATTTACGTGTAGAAGAACTCTCATAATCACTAAAAAATAGCCTAATTACTCTTCATAGTTATAATTTGATAATTATTGTTCGTAGCTACATGTTATAGAAAGAAGAGAAGCGAGCGAGACTGGAGAGAGAGGAGAGACGCGAGCGAGAGAGGACAATTAGTAGGAGAGAGGTGAATTGAATATATATGTTGGTTAGATAATTGTATATTATTTATATGTATTTGTATATACGACAAGCGATATTGGGAGAGGGAGGAGAGAGATGAGCGAGAACGGGAGAAGAAAGAGTGAGGCAAGCGATATTGGGAGAGAGGCGAGCGAGAGAAGATATAGACTGGAAGAGAGTGAATTGTATATGTAAATTGGTTAAATAATTGTATATTATACATATGAACTTGTATATATGACAAGCGCGATTGGGAGAGAGCGGAGAGTGGCGAGCGAGATTGATAGAGGGAGGAGAGGCGAGCGAGAGGGGGAAAAGAGCTGGAGAGAGGTGAATTGTATATGTATATCAATTAGATAATGATATATTATACATATATATTTGTATATTATTACGAATTATACATATACAAACGTGGCTAGTTATACAAACTCAAAGTCAACCCACATAATTAATGTATAATATTAATCGCAAGTGATAATTATAGAAAACCATAGTTATGATGAGTATAAGTTTGTTTAACCGCATAATTTTCCCTTATGACACAAATCCCTTTTATAACCATACTAGTTAGGAAAATAATTATATATTTTAGTGATAATGTTTTTTATCTATAATTTATAGCAATAGTATGCTGAATGTGTTATATACTAAAGTGATTATGCATACAATATAAACGTATCATAAATTTTAAAATATATTATATTTATTTGGTATGAAATTAAAAGTGAGCTAACAAACAAACTATAAGTTATATTTTGAATTTGAAATATAACGTAAAATTAGTTTTGAATTTTTATCAATAAATATAAAAATTTTAAATAAAATCTGATACATTTCATTTTTTGAAAATCAAAAAAATTTAATTTGATTGAGAATTTACACATTACATCTTCAATATTATTAAATGTATGTATATTTATGTGAGAATAAATTAAATAAAGTGGTGAAATAAATGCAATAAAATAAAGTCTTGTATAATAATGGAAAATATTGCACTTTTTTAATTCAATTAATGCACTTAAGAGGAAAAACAAAGAAATGCAGCGAAACCTTAACTAAAGAGTAAATCGCGTTTCTCAACGCGATTTATGCACAAAACTTTAAATTTTTCAGAAATGTACGGTACAACATAAATTTCTTAAAAATATAATATTGGATAATTTTAAATGGCCAATTTTTTTAAAAATCTATAATATTCTTTTTATTTTAAAATATATATATTTTTTCATTTTTAACTAAAAAGTAGTAAAATTAAAAGGGTAAAATGTTCAAAAAGCTAAAATAACGTGGTGTGAAATATGTTATTTTACCATTCTGGTCAAATTTTTCGATCGAAAGGATTTTTCCATATAATATCATACAATATTATATCTTTGAAATGTCATATTATTTTACTAGATAATATATAATTTCTCGTTATATTTAATATTTTTTTTTATTTTAGTCAAATAAAATTATGAGGAGAGTAAGATTAATAAAAATTTAGACTTTAAAAGTATAAAAATAACATAACACTACAAACAAGTAAGAACATAAGGAAGAATAAATAGAAGATTGTTAATCCCTTTGTATATTAAAGCTTAATAATGTTGTTGTTTTACAAGTAAATATAAGATATATATTTTTTTTACGAGATAATTTACTTACGTATTTGATATAATATGAAAATAATGTCAAGCTACAACTAGCTTTAGTGCTAGGCTTAAAAATGATTAGCGTTAGACCAAGAATCGTTGTTAGTGCATTTCATTTAGAAAATAAATTATATTCACAAAAAGAATCATGTGATAACGATACTATAATCATTAGAGTAGATCTTATAATATCGAAACAATACTAATTCAAGACATATTGTGAATAGTTATTCGAGAATATTTTAGGGCTATGATCAAAAACACTATTTTAGGTACAATTCAGATCGAGCTAACACTTTCACGTATTAAATTTCGATTAATTCAATTGTTAAGCTTGTCGTTCCTCTTCGTAACAAGCGATTCTAGGAAATAGTCTTTGTCCTAAAGTTCGGATTTCATTCCTTAATACACCCTCTATTTTTATTTATTTTAAAAGAAAGAATTCAAATATATATTTTTTTATTTGTTGGCATTTTCGTGGTACACTTTTACTTATTTATTATATTAAAAAGAAATATATATTTTATTAATAAAAATAATAGTAAATATATATACTCCATAATTTATTACTTTTTTTTTAATCATTTTTCGTTTCTATATTCTTCTCCCGCCAAAACTATCGTGAACCTTTTTCCCCCCTCGGAGAGCTTTGTACGGTCCAATCGCCACCCCATGACCGGAGAAATGGCGGTGAACGGGAAGATTCAACAGAAATTGACGACGCCGATCGGTCTCGGTAAAGCACTGTCGGTTTATTTCCCCGGTGTCGATTTCCATGTCGGTGACCCTCAATTCCGATTAGCCTCTGAGCTTGTTCGCTTCTTCTCTGCTCCTTCCGGTGAACAATTCGTTTCTCAGGTGAGATCTCTAAGACACGTTATGATTACTTACTTTGGAGAGTCGAGTGATTTATGGTTGAAAACAGATCTAAAATATCTTAAGTTAGTTGTGTGAGTTTCCTATATAAAATATCACCACGTTCAGTGTAGGAAAGAGCAACATTTGATAGTTAAGATGTGTTTTGATGAATAGTTTGTTATAATTGGCATAGTGAACTCAAACACCAGGAATGAAACTCAAAAAAGATCTGGATACTTTAGGTGTGTTTTTGAGTTGTTTTGTTTCAAACAATTGTGAAATGGCTGGCTGAATTTACTAGGAAATAAGATGATTTGACTGTTGTACTCCATACACCGAGTATTTGCTTTTTGTGTAGTGTTTTGAGTTGTTTTGTTTCAAACAATTGTGAAATGGCTGGCTGAATTTACTAGGAAATAAGATGATTTGACTGTTGTACTCCATACACCGAGTATTTGCTTTTTGTGTAGTGTTTTTGAGTTGTTATCTTTCAAACAATTGTGAACTGTTTTCTGCATTAGATGTCATATGGTGAATGTGGACGATTGGAGTCTATATCTGTTACTGTGAATAAAAGCGAAGTTCATACTAGTAGCAAAGGAAATTGTTGATTTACTGATTCTTTCCATGTAATATTCCTTCTTCCAAGCTTTTTTTAGTTGCCGGATAACCACTAATAGTAACTGAAAATGAAGGTCAAAGATTGATGTTGAATTATTAAATATGCTAATGGCCATAATTTCCAAATAATTTTCATTTTATTTGGAGTTGGAGTTGAAAATGGAATTGTGCTTGTTTACACGTTTTGTAAGGAATATTGGAATAATGTTAATACCTGAACTTAAATGCAACTTCAAAAGTGAAAATTGAGTCGGAAACAGGTTATAAGTTGTTTGCCAAATTTAAAATGCACCAAACGACAGTTTTCAAATAAAGTGAATGATTTTTATGGAGAGGCGGGTCCTAAGTCAAGGTGAATAGAGATGGATCCACTTTTTTTAAAGGCATAATACATATATTGGACCCTAAACTTGGCTTCAAATTTTAACTTTGACCCCCAACTTTCATAATGTACAAACAGACAATTTAACTATCCAACTTTTAAATAAATAAACACATGAGTCCTACATGGAAAAATACAAGTAGGACACCACGTAGGACAAAAAATGACATGCAGGATGACATGTAGGACATGTGTCTCTATTTGTTAACTTTATATAAGTTGAAGTGTCTATTTGTGCACATTCAAAGTTGAAGGACATAAATGTGATTTGAAGCCAAGTTGAAGGACACATTTATGCATTATGCCTTTTTTAAATTTATTGGTTCCTACAACAATCTCAAATCAAGTACTATAATAACTGGATTCACAGTCATAGTACATGTAGATATTAGTTGATTTCTTAATGCTTATACAAGGTCTAGGCAAAAACTATTGGTTCTTGTGAACCCTTCCATTGTACTCTAAAACTACCTTTGTAGGTGAAGGAGATGATGCCACATATTGCTTGTCATGTACTTTTAAAGTCCAAAAAGTTTGTGAACTGAAGGACTCTTTTGCTGTTTCAGAAAGTTGGTGTACTTCTAATCTCTTATTTCTTCTTGTGGAGGGTTTTCTTACACTGTTTGATGTTTCTTGTCTGGAGTATTCGAATTGAGAACGTTATCCACTGGAGTCTATATCTGACAATTATGGCATAGTACAGTACTAATAGTAAATGAAAATGGCTGATTTGCTGATATTATTGTAATATTTTAGCGTACAAGCATGTTTCAATTGCTGGTAAATTATGATTTTTAGAATTGTAAGTTACAGATTAAAGAATGACACTGAATTATTAATTCAGGTGAAGGAGGTTGATGGCATGTTCTTATTGCCACTGGACTTTCAGCAATTCCGAAAACTTTGTGAGCTCCAAGAATTTTATACAATTTTAGAGAGTAAATCTAAAGATGCTCTGTTGTGTATGAGTGCTGCATTACACAAGGTAGTACAGAATTTTTCCACATATTTATGTTATTTTATCTTAATTGTATCGTTTTGTCCCTGCTGCTTGCAGGTTTACTTTATGAAATTGGGGGATGACAGTTTTGATGATTTTGTGAAGATAAATATACGTCTCCACAACTATCCTCAATCAATGATTGCATTGAAGAACCTAAAAGCTGCTTATATAGGTAAAAATGATATTCCACTTTACATTTGCTCTTTATCGATCAATTAGCTTAATGCTGCTTAGATTCTTAGTATGTTTTTTTCACATGATAGATAGGCTTGTCTCTGTACGTGGTACAGTGGTAAAAGTTAGCACAGTTAAGCCTCTGGTGATGCAAATGTGTTTTGTATGTACTAAGTGTGGAACCAGTATTACTCGTGACTTTCCAGATGGAAAATTTTCACCTCCACCAGTATGTGAATTGCATGGTTGTAAATGTAGGACTTTTGATCCCATAAGGTCTACAGCTCGAATTATAGACTTTCAGAAAATAAGGTAAATTCCTCTTCCTTTGATGTCTGTAGACTGTACTTCAACATCTTTTTATATCATACTTTTTGGGTAACATATGTTACTAAATATTATTATTCTATTCTTCTTCTCAACTCTCTGTTTTTTACTGTTCATTTCTTATCTTGTAAGTTATCTATGTTCTCCTAGAATTCAGGAGCTGCTGAAATCTGAACATCATGAAGAGGGACGGGTACCTCGAACTGTTGAATGTGAACTAACTGAAGATCTTGTGGATGCATGCATCCCTGGGGATATTGTGACTGTCACTGGTATTATTAGGGTGATTAACAATTACATGGATATTGGAGGAGGTAAATGATTATATAGAGAATGCGACATAGATGTGTTTGGATAGCATGAATATCTTTCCTCCACCTATAAAAAACAATTTAAGTTACTTATCCTGTTACTTGTGAGCTTATTAATATTTTGGACAAATAATCTGAATTGTTTTTCTCTAACAACAGTTTCATACTTACGAATGTAGATCTCAGCATCTTACGAGCAAAATTTTTGACCCTCCTAATTTTTTCCTTCCATTCCATCTCTTGCTCGAGATGAGGATACATATATATGCTATATATGTCGTGCGCGTGTGTGTATATGTAGAGAGAAGCGAGTACGTCCCTGATATAGATCGTGAGAAATGAAAGCAGACTTCGTTTAAGAGCCATAAATGTAAGTTGTTTCTGTCTTAGCGCAGCAAAAAATGCGTTACGCCGGATTTTCTCCATTAAATTAGATGATATATGTGAACACCAAATATAGCCTTCTTTTATCGGACTGTAACATATGGTTCCCTGTTCAAATTAAATATATAAGGGAGAAATTTAAGAGAAAGTTGATAAAGTGTGCTGACCGTTGTTTTTCATGCATGGGTCCTTAATTTCATTTAAAAATATAAAATTTTGAGTCACGTTCTTCAGACGAAAGCTCCTGACTGATATGAAATAAGCATCATATTCATTTAAAGGCCTTAAAGCTGATGTAGAATTGTAATATCATCAACAACAGTGAATCTTGTAGCTTATTCTTACTATTGCTTGAAGTCTTTAAACATAGCAGTCTTGAGTCAAGTCTAAAGGAAGTATCTACTTATTTGTTCTTGTCTTTTATTTTGGATCTATGTTATTAAGTGCCAATGCTTTTTGCACAGACGGTGAGCAACAAAAGATAATGCATTGTCTGAAATTTCTTATAATGCATTAAGTATGAATGCTTCTTCTCTGTGTTTGCTTCAGCCTTCAAGTCTTGGATGGATGACATCTAAACGTTTAAGCTAATGTTGATCCAGTGACCATACAGAGTCTCCAGCTATCCTTCTTGTTAGATGAGCTATTATTTAGGAAAAGAAGGTTTAATGTCATAATATACTTGTCCATTAAGAACGCATATTAAGTAGATCAACTTATGAGTCCTCCATGATCTGGTTACATATAACACAATGGAACTTTCTTTCATTCAAACTGATATATTGATGGAGTGCCTTGTAATAAATGATATTTAAATTAGTTATGTTTTGATCCCTACTTTGAGTCAGAAATCACAGCTGTATAGCCTTTGCCTGAATTGATTTCTGGGAGAGAAAAGTCATTATACCAATCTTTCTGTTGCACTCGGGAAAAATATAGGCCAGTGACATTGATAATGTTGCAGATTGGAAAAAATTTATGCATTTGATTTGCTGCCATATACTTCAATTTTGGTTATATATGTCAGATGTTAACTGTATGCGAACCTTGGTAAATGCAGGAAAGTCGAAAGGCAAGAATCAAGGACTTTATTATTTGTACCTAGAAGTAGTTTCTATTACAAACTCGAAGTCTCAGTCAATGCCTGAGGGTTCAAAAGATAACCCTAATGCTCGAGCTGCAGACCTACTTGATTTATACTCATTCTCTCCAAAGGATTTGGAGTTTATTGTTAAGTTTTCTGAAGAACACGGTTCTGATGTCTTTCGACAAATACTTCAATCTGTTTGCCCCTCGATCTACGGTCATGAGCTTGTTAAAGGTATAAATAATCATTGGGATGAGTTTTATCATTATTTTTCAGTAAGCTATCATTCCTTAAATTTTTGATGTGTACCCTGCTGCATGGTGATGAACAAGAGCTAACGTGCTTGCTTTAGGACATATATCAAATGGAGAGTCTTAGAAGATGATTTGAGGTCTTTGTATCCAATCCTTTTGTTATATGTTTGGCTTTTCATAGAGTAAGCCTCCGGGTTAAGGCTGTTTGAATGTGGACACAGTATTAATGCCTTCCAGTTTGAATACCATTTCATTTGGTGATATATGCCTCTACTGTAAAATAGATATCAACTAGATTCACAGTGTACCTGTATCTTCTTGATGCCTTTTAACACAATCACTTCATTAAAAGAAGGGTTGTACCATGTCATTTGGGGTCTTTTTGGTATGTCCTAAACCAGTAGATAAAATGGCCCTGCTTGGCCCACTGTCATCATACTACGATCAACTCAAATTGTCAATATAATGGAGTGATTCATATCTGAGGGTCTTTCCCTTCTTCAGAATTACTCTCTAATTAGGCATGCAAAGATACCTGATTTTTGTACCTTTTACTTTCTTTGTTTACTTCTTGTCATCTTTTTTTTTCCTTTCCCACTTCTTAAGTGTTTTCCTTGGTTGTTTATGTATCTTGAAACTCTTGCCACATTTTTTCATATGTTAATTATTGGTATGTGATTCATGGAAAAAAGACACACATACAATTGAAGCACTATCACATTTCTTCCTTTGTCATGTTTACATTGTGTTTGGCAGAATTTGTCTTGTTTGCATGAGCTGTTTGAAGTGGTCATGCTACAGGTACATAGATAACTTGATCCTCTTTCCTCTTTTTCTTTGTTCCTCTTCTTTGTGTAGCGGGAATTACATTAGCTTTATTTGGTGGTGTACGGAAGCATTCCATGGATCAGAATAAGGTTCCTGTGAGAGGAGATATCCACATAATAATTGTCGGTATGTGGCTATCTACCTTGTCTTCTTTTGGTCCTGCTGGAAATAAATTCGGGAAAGCGGTTTAGCTTATAAGTTAGCATTTTTCTGAAGCTAAAATATCTATTAAGAAGTCAAGTGTATCTGTTTATCTGAATACATCACATAATTGTACAAGCTAACTTGATTAGAGCTGGTTTCTATGTTATTAGGTGATCCTGGATTGGGTAAAAGTCAACTACTTCAAGCGGCAGCTTCCATTTCTCCCCGTGGCATATATATTTGTGGTAATGCAACAACTAATGCTGGCCTTACTGTTGCTGTTGTCAAGGATCCTTTGACCGGTGACTATGCGTTTGAAGCAGGTAATGTTCTCCTTTTTTTTAGTGCGGGAATACTATGATTTTGGAAATCCACCAATCAATGTATCTTTTTGCAGAAGGTTATATTCAATGCAATGTATTTTAAAGAGAAACATAGGGTAACTAAAATGAATGTTTGTGGTATCACTGTTTTATGAGAATCCTTATTTATTTATATCCTGAGGAAGGGTGTGTCTAGTAAAAAGAAGTTGAACTTAGTATAGTTCCTTGTAATCAAGCAGGTGCTGTTATATTGGTTACTACTTTGTATGGTTGATAGTGTCCTTTCTCACCTTCTGGGTTGAGGAAAATCAGGAATTACCTGTAAATTTGTCTAGCTATGCTATTTAGAAATTTGTTTTAAGAGAAATTACTGCTTCAGTTATTGGTTATAGTGATCATCTTGGTCCCTAAATGCTAAATTATACTGTTTTTGTTGCTTTTTGGCATGGTTAGGTGCTATGGTTCTTGCAGATAGTGGATTATGTTGCATTGACGAGTTTGACAAAATGTCTGCTGAACATCAGGTCTTTTTAGTTAAACGGATTTATACTGTCAACTGGTACTTCACACTTAGGATCAGGACATAATTAATTTTTCCATACTTTAGGCCCTATTGGAGGCTATGGAACAACAGTGCGTCTCTGTTGCAAAGGCAGGACTTGTTGCAAGTTTGTCAGCGCGAACATCTGTTTTAGCAGCAGCAAACCCTGTTGGTGGCCACTACAAGTATTATGAAAAACTTGCATATTTTTTATTTGAATGTTATGGATGATTGGTTGAGTGATAATTGATGCCTTTAGATCCACTTTTTTGGTTATGTAAGCAAAGAAAGCAGCCAAGCACTAGACAATGCTGAACATTACAGGAGAGGGTGTATCCCCTCATGCAACAAGTCATGCTATCCTCCTTGTATACATTTCTTAGGTTACACTAGAGAGCTAAACACGAACACTTGTGTTTTAACATTTGTAATTGCTCAGTAACATCTCTGGCAGTGTTATCAAAAGCAAAAGGCACAGAAAAGCTTTAAGGTCCGCTGGGGCTTTAAGCGCAAAAACTATACAAATATATGTTTAGTTCAAAACTAATAATTATAGGCACGAATGACAAATAGATGAACAAAGAAATTGATTTTTTTTACAATAAAGTATCAATTGTTTAGTGTTGCCTCTTCAGAAGAGGACATGCCTTAGAACCTTTATGACGACCCTAAAGTACTCATTAAGCAAGGTAAGTGCTCAACACGTTTTTAGTCTCACTTCAGGGCTTAAGGAGCTGTAGGATAGACTGGTGGTTAGATGTGAAACTCACAGAAGAAAGAGAAGAAAGAAGATAGAAACTTAAAAGAGGAGAAAGAAGAAAGGAGAAGAATCTATCTCATATAATTATGTAAACTTAGATCATGGGAATACTTGCATTACATATTGGTCTTTTAAAAGCTATATATATTACTCTGTGGTGGTAATGTGTGAAAAAATTCTTGCAGCCGTGCAAAAACTGTGAATGAGAACTTGAAGATGAATGGTGCTTTGCTTTCACGTTTTGATTTGGTGTTCATATTACTTGATAAACCTGATGAGGTGCTGGACAAGCGACTCTCTGAGCATATTATGTCAGTAAGTGTCCTCACTCCTTTCTGCAAATGTTCGTTTAAGTTGGAAAATTGATCAACTTGGTAAGAAATATCCAACTGTCAACATCGCTCCTCAAATCCTTGTTTGCTATATGGAGACAATTCTTGTTGCAGTGAATAATTCTTTTTTGACCCCATCAGATTTAAGTAATCAATTTCTTTAACATTTTCTGCTTGACCAGTATGAAAACACTATCAAAATTCACTCGTTCAATGGAAATAGCTAGTTGATGCTATCCTTGAGTTATTTTTGGTAAGACTAGGTGAATCATTGAAAAAAAAAAGAACAAGATTCGGTGATCATTGACGAACAAAAACAATCCTGTCACTTCCCCTGCTACTTTTAGCATCATTTTCTTTAGCTTCTTCAAGGAAAAGGTCCTTTTTCTTTCATGCATATTAACATGCAATACAACTTGGATTGAAATTTATCAGTTGATGCCATTATATGATTATCATTTAGAGTTTATTCATGTGAAAAATTGCATGATTTAAAGCTTTTCCTTGTCAGCTTCATGCAAAGAGTGTAGAGCAGCCACCAGTCGCAAAACGGTTATGTACAGGTTTGCCTTTTGCCAACCATTATCTCAGCGGGAAATATTTTTATACAAATTGCTCTTAATTTTTCTTTGCAGCCTCGCTGGATGTTGGAGAAATTGACATGAATACAAAGCAGGGTTCTTTAGTTGCAAGGCTGAGACTTGACCCTAAGAAAGACGGTGGTTTTGTTCCATTGCCTGCCCCTCTTCTGCGTAAATACATTGCTTATGCAAGAACTTATATATTTCCTAGGTTGTCAAATGCGCTTCCTTTTATGTTTGAAAGTTTTAGCTACTCTTTGAAACGTTCATTTATCTTCTTGTCATTTGGTGCAAGGATGACAAAACCAGCAGCAGAAATCTTGCAGAAGTTTTACTTGAAGTTGAGGGATCATAATACGTCCGGTGATGGTACACCAATAACAGCAAGGCAATTAGAGAGCTTGGTAAGGTTAGCAGGAGCTCGAGCTAGAGTAGATCTAAGAGAAGAGATAACTGAGCAAGATGCTCTGGTAAATTGTTTCACTAACAATCTTCCCAAAATCATCAAGACCTGCTATAATCTTTATCATCGAATTTCTCTAGTACAATACCCTCTAATCATGTATTCTCTATTCTCAGGATGTTGTGGAAATAATGAAAGAATCATTATACGATAAGTATGTTGACGAATATGGATTTGTGGATTTTGGACGAAGTGGGGGAATGAGTCAGCAGAAAGAAGCAAAACGGTTTTTGAGTGCCTTGCATAAGCAATCAGAATTGCAGCAAAAGGATTGCTTTTCAATTTCTGTAAGCCATCTTTCTCATCATTGTATATCTTATGGCAAAAGTACAAATGCATGAACGAGAAAAATCCCTATTAACAGTATCTATTTTTCAGGAAATATATAGTCTGGCTGATCGGATTGCATTAATGGTTCCAGATATCGATACATTCGTGGATAATCTTAATAGTGTTGGTTATTTACTAAAGAAGGGTCCCAAAACATATCAGGTACTGTGATATCTGGCCTTCATATTTATAGATAACCAAATTGCACTGAGAATGAAGTTTATACAGCCACACTTAATATGCCTTTATATCGTCATCCTCCATCTAATCACTGGAACTCAATTCTCTCGACATTACTAATGTGAAAATACAACTCTTTTTCTGTCAAATTTTGGGTTTTCCTAATCTTGAATCATTTTCATGCAGGTTCTATCTTCATCTTATTCACAAACATCAAGGTCAAGAGGATAGTCGAGCAACACTAAGGCCACAACTAAATCATGTATCATTCTGTTTATTTTCGAGAAGAAGTGCCGTTTTGGCTTCTAATATGTTCCTTTCATGTAAATAGTTTTAACTACGTGACATTTTAGGCTATCCTGAAGAAATCAATACATGTATATTGAGAGCAAATATTGAGTATAAGCCCAGGTGGTTCTTTTACCATGCTCTAAAGAAAGAGCTAGAAAGTACCAAGTACAGCATTATGTAACTCATTAATTGATGTATACACCTTATGAACTTTGGTAAAACACACTAAATATAATTGCTATTGACCATCATGGATAGAAGAGACACTTACAGAATCCAGTAGAAAGCTGTATCAGATTATATTTCAACTGTGTATAACACAGCAAACTTTCAAATCTACATATATATTCAAGTATAATATCTGTGTTTTCATCTTCAATTACTCAGATTTGTATTCATCGTCAATTACTGAATCAAGGCGCCATTCACTTCCATAATAGGAGTTGGGCAATCCCAACCAGAACTTGAATGCTTCAGCTGCTCGTTTTCGTTCCTTTCTCCTGTCCTGTCTAGCTCTTGACGCGTGTTTACTAGTAAACATCCTTGAATGCATCTCGACGTAGATCCTAGTAAACTTGGTCTTATTTGGTGGTATCCCGTGTTGCTCCATGCAAGCAACGATCTCCAACGCTTTCCTAAAGAAAGCTGCTCGGACACATATGTCTGCTAATGTATCCAACAGTCCTTCATCAGGTTCCAATGGCGGGAGGAGGCCTGAAGACGGAGTAGACTCCTCTCCGTTTCCCATTCCACACCTCTGTTTTATCTCATTCCAAAGCAAGAGTGCTTCTCCCGGCTTCCTAGCCAAAGCTATTCCATTTGCAAGACTGCCATAAGTGGCTACGTTTGGGTAGAATCCGTTTTCTTTCATCCTCTCGATCACACTCTTTGCTTCCTCAACCTTTCCTAGCTTAGAGTATGCATCTACCAGCATATTCCAAGCAACCAAATCAACCTTCACTCGAGGGTCTTTAAGCATCTCGTCAAACACCTTGTTAGCTAGCTTAGCCTGACCAGACGAGGCAAAAGCTTTCATCAAAGTGGTGTAACTTACTTTGGTTGGAGCAATACCTCTCGCTCTCATATCGTTGAAGTAGGAAAGAGCTCCTGCACTGTCATCTACCAATATACATCCATCAATGATTGTGTTATAAGAAACCACATCAGGCTCTATTCCAGTATCAATCATCTCTTTAATCAGCTCTTCTGCCCTGTCAATATGCAGCTGTTGACAATATCCTTTGATCAAAACATTGTAAGTTACTCTATTAGCAGGGACACCAATCCTGACCATCTCGGCCAGCACCTCTCGTGCCCTATCCATTAAACCTTGCTTCACAAACGCAGAAATAACTGTCGTGTAAGTGACATGGTCTGGATGGCTCTCACTATCTCCTAGATGTCTCATTGCCTCTAACATCCTCACCATATCTGTAACACGACCAGCATTCATATAACCTTTCATTAAAGTCGTATACATCCTAGAATTCGGTTCAAACACTCTAGACAACTCCGATGGCTCATTATCTCTCCAATTAACAGAATTCGGAAGCAACTTCTCAAACACATCACCATCATTCAAACACACCTCTTCCACATTACCCTCTCTAAGCATCTTACACAAATCCCTCCTCCCTTCCCTCATAGCCTGAACAACTTTTTCCGCAGTAACCAAATCACCAAAACCAACATAAGCAGCAACAAGAGACTGAAATGTTGACATACACAACGGAATTCCCTTCTCGAGTATCCTTTCCAATACAAAAACAAGCAAATCCTTCCTATCACCTCTTGCACAAAGCTTAATCATCACATTATAAGTCAAAACGTCAGGCTCACAATCAAACTCACTCATTTCATTAAACAACTCCAAGAACCTATTCTTATCACCAAGATTAGCACAAGCATTCAACACAGCATTATACGCGGCTGTATCAGGCCGCGAATGCTTAACCAAATCAAGATTAGACAACCTACGAATCCTTTTAGTAACAGCACAAAAAAGACCCAAACTTTCAATTGGACCATCATCACCAGAGGACGCAAGACGACTAACAACAGAACTCCAAGCTTTAACATGAGGTAAATAACCAGATTTCAACATTGACTTAATAATAGAAGCAGCATAAAGAACATGTCCACCTTTAGCTGCAGCACTAGCAAGAAGTCCAAGTGAATTCGCGTCGAGGCGGTGAAGCTGCCGTTCATGGCGGAGGCGTTGGATGATTGACTGAGCACGACGGAGGCTGATAGTGGAGTTTTGGTAAGATAATTGAGAAACTAAACGACTAAGACAAGTGGGGTTTGGGAGTTGTTGATCAAGATTCTTGGTGTAGTGCAACCAAGCTTCATCAGTCTTTCTCTGCTGCAAAAGGGTCAAAAGGGTATTGTCAGGGGAAGCTGAAAATGGGTTCTTGGAAGTGATTAAGGAAGTGGGGTTGGAGGAATTGGAAGTGGGGTGAGGTTGAAATGAGCTATTGGTAGCTTTACAAGTGAGGGTTGAAGAAGAAGAGGAGTTAAAGATGAGATTTTGGGTGAAGGGGAATGGTGAAGTTGAGGAAGGGGGTGAAGGGGGGGTGGGGGGTAGTAGAGTTGTCATGAATTCTTGAACATTTGGGGAAGAAGAGAAAGGGGAGGGAGAAGTAGTTTCAAATTGAGGAAATGGTGATAAGGTGTGTTCAGGGGTTTTGGGTGGAGTAGGGATGAACTACGTAATGGGGTTTAGTTGGTGGTTCTTGTACTTTCACTTTTCTTTGGGTTGGGTGGGGTGGGGGTGGACACAACGCAATCGAGTATGATAACATGTTAATTATTGTCTTATAAAATTATCATCTTACACACATTTTGATGTCAAATTAGTATGAAATGTTCACGAGATATAGTAAAGATGAATTGAAGGATTTAATTGTTGTTGAAATTTAGTTGGTGCCTCTTGTATTTATTTATACTCTTCTTTTTTATTTCATCTTTTGGGTTGGGGCGAGGATAGACACAATACGTTTGAGTATGAATATCTAGACACTTCTTCTTGTTTCTTGTACGATAGTTGAACACTTCAATTTATAAAATAATCATTCAGATACATTCAAAAATTATTGTGTCAAGTTAATACTCATCAGATATCTACGAGACATAGTGAAGATGGGTTAAGTGTTTGATTGTCACTTGAGACATTATGTTGAGGTGTTTAAATATACATGTTCACACTTATAAAGTATTTATTTGTCGATTTAAATCTAATTTGATTGTTGTTTATATATTATGTTTTTTTTCTTTTATGAAAAGAAATATCTAGAAGAATGGGATGTTTTCATATCTTTTTGTTCTTTTTAGAGTGTGGATGGAAGGTGCCATCTACATTTAAGACATTTTTTGGATTATTAAGATGGCCTAATTTTTTTTTTTGCTAAAATTTTAGGGGTGTTTATAATTTTCTTCTTTTTTCTTTGTTCTTTTTGGTGTGTGGGTGAATAATACTTTCAATATGAACTTTTTGGACTATTTAAGAGATTTGAGTAAATGAGAGTATTACATATAAATGTGAAAAGTGATTTTCTTTTTTTTGAAAAAATAAACTAAAAAGGAAAATAAGATAAGTGAATTAATTGTAGCAAGCTAAAACTAAGTTTAAGAGGTTGAAAGAGACTCTTGATATATGATTCAAACTGACCTTGATAGAAATATATGTGTCCATAATTGTTTACTGTACATAGTTTACCAACAACTAAATTAAACCAAACTTTAACCCCCTTACCCCAAAAGTACTTTTCACTGTATAATTCTCCTTCAAGAACTGGACTATCTCTACTTATAATTTTTATACTAATAACTAACAAACCATTGTTTGCACAACCACCAAGTTTAAGTCAGGCCAGCAGCAGTAACCAGCTCTACTTCAACGCCACGAAACCACCCGCTGCAACGATCTTCTAAGCCACCACCTACTCTGAACTATTACTATTCACAAGCTATGTGTACCTGATTGATCAAGCCAGGGAACCTATGAAAGATGGAATGAGCCTTGTCCTTCCGTTATGGCATATAACAGCTTTTCCTTCATTTTCTCCTGCGAAATTTAACGGAAAAAAGGAGTTATTTCTTTTGTCGAATAATAAAGAGAAGATATCTCACACAAGGGAGTGAAAGAGAAAGGAACTGACTTTTGAAGAGTATGGTGGTAGCTTGAGATAATTTGCACATGTCATCACACTAGGTAGGTCAGCGTCGACCCAAACACTGCAACTCTGCGACAAACCATAATAGCTAGACATTAGAGCAGGAAGTAACATTATGATGCGAACATCTTTTTGTTTTGACTATTCAAGCACACAGGAAATCTACTGGAAGTACCTTCCGAACGATTGTTAACTTTGGGCTAAGAGATGCCAGACCCCCTGGAGGCAGTCTAGGTGCACCAGTGACAAACTGCAGGAATGCTCTCTGTTGCTTGCTGTCAAATTCCTTCATAATTTCAAGTAACTACAGATTTGCAGGAAGTCAATTGTCATTAGTTAGCAATTGGTTCCATTAACGAATAAAAATCTAAGAAGATAGGACTGTACGAACATTTAAAACTGGAGGACTGTTGGCAGTGTACCCATGGTCAAACTTGATGTGATCCAGAAGCTCATTGGACTGCCCAAAACAACAACAATCGTTTTCTTTTAGAAAAAAAACAGGAGATCAATCTTTAAGTAATACCCATCAGCAGCTCAGAAAACACAACTTACGTTCCAGAATCCACACTCTCCGCACAATAGTCTCTCTAATTCATCTTCAGTGAAAACCTGAAGATGTCTGATGGGGAAAACCTGAGGAATCAACAACATTGAAGATGAAAGACAGAACAAATGAGTAACCGAACCGCATTTAGAATTCCTACTAAATTATTTGATTTGATGAAGTAGGTCCAAAATTCTGCCATTTTTATAAGAAGAAATAACAGCGGTATAGTATTTCAAATACAGATGGAAGTTAAATATTGGGGATCACCACATGATGAATTTGACTGTGTTGTTAGTGTACCAGATGAAAATTATCTCAAATAACCTGCAAATCTTAAGGCATGATAAAAACCTATATGGCCTCTCCCATAAATTTCTGGAATTACTTCTTCCAGGGAGAATTCTCTTGCATCCAAATGTCAATTGAATAGTAAGCAGATCGAACAGAAATAGAAGTTGATCATAAACTGAAACTTATGCAAACTATAGTTGAAGGACTATTAATTCAACAGTTTATACTGAAAGGTTACTGATGGAGACGGACCTGATCAAAGCCCGACTTGAATGCTCCAATTTGTCTTAAAATTCCAGAATTCAGAGTAGCATCCACAACAAGTAAAACATATTCCTCTAAGTTAGAGGAGTCAACCTAGAAACAAGTCATCAGCTTCAATGATTAGCCTGTTAGAATCTCAAAAAATATCAGGGATCAACTTGTGGAGTGCTAACCGTTTTTGCATCAGATGCAGAACTAAGGACATAATCTGGATAGCCAGGAAGAGTATAGTCAAGACAAAGATCACCAATTTTTGTATTCCGGAAATTAAGTTCTAGGTCTAACGATGATTTTCCCTCAGGATGTGATTCCAGATGTCTTTTTCTTTCAACAAGAGCCTGAAATTCTAGGAGAACTCCACCAAGTTCAGGGTCAAATGACTGGATGTCATACACAGTGAGTTCCTACAAAAAGAAGAGAACATAAGGAGAGCTCAAGAACTAGAACTAACAAGGATGTCTACTAAAACATGGAGCATACCTTCCCAAGAAGAAGCTTGTAAAATGCTCTGGATAACCGAAGATCTAGAACCCTGCCATCTTGAAGAGACTTTGCAACTATCTGGCCCAGAAGCACAAACTTTTTCAGCACTTCAGAGAACTCTAGGCCATTTAATGAATGGGGTGAAGGTGACCATGGGCGGGGGAACAGACCAAAAGGAGAGAAAATAATTCCAGATTCCTCCTCTACACTCATGCTGGCATGAGCCAAGTAATCACCTCTCCACATCCCTAGCCCAATCTTCTGGAACTCATGACTGACAAAGGTGAAAAATTCTAGCGTCGGACCAAGACCAGTACCAACCTCATCATTATATTCCACCTCAATGACAACCTTCTGATTGGCATGGAGGTCCATCATCTGCCTAGCAGAATCCAAAATTCTACTTCGATGAACTAAGAATTTTTTCCGGCGTAAAACACTACTGTTTTGGTGCCTACCACTCACACCTGTAGCTGTATTATGAGACGATGATTCAGGCTGAATTGGCTGTCGACCAAATGCAGCAAGGCGGAAATACTTGCATCTTGCTTCGAAACCAAACAAAAAGGGGCATGTATTAACCAATTGTTCACACCAAGGTGGCAAACCACCTATGGAAACAGAAAAGGGACTCCTCATTTGCAGTTCTATTTTTTCTGTCAATTTAGTGCTTGCAAATTCATTCTGAGGGAGATCAGAATTTGTAACCTTAAGATCACCAAAATTGGTAGTCTTTCCTTCAGCAAAAGCATATAGTTTTGTTCGAGACCCAAGATGAATACTGAACCTGTTCAAACCTTCCAAGCTTCTAAGAAGAAATAAGATATCATAAGTTGGACTTGATTTCTCAAGATCAACCATTTCAGAACCGAACATGCTAGAGAAAGATGGGGTGAACTGCCACCATGCTGTAGATTTCTCAGATGACGTAGAATGTACAGCATGTTTGCAACTCTGAGGACATCCTGGTTTATGTCTCACAAATCTTCTGTAGGTCACCCTGTGTACTTGACTCCACACGCTTGAATTAGTAGTGATGTCATTCTCTGCTTTAATCTGCCGCAGGAGTAGAGTTTGATATAGGGTCAAGTTGTGGTTCAACTTCTGTCCCTCCAGGTAGAATATCAATTTAGGTGCAACATTTTCATCATCACAACATCCAGTACATTCCAAACTTGTACTACTATCATCTTCAGATGAATTCAGTCTTCCTTTCTTCAATAACTCCTGTAAGGCATCAGCACAAACATAATATCAGGGATATGACAGAATTCAGAGTATCGGGTTGATTTGAGACGGTCAATTAAGATCCTGTAGCTATTCAAAACATAATACAAAATCATTTAAAAGATATAACAATGTCACCCATCGCAAAGCAAGAATTGAGGACATACTCAAAAATACATAAGATATAGCTTGTTAAAACTGTTAGCGAAGGAAAAGACTTACTGCATTAACATCTGAAATATCCATTGGGACACTCTTTGTTTGTTCTACATCCACAGTTTCCACTTCAGCAAATAATTGCAAGTTATTCTTCACAACCTGAAAGAGAACCACAGGAACTTTGGATGAGGAAGCTCATTGCCACTAAATAAAAAGTCTAAAACATAACAGATTGAGGAACAACTAGTAGAAAAAAGGAAAAAATTTATAAACCAACCTGTGTTTCATGAGAATCTGTTGAAGTGGTGTCCGATTCCATGGGTCCTGGATTTTTACCTTGAGACGTGCTTACATCTTGTGATGCACGAGATGGTGACTCTTCCTCCAAATCCAGAGTGGGTGGATTCAACTTTTCACTTTTCTTTTTACTCACTTTTGGCCACAGGTATCCCTCAATTGTTTCCAACAGTGAAAAGGGATCTACGCTCACAACACTCTCCGGATAATCAACAAGTGATGACTCCCCCTCTCCCTTCACAAACTGGACCTTCAGACAAGGATATGGCGTACAATGCTCATATGGGATTGTAGCATATGAGTTTCGTAGCTTAGATGCATGACTCAAGATGACTGGGAAGTTCTCAACAGAGCAAAGTGCACTATGCAATCTCCTTATCAAAGCTAGAAAAGTGGAGTTCTCCACAAGCGGGCCAGAGTTATCCAAAAGTAATCTACCAAACAGCTCAAATCTCTTTTCTATAATATACAGCTGATTTACTGAGACATCACCATCTACCTTTTTTCCCAAGTATTGGCCATTGGAGAGGTAATTTACTAGAGACTTCACAACTCCACTCTCAATGAACTCGAACGTAGAAATGGCATTATTTCCATTTAACTCTAACATAATTTGATGCAAAACAGGGTAAAAGTCTTCTTTCTCTTGAGGAGGAGCAATGCTGCTACTAAATTTGTGAACCAGATCAGTTAACTGAGACGAAAGAGTCTTGAGCTTCTGAAGAACATCGGTTATTCCTAATCTGGAGTTCATTGAGTCTGTTGCAAAGTAATTGGTCTTTATATGCCTAGCAAGACTTTGGACAGTCTCTTTCTCTATCTTGCAAGTCCTTGATTCTGGTCCTGTTGGAGACTTAAGAGCATCAGAAGCAAAACAAAGACAATTTACTGCAGTAGGTGGTGCTGATCCTTGGCTGGTTTCATCTGATGCTTGAACACCATTGGTCGAAAACAGAGACTGCGAACATTTTTGCAGGGAAAGAAGTGCATCAACAGCAAAAAGAACACCTTCCTTAACAAATGAGTCCAAGAAAATATGAGAGAGCTTCTCTAATAGCTTATCAACAATTTGAAGGGCTAATATCAGAACATGAGGATCTCTGCGAGTAAAAACTCCTGCTAAGAAGCTGTAAGATACAGAGAAGTTGATTTAGACTAATTGAAGAAGATACTAATTTTTGCTTAAAACATGGAGTAAGCAAAAGCATCTCACCTTGAAATGTTAGTATTTTGAAGAAATTCAAGCCTGTCAGATTTGCTGAAATAAACCAACTTATTGATGACAGAGAGACAGCCAAACAATGCATTTAAACTCATGCCAGAATTGACCACCTGTTTAACGATTAAAGAAGAGTCAGGGGAAGCTAGAGCAAGGTAATTTATATAACCACAAATAAGAATAACCACCTGGATCAGCACAGGAAGTAAATGAAATCCAAATTCCTCCAGAAGATCCGGATTGTTGACGAGGAAATCTTCCTTGTCTGCTGCTAGTTTGATATTCTGCTCTCTGGATATGGGAGGAAGAAGTTGATTTAACAACTTGAGAACTTCATCTACCTGAGGACAAAGACAATACAACTCTTTTCCTTCAGAAGTCATCACATGTACAATCATACCATCTAACAAGATATGACCATTTCATAAATTAAAATCCTACTCATACATTATTTTATTAGAGTGAGTAAAAGTCCCACATTGTAATCTCCAATTTCAACCCATTTTAAGACTCTTTATATGCATTGGTGTAATGTAATATATGTTCCTATATATTGAAGGTATCAATTACTATCTATTTTATATCTTTTAAGATTTATCTATCCATTTGTAACTTCTTTTTTAACTTCAGTTCAAATTAAAATTGTGGTTATAAAACTTAAATAATAATATATTAAAATTATTGAGATTAAGTGGGTCAAATCCCAACCCGTGTTTAAGCTAGCCCAAAGTAAACTTGGGCGAGCTAGGACCCAATCCAATTTCTATTTCAACCCATTTTAATATCTCCAATTTCAACTCAACTCGCCCATTTGAGACCCCTAATTGCAAGCAAAGCTCAACATTGCTTGAAAGGAGGCAAAATGATGAACTGTTGATGATCCTACCACTGTAGGCTAATTTTTTGTTTAAACAATTAGATGCATGATTTACAACATTTTATATGGAAAAATCTATATAACTTCTATTCATTTGACATGATTTTTCTTTTTCGGTTTTCAGCCACCTTTCAACCATCTCTTTCCTATTTCCCTCTCGGAAAGTCCTGCAACTAAAAGGTAAGAAAAGCTACTTCATTCATTAAGCATAGGAATGGAGGAGGAAATAACAGATCTTTTGAAGGGAAGGAGCTTGATTCATACTTCTGTGGAATAGCCTCGTATTTTAGATGTCTTTTGGTTCACCCATGAGGTTTTGAGCAGAGGATTCTCTACTTTTGCTATACCTCTTGTTATATGGGATCTTTCCCCGTATCGATAAAATTATAATAACTTATAAGCAAATCAAGAATTGCACATCAAATTTATGGTGGTTTTCCTCTACTCAATAATTCCAAGTCAAGACTTGCACATCAAATTTATGATGGTATTCCTCTACACTGCCTTATATTAATTCATACTCCTACTATTCTTCCTTCTCTTTCAAATGAAGAAATGGTTCTCTTCAACCCTAAATCTAACTGTAGCTCTT
This sequence comes from Solanum lycopersicum, assembly GCF_036512215.1. Classification (NCBI taxonomy): domain Eukaryota; kingdom Viridiplantae; phylum Streptophyta; class Magnoliopsida; order Solanales; family Solanaceae; genus Solanum; species Solanum lycopersicum. The sequence continues at coordinate 1,398,325 of NC_090808.1, read as the reverse complement.
AGCTGCCGCAAACTTGGTTATCAAGTGGTTGGTCCAGATCATTTACACTTGAATAATAATAAGTTTTCATCATGATTTCACCGTACTTCCACATTCTATCTATTCCAACGAGAACACCAAGTAGCTCCTCTAATAGCAATACATGAGTTCCATACTAAAACTGAATGAAGCAAAGACGGATCACTTATTTTCCACATAAAAAAAGAAGACCTAAATATCATTCAAGAAATACAGCATGACCTCATTGGTCCCTCTTTTTCCAACTCGTGACAAGTAAAACCCAAGCAAGTGCATGTACACAAGTCAATAAAGAAAGCACAAAGTCCATGCTCGACTAAACTAATATTACTTTGGTATCTTTCCTCAAACTACCAGGCAACAGAGAACTGTCTGTCAAAGTTGACAACAATCTCAAAAAGTATAACTAGTTCAGAAGTACCGAATGTAAGCAAATAACATATCAAGAACTATGAATAATCAAAAGAAAAATCGCATGACATCTTCTTCAAACTGAGCCAATCATATGACCTTTGTATGTAGGAGCAGACCTAACTGGTCTTAGGGTGCTCAAATGAAACCCCATTTGTTGGAAAAAAAATCACTTTGTATAGGTAAACTACATTTAAAAAAAAAATTAAAATATGTATATGATATCAACTTCTTGACACAAGTAATATCTCCAATGCAATTGCCAGGGGGGTTCGAGGTTTATATGAGGTCCCAAGTTAGAGCCCCAAGAGCACCACTTAAATGGCTTTTCTTGACCCATTGCTGAAAATCCTAGGGCAGACTTAATTCTCTAAATTTGGGTCTCTCCTTTTTCAACATCCACTATTCTATGGAGCTTAAGCCAACAGTTCTTATGATTGGGACCAAAATGTTTGAGAAAGATATCAATGCATTATTGCATTTATATTATTTGGCAAAACGAGACAGAGAGCAGCAATTTTGAGAAGCTTATGTACAATTTTCGTCTCGACACTTCTCACTCCACTTTAATCTCTTTTCTATTTTCTGGGGTCAACTTTATGCCCACAAAGGTACGGGTTAAGGTCTGTGTTACAATTTTACCCTCCCCAAATCCCACTTGTGGGGTTATACTAAGTATATTATTATTGTTGGGGTCAATTGTATGCTACAACTCCCTTATCATATATAGCTGCGACATAGTTTCATCTAAACAAACATCACAATCAACAATTCAAAGAGTAAGAGAACTTTATAAAGCACCTGATTATAATGCCCATCAACAATCAGAGTAGAAGGCACCCCATGTGAGAAGTCATGAGTGGATAAAATGTCCTTTAATATGTGGCTGATGTTACGTTCAAAGAGAGTCTTGACAGCAACAATAGAGCCAGCAGCCAGTTTGACAAGTAACCCAATTAAACCCTAACATGAAGGAAAAAAATTACGTATAAACCAAGAAACTTAAGAATGTAGAATAGGAATATTCATATCTGATGTCAGCAACTAAAATACACTTCAAGATCTTACAACATAAACTGATTGGCTAACTGTTGTTCTTCCATTCAACTCTATGAGATGTGTGACTTGCTGAACTAGCCTGTGATTACACAGTTGGTCCAGCATCTCTGAAGAATGGGATGCCTGCTCGACTATTCTAATCAAACAAGTTGCTACGCTCTCAACAAGCTGAAAGATGAAGAAACCATTTCAATGTTATAACAGTGTAACACAGAATAATTACAAGGGATCAGTCCAGGAACAACTTTCCAGAAATTATACCTGTCTATCCTCATATAGAAGAAGATCGCACAAAACGGGAACCGCCTCCATTAAAGGTGGAGGACATCCGGAGGGAAGCTTTTTACAAATATTTACGACTGTCAACAGTGCCTTCCTCTGCAACAGATAAAAGAAACAAATGGAAGAAAATAAACATTTCAACCTCAATATCATCAGTTTATTATAGCAGATTGTTAATGTTATTGCTTTACCTGCTCACTTGTCGAAAAGAAATCAATGTAACGTAAAATGGCCATTATAGCCCCAGACTGCAAACACACTATAGGTTGCTCCCGCGAGATTTTCTCTAGTGCTTGCAAACACTAAGTTGAAGAGGAAAAACATTACTCACAGCATAACTCAAGAAATTTTTTTTGCAGGAAAACATCTAAAAAGCCTTCCACTCTTTAATTTAACACAAAAAAAAAAAAAGAATTATTGATAAACAATTTCATTATACCTGTTCAGCCACATCCAAAAACTCAATGGCCATTAGTCTTTGGCAAAGGGCAGGAACTGCGTCATGATTGGCAAGGGAGGCCGAAGAACGGGGATGAACTTCACATAAATAAGTCATTGCCCTGATTGCTAATAGCATTATTTCAGAATTGCTCTCATATCTAGCCAATCTAACAAGAACGGGAGAAAATAAATCTGCCATTACGTTCGACATCGAACTATCAGGAGAAAACGATAACAAATCACATAGTTCCGTAAGAGCAGCCAACAGTGCTGATTCTTCAGATTCTTTTCTCAAACTTTCCAAAACTCCATTGAATTTGCTCTGATTGCCCATCAATTGCTGCCTGTAATAGTCCCTATAAGTATTATCAGATTCATAAGATCCATAAGCAGAGTCCTTTTCACCTTCACTTGACCCTGAAGTGGATGATGATGATGAAGATGTGTCTATATCACCATGGTGACTTTCGTGTATGGAACTCATTGTAGTAGGAATCACTGAGTTGGAAGTACTAGGCCTGTCATTGGTTGAGCTACAGGGTCGCTTATCGGCAGGCAGTTCATCAACATTTTCAGTCCTTTTCTGCCCCCGGTTTCCCATGAAACAACACCAAGCCAGTTCTATATGTTTTCCTGCCAATATTATAAGCACTTCACTATTAACAGCCCATTATCATTCTCAAATGCACCAAGACATAAGCAGATTGAATTTTCATTTATCTAAACAAAATTTAGATCAAAACACTCGAACAAGCAAAATGGATATACAAGTTTCATAAAGCAGACTACAACTATTTCAGATTGAAACTTAGTTGACTGATTGGGCCTTATATCAGCCAACTTCTCCTGGTATAAATAGCACAACTTTATTACATAATCCACTCACTGATTGATCCATGGAAACAAATTCTTGGAATTCTGGAGTAATGGAATCCATATATGCAACAACATACCCAGTGTAGTCGCACGGAATGGAGTTTCGGGGGATAAAGAGTATGCAGACACTCGGCTCAGCAAAAAAACAGACCAAAGCTATCCAGAAAAAGAAGTAATGGATGTAAAAGCCTAACAAAGCATGTTGAACAGTAACTACAACAACCAAATAATACCACACTAGAACTACAGTAACAAAAATCGAAGGACAAAAAACTAGTCACAACAAATTAACTAGCAATAAGGAGAGCCTCCAAAGCGAAGTCATCATAGTGGCATGTGTTTGAGAATGTTTGATCATTTGGTAAATCAAACACATAAAACAAACTTACAACACTACAAAAACACTAAAATTATCAACCAAATACAATTGTTTCAACCAAAAAGAATGAAAAATAAAACAACCCCAGAAAAACTCCCAACTGATTTAAGCATAATATATACATGCATAGTTTAGCCTCCAATGTTAAGTCATCATAGTGTTATATGTTTGATCATCCAGTAAAACAAACAAACAAACAATGCAAGCTTATAGCACTACAAAAACACTAAGATCAGCAAAGAAAAACATTGTTTCAACCACAAAGAATGAAAACAAAGGAACCCCAGAAAAACTCCTCAAGTGATTTAACCATAATATACCTCCATAGTTTAGCCTCCAAAGTGAAGTCATCATAGTGTAACATATTTGATCATGTAGTCAAACAAACAGACAATACAAACTTATATCACAACAAAAACACTAAAATTAGCAAAGAAACACATTTTTTCAACCACCAAAACTGTAAAACAAAACAACCCCACATAAACTCCCAACTGATTTAAGCATCATATAACCATTCATAGTCACTGCAATTCAAGAACAGCCGATCAGCTTGAAGCAATTTCCAAAAAGACTCTATCTTTATGATAAATAACCTTTACCCAGATGATCAATAAGTTGAATTAGCCAAAAATTTGAACACCCATAATCACTTTTTCCACAATAAATAAGAAAAAATATGAAAAAGAATCAGTTCTTGGGTACCTAAAAGCGGTGGAGTTTAATCGATCTTTATCTCTTTTTCTTTAATTAAATTACTTTCTTCTTCTTTCTTGATAATTCTGCGTTGAATATTTACACAATACACACCTAGTTCAGTAATACATCAAAATTAAAGGATTGCTGATGATAGATAATGATGAAAAACACAGTAGGAAGGAAGCACTGCGGGTGGGGGTGGGGTGGAATTAATTATGTTTATAATGAAGTTTTTAAGAGTAAACAAAACAAATTATATGTGAATAAGGTCTCTATTATCATTATGATTCGATTAGGAATGAGTTATTTTCGGATAAATTTTTTATTATATGTATATAAGATAACTTATATTATTATTATTATGATAAAAATAATGAAATAAATAATTCATGATTACTTCATATCTATAATCAGATATGTGATAAAATAATTTTATATTTTATTTCGAGATTCTTATACGCTATATTTTACATTAAATAATTTTTAAGTAATTCAATGAAAATAAAATAATATATATCTAAATACATGAGGTATATAAGGTTAATGAAATTACTTTGTTATAAATAAATTATTATCATACAATAATTTTTACATTTATTTTTTTTTTGAGGGGGGAGTACATGTATATATGTAATAAAATTGGCACATACATGTGATAAAATTGACAAGAAGATGAGAGAGAGAAAAATTGATATGATAATTAATAAACACAAATTTATCATCAAAATAAAAAAAATTGATGTGAGAGAAATGATTAAATATACATCTATATATTAAACAAAAATTTATCATCAAAATAATAATTAAAAAAATTAATAAACACAAATTTATCATCAAAATAATAATAAAAATATTGATGTGAGAGAAATGATTAAATATACATCTATATATCTTCCGTTTCCATTAAAAATTCTAAAAGAATAAAAAATAATTTATCTTCCCCTTCGATCGAAAGATATATCTAAATTTTTTATGCAAATGATAAAATTATAAATATAACACTTTTAAAACAAAGAATATAATTTCCCTAAATCGTATACTTTTTAAAACTTTCTTCCCTGTAACAATAATAACTCACGATAAAACTAAAGGTATGTAATAAAGTAAAAACAATTTCGCTATTTTACAAAAAATTATAATTTGATATACTTGTCCTACTTGAACCAAAATGATAAAACAAAATGATTTTTAGATCTATGGTTAATTTAATGATTGATCAATAATAATAATTATTTTTTGTTTAGAACTGTAGTTTTATGAACAATGTAGAATTATAGCATAAGAAATATACGTACCGATGAAAGAGGGAGAGAAAGCGATTTGCTCAATTGACAGAACTCAAAGCTGATTCGGCTTCTCTCTCAGAGGCCGTTTATATAAGAAATTTTGTGACCTAAGTAATTATTATTGTTATTATTATTTTTTGTCGTCTATTGAATTTTAAGGATTGATATCAAATCTTATTTTAATTTCATTAGAAAATGTAACTAAAATGACGTGTTAATTATGACCAAATTTACTACGATAAGATACCCAAACTTTGTGGAAAGTCTATTTACCCCCTTCCGAGCTATGACTGAAGACTATATTGAACTAAATTATATATTTCTAGACTTTAAGGTGATGCACAAAATATAGTTCACTATTTTTGAGGGAGTAAAAAATAAATTATATATATATACATATATATTAGTTTATGAACACGTGCTTCGCACGATTGTCCCATGCAATATTTTATAAATTGATTAGGATGATTATAATTCAACGAAAACATGTATGTAATGAGTACTAAAATGGAACAATCTCAAATAAATATTATGACAATATTTTTTTTTTATAGAAAACTAAAATAAAGAAGACTAATAGAGAGTAAATATAAAAAAAACTAAACATGAAAGAAAAAATCAGCATACACATCGTTCTTTAAGACTTTAATCATAACAATATATACATGGAAAAAGAATACAAAATGAGTATATAATTTACCGAGTTTTTGTCGCCTTTTTTCATATCCAATCAAAATTCAAAAGTCTTCTCACTTATAGGGGTAAATTGGTAATCTAACTTTACAGTTTGGAGCTTCTCACTTATAATAATATATGATTATCAAATGTGTTCTTCTATTTTTTTTCCATATAAATCAAATTTAAAGAATAGCGAGTTGACTTCTGATACCATATTCAAAAAAGAGATTCATCAACAAAAAATTAACATAATTGGATCAGTTTGCAAACAAGGACATTTTTAGATCAAAATCAAATCTAATGTATATTTATTGCAATTTTAAAACAATTTAAAGGATACTTTTTTTTCTTCCATTTTTATTACAAATTCGAGTTAGTTGATTGATACTTTGCTTAAATGGTGTTTTTTTGAGATAATTGCTATTTAAATTTTATAATATTGTATCGTTTAGATTTACGAAATGACCTATTTTGTGTAATGACCAATTTGATGAGACCACATTACTATCTTTACGTTTTCTTCTCATTTTATTTTTACATATTATTTAATAATTTTATTTCATCACTTATTTTACTTTTTAATAATACGTTACCTTGTACCCTATAATGTTTATGAATATGTGACATTATGCGATTAAACAACACTATACTATAGAAAAATATTGTGATATTTGAATTTAGAATAACTTGAAATTCGTTCATTCAAATAGACACTCATTATTACCGTATCAAAGATATAATTTAATATTATATATATTAGTAGAAATTCAACTTATAATAATTTAAGAAATTTTTATACAGCATAAAAAAACTACAGTAGAGCAAAGAGCAAAACTGTGATTCAAGATTCAAATAAATCCCCATTTTCCGACCGCTTAACTCTGCCGGTTCTCAATTTTCCGTCACCGTTTCAGGTCACCGGGAAAATCATACCTTTTATATTCTTGAGGGAATTGAAATCGATTGATTTACTATACTAACGGATTTGTTTTCAATCGTCCCACTTTGTTGGTTACCTAACTGGATGTCATTTTTTCAGGTTTTCTTCGACACCCTTTGAATCTCAATTTGATTTTATTTTTGGGTTCTCTTGATCAGTTTGTGTTGTGCTTGAAAATTTAGTGTTTGGGAGTGAAATAAAAATTTGATCTTTTTGATAATGAAATCATATATTGACCTTTTGGGAATGAAAATAGATGAGGAGAGTTCATATAGCTAAACTCCAAATAAAAAACATGTGGGATTGAGATATAGTTGAATGACACGTAAGGGGTTCTCTTTGAATTCATAAGTTGCTGCTTTGCTTAATTGTTTGTACTGGTTTCACTTCTTGTATGAGTAATTACTTATGAGTTGATTATTGGGTATAGTATTCGCGTTTGCCCTTTGAAAGTGAAGGAGAGAGTGTGTGAGAGCTTAGAAGAGCGATCGTATCAAGAGTTGGGGGTGCCGAAACATGTCAAGTAACTTATTATGAACATTTTGGTCTCTTAGGTGATGTTATGATTCCATGCATATAAATGCTCCGCACTAATTTTCTATTAGTTGTCCTGTTTTTCTTCACTGATGTTTTTTTCTTTTCCGTTACTATTTGATTTGCTTCACTTGAGTCGAGGATATTTTAGAAATAGCCACTCTACCTTGTGGGGGAAGAGGTAAGATTTGCATACACTTTATCCTCCCTAGACCTCACTTAGTGGGATTCAATTGGTAGTTGGTCTCTTAGATTTCCAAAACTAGTCCATATGTCTAATGATGGATTGCATTGTGAAATGATGTTTCTTTACCTTATGTTGGACTCAAAGCTAGAACCTTCATGAACTTATTTGAGGCCACTTCATTGATAAAGAAGTCAAAACATTTTGTGAAATTAGATTTCATATTATGGCTTTGGTTTCTCCCACTGTCATTTTGGTGTAAATCTATTTGTCTCCTTACATGTTGGTGAAATTTTGAAATATTGGAGACATTTATGCTGAATCATCCTCTTAGAAATGTTAATCAGTGAATTTAGTAGCTTGACAATGCCCAAAAGCAAAGTTGGTAAGATATACTTATACCAGTTTCAAAAGAAGATATACTTATGTATGAAAAAGGTTAGCTAGATACCCTTGATGGCCATAATTATGTTTCTTCTTTTCAATTACTTACTTTGGTTTTGAATTTGCATTTCATTACCATCTCCTTTTTTATTTTCCTTGCTGAAATTGTTCCAAGTTAATGTGTTATTTCTCCGCAGCCTTAAAGAGATCAAAATATCAACCTTTTTAGATGGGAAGGCAGCTTACATTTATCACACAGCTGTGATTTACTTGTTGAAGTGGACATTTTACTGTCAGTTAGAAGCTGACCAATTTTTGCAGAGGATTATAGGTTTCAGTCAATTGGGGTCTGTAGATCTCCATTAAAGTGAACAATTGTGACTCACATAATTGCTATTCTACAAGAGGGTTTTGATTGTGTTTGGGTACAGGGAAATTCTCTATTCGTCCCTCTGTGCTTTGATGAGGGATATTTCATTCTTGTAACATGCCCCAAACTCCTCAAAGATCAGTCTTCACGTTCTCTCTTATCTCCCTTCTTCTCTCGTATACTCTCCTCCGCTTGTATCCATCTATTTCCGTTCACCTCTTGAGGAGTCCTCAAAACCAAACCATCGCATTGACCACGTCAACAGAATCCCAGCCATATACTACTGGTGGCCCTCATGACTACCAAGACCAGCGGAGGCAACAATCCTATAGTAGAAACTATATTGTTCGATTCCATCAGTATAAAGAAGCTAAAGTTCTCCAAAATTATCTGCAAGACAATGTGAAATTTAAGGGGTGGGAATGGATTGAGAGAAAAAATCCTGCCGCAAGGTTTCCTACAGACTTCGGATTGGTGGCTATTGAGGAGTCTGTGAAAGAACTTCTGTTAGAAAACTTCAGAAATTTGGATTTTGTGAAGGATGTTTCTTTGGATTTGAGCTATCAAAGGGTAGTTCTTGAAGAGAAGAATGAAAAGATTGGGGCTTTTATTAATGAGAATAAGAGGGCTGGGAAGATTTTTACAGCTATGTCCTTCAGTGAAGATCAAAACTATGCAGTGGCCAACACAAGTAACATGAAGATTAGTTGGAAAAGAGCACTACTGATGCAGGTACAACTTTGATGAGATTGTGTTTTGTTACATGTGAATTTACTGAGCTTTGTTTGTAGCATTGCATTAAAGGGCTTAGCCATGCACAAAGTGTTCCCTGACTTATGCAGGGGTAGAGGGAGCATATATGTACGCTGCTTTCTCCTTGATTTTCAGCAAAGAGGCTTTTCCTACACCTTGAAGTCGTTACATAAAGGTCACCAGTAGAGCAATTCTGATGTTGCCCCATTTAGAGTCCTCAGTATTATAATATAATCTGGTAGAACTTCTCATGATTGAGATATGATGGGATAAACCATGTTGCATGGTATATTATCTGAGGAAATTAATCTCCTCTTCAAATATGTTAATGTTATCTTTATCTTTTCTTGAGTCTTACTATGGATCTGTTCTTCTACAATTGGCATCATTTTTGAAGTCGAAAGCATTATTAATTTAGGGCTGAGAACTTTTGTTTTCCTAAGCGACTTTTATGGAAGGCATTTAAGAGATAAAGAGTTGTCGTTTGAAGTGATTGCTGCAATAGAATCTTGTAAGCATAGTTCTCCTCTGTTCTGCAACCCAATGCCTCGGGTTAGAGTTCGTATGTTTTTTTTAGCTTCACTTTTTCTGGAGAAGTGGAAGTATATTCTGGAGATTATTACAAACTTATAGTTTGCTCTTGTATACTATTGTAATTGCTTTTCAGAAAAAAAAATAATTGGACTACCATTAGTTGCTTTATACCTCTGTGCTTGCAGTAGTCAAAAGTGTTGAGGATGTCTTAAAAAAATTAAATGTGAAATAAAGCAGTATATGTGTCCACCTCATTATTTCTCTGGAGTTTTTCTGCTGAAGACCAACCAGTGAATATTTATTTTTGGTGTGAGAAGGGGAGAGATTCATCTGAAAGTGAATTGTTAGAGCCTTCTGCTTTAAATTCCTGTTCTAATGATGTTTTGGCTTATCCTATTTAATACTTATAGTAGTTTTTTTGTCACAATGTGTTTTGGAGTCTTTCAAGGATAGATGCCTTATTTAGCTGCATATGAATGTCCACTGATATACAACTGCTGCTTTGGTGAAAAGTTGTTTCTTCCAAAGATACATGTTGCAGTTTCATTTATAAAAAAGGAAATTTGGTCCTCTTTTTTATGTGCATGTTTTTGCATACCTATGTTATTGACAGTCTTCACCGTGCTGTTTTTTCTATAGTTAGGCTCTTTGAAAGAACTTCTGGGCAAAAACTAAGGTTTTAAATGCAAGTAGATATCTTGTTAGAAAAACATGCATAAAGCAGTATAAGAGACAGATCATTGTCCTCTGCATTGTATTCTGTCAGTGGCTATATGTTGGGTGTTGCTTCGGTTGTGTACTGCTTTGTGCCTATCCTACTATGTGGAAACCTTTTCACATGAGGTGGTTGCTAGGGGAAGTTATCTATCTGGTAAGTTAGGTACTTCCATTAAGAAGAAGGTTGAAAATTAAATTTGAGCCATATATACTTGCTTGAAAAAAACATTTATCTCTAACTCGAATTGTTTAATAACTATAATGTGGCCTGTGGGATTTTTGTGCTCCTTTGGGTGATGTAGGAGGGAGAAGGAATAAGATTAAGCCATTTGATGCTTTTTATTTGGATATCATGGTAACAAAATAGTTTGTTGAATTTTACTTGATTTTTGTTTCTGTCAGCAATTCTAAAAGAAACTAAGATTAAGCTTTTCTTTAGTATTTGTGTCTTGACAAGCTTTATTATATATCCTTTGCATTTTCATTTTGTAGAAATCTCAAGTCACATCCCTTTTTGGGGCAGATTCACTTTGGTCGAGAGGGTACACTGGTGCTAAAGTTAAAATGGCTATTTTTGACACAGGTATACGGTCAGATCACCCTCATTTCCGCAATATTAAGGTATTTATTTTGCTTTCTTTTTATTTATTCATTATTTATTTGTTTATATGAAAGAAATGCTTTGTTTTAATTGCTGTTTGAGAGGAATCATTTACATACATTTTTTATATATGTTTTAATGTACATCTTTGGGTGCCGTCTTTTCTTTATTATCAACATACACGGGGGTTGACTTTGGGACCCTATTACTAACATACATTGGACTTGATACCTGATATATTTTAGGAACGCACAAATTGGACCAATGAAGATACACTGAATGACAATCTAGGACATGGGACGTTTGTGGCTGGTGTCATTGCTGGTCAGGATGAAGAATGTCTTGGTTTTGCTCCTGACACAGAGATATATGCTTTCCGTGTTTTCACAGATGCACAGGTAATGGATTTTATCTTTTGACCATTCAATTCTGGAATGGTGTCCTTTTGTACATTCTGACCAGTTCTTTAAAAGAAAAGCATACATATATACTCCATCATGTATGCAGGTGGAGACTTGACAACAATAATTTATTTATTTTATAAGCCTGGTTTGATGATCATGGGAGCTTGTTGGTGCTAATGGTTTCCTATGATTAAAAAGTAAGTCCTCTCACCCTTCGGGGTGGCCTGATGGTTTGGGCTTGGGACTTCCATGTTGTTGGTCTCAAGTTCGAAACATCTTACCAGTGAAAGTAAGGGGTTTGCTTTCTGGGTCGAGCTCGTCACACCGGGCTTGCCTAGTGCGGGTTACCTCTCCTATGTGGTTTCCGAGCTATTGCATAGGAGCAGGGGTTTTACCATGTGCGCAACCAAAGGGTAGCAGCTGCGGATTTCCCTTGTCATTAAAAAAACAAAACAAGTCCTCTCAATGTATAGTTGCTAGATGTACAGCGGACCCTACTGTCTAAATATCTCCCAATCTGCACGTTGAAGGTGTCACATTAGGTTGTGGATGACAAACTAATAAGACAAATCCTTTGGTTAAAAAAATAAATAAAAAAGAATAATAATAAGACAAATCCTTGCAGTCGTAGTCGATATTTAAAAGATCACTCAGGCACCAAAGTCTCGTTGAAACTTCCATGTCGTGAGATTTGAATTGAACCAAACGTATAAACGAAAGCCTCATTTTTGCAAATTACTTATCGTCATTTAATTTGCAAAACCAAGACACTGTCTGGCTCATTTACTTTTCTTTCTCTTTCAGTTAAGGTAACACCCTCTTTAACAAGCTAAGACAAACTTTGTTGCCTTTTGACTCCTGAAACTTGGAAAGACCTAGAAATGTACACACCCTTTTTCTGAAGCGCCTAGAAGCTTGTATTAAATTTCGTAAACTTGAAAGTTGCAGCTCACTTTTTAGTTTGATGATTTCAACAGAAGTGGGCAAGGCTTGAGATACCCCAACTGTAATGAAAGTTGTGGGGAGAGTTTTCTTTTTACCGGTAAAATTGAGGATTTCCAAAAGTAGTTTTATTTGAGAGCTGAATCTCTGGGAACCTGGGAGCGAACCTGGGAGCTAAAAGGATGAAATTACTGCAATTAGGCTACTATGACTTTTTAGAGTTAATAATGTATTAGCCATATAATTAAATCTTATAGGTTTCGTCATTCAGATCATTCTTTTGATTAAGTGAAGTGAATTGGGTGATTTTTGTTGTTAGTTTTTTCTGGTGATTTGATGGTCTTAATTGCAGTTTTGATTATTGGAAGTGACCTTTTATATTTGGGACAGAAGTGGATTGCTAGAAAATTAGTGATTCACATGTCACAGCCTTACTGATGCGTGACATACACATGCTTAGAAAAAAAGTGGTTAAACACAAGAGTAGTGTATTTGAGAAAGGTTTGGTGTGTAAAAGGTTCCTCGTGGAGGAAGAGTGTGTAAAGTGTATTTGGGCTACAAGTTCCTAGATGAACTTTGTATTAAGCAGCTTTCTAATGATGGAAAAACATTTTTTTTCATTATCGATTTGTATTTTTTCTGCGATCTGTTGCCATAAGTAATATAAAAGAATTTTAGAAAATGCTCCTAGGTGTGGATGAGCTGGTGGATGATGTGTAAGGCAAGCAACTCTTTTGAAGAAGTATGTCTGTCCGAGCTATCTTGAAGTAAAGCTCTGTAGGTTAGCTATGGGTGAAGTTTTTCTATCGACGGAACCGCTGCTAGGAAGGATAGAACACAAAATAAAGACCTAAAAGGAAAGAAAAGGATGGATCTCTATGCTCACTGAACCATGAGTTATTTTAAAATCAAGCGCTACAGGGAGTCCCTATAAAACATCTCACCTACTTTGGTGAAGGAACCCAGGAAGTCAGACGGTGTCAGACCATTGGGGTACTTCAAATAAACTTACTTGGATACATATAAGATACACCAGTGCTAGAACCTCTTTTCTCAAGATATCTTCCAAAATGTTGGGGTCCTTCCTCTGGATCTGTTACCGGAGTGAAAGAAGTTGGTTCAGCCAGACCTGGACCGAGTAATAGTTTTAATTCAGGGTCAACTCTATTGGGCTTTGTTTAATATTGCCATAAGGTGTTTTGAAATCGAGTTTCTGTATAAAGAAATGCTGAGGATAGACCTTTAGTCTTTACTCCTTTTCCTCACATATACAAGATGATAATGACTTTATTTTCACTTGCTTGTCCTAGATACTTCTGAAAGTGGTAAAATAGATGGATCTTGTTGTATTATTCACCTGAAAAGAAAAAAGATAGATCATCTTGTATTAATTTGAAAATTCCTGTCAAGGTTATGATAATTGTGTGTTCAGCTCATTGCAGGTCTCTTACACATCATGGTTTCTTGATGCATTCAATTATGCAATTGCAACAAATATGGATGTGTTGAATTTGAGTATTGGTGGGCCTGACTATTTAGATCTCCCTTTTGTTGAAAAGGTGAGGTCATTGAGCTTTTAGTTTTTTTTTTACCCTCTTTTTCATAATACATACTGCACTCATAATTTCGGGGCATCTGAAAATGTTTGACACACTTCTATAGTAATTTATACACACTCACATCGATCAAGACTTTAAATCAGTAACTGAACATAGTTTCAAAATCGTTGTACAATTCAAATTTTAATTTGCTGCAATATTTTTCAATATCCTATGGCTTTTGAACAACTATAATATTTCTTCTACTACCAATTTAATCTGCCCTGTAAAACAGTATGATGCTTGGGGCGTGTATCATCTCCGGCAACAAATGCATTTTTCTGTTGTTGCACGAATTGTTATAAATAATACGATTGCCTGCTTTAAGATCTTGTACCATTCGTAGTCTCAGGATTATTAGTAATTTGGTTCCAACTGTCAGCATGTGGATGATGCGTCTCCGCTGCTGGTTGACATACAGTTCAAGTATGGAGTACAAAGATCAAAAAAGAATTTGTAGTTTCTCTTCGTATTTAGTTAGCTTCCATTTATTTTGATGTAACCACAAATTGCATATGTGAATACTGTTTTGTCTTCCCCTGCTCGGCCCTTTCACTAGTCAGAGTAGAACTTTTCCTGAGCTGGTCTGTGCACATATCTGTTAATTGCTGAAACCTGCACCATGTTCATGAAGGTTTCAAGCACGAGGGTAACATTTTTACTTTAGCATGCAACATGCTAGAGAGGCTGAGTTGTTAAGCCTCTGATACTGTTGAATTTACCATTATTGTCAGCACGAATTCTGAATAAGTAGTAAGGATGGGAACTTTAGTTTTATATTGTTGACATGTGACCTATTTTAGGTTTGGGAGCTTACAGCAAACAACATCATCATGGTTTCAGCTATTGGGAATGACGGACCACTGTATGGTACTCTAAACAATCCAGCAGATCAAAGTGATGTTATTGGTGTTGGTGGCATTGATTACAGTGATCATATAGCCTCTTTTTCTTCTCGTGGCATGAGTACGTGGGAGCTTCCTCATGGGTATCACTTCTCCCTTGTTTGTTTATCTATATTATGCTCTTGAGTAGCATTATCCCCTGCCCCTCTTGGAATTAGTTTAACCATTCTACACATGAGCAGGTATAGAGTTTAGGGGTGAATGGATGAGGAAGCCTCATTAAAGGGGAAAGGAGATAAAAGAACTACCTATTCCTGAAGATGGGGAAAGGAGATAATAGAACTACCTATTCCTGAAGATTATCTTTTCTTAAACAGACATGCCATCGATGAGCTCGCTGCATCCATGTCTGTGATGTTTTTGGGTCAAATTCAGAAAAGGGAAGTTGTTTGATGGTAAATGGGAAAAGACTTGAGGGTGAACATAAAGACAATTAGTGCAGACTGCCGCTTCTGCAAATTTTATCTCTCCCAAGGGGAAAAAGAAAAAGAAAAAGAGAAGAGAAAGATGATATTTAAATATGACAACTATGCGTCATTCCCAAACAAGTTGGGGTCAGCTATATTAATTTTCACTCACCATGTCCCCCATTTAAATTTGTCTGCGAACATTAGACCAGAAAAATCAAAATGTGAAGTATTACAAGTTCTCTATATTTCCTACTAGTGTAAGAATCTCTTATAAGGTTAAGATATGCTTAGGACCTAAAATAACATATTAACGTTACTAGAATATATTCAAACTAATTTGTAGTAAATCTTTTTCTCCCATGTGACCTCTCTTAGGCTAAGTCTGCATTGATTTCAAGAGCTTGTAAGTCTTTCAATATTACTTCCTTCCATATGATTTAAGGTGTACCTCGTCCCCTTTCACTCCTCATGAGTTCAAATATACAAACCGGTACAAACCGGTTCATCTGTGACATGATTGAGTCATCCATCTCTAGCAACCGTCTCATAATGTATGATACTTGCATCTTCAGACAGATATTAAATATGAAAGAAACAAACAGTTTTTCCCCTAATTATAGGAATATTTTATGCTTGTCCAGCCAGTTCATAGTGTGTAACCACAGACTTTTCCCTTGACAGTTATGGTCGTGTAAAGCCTGATATTGTTGCATATGGACGCGAGATAATGGGATCCAAAATTAGTACAGGTTGTAAAAGTTTATCTGGCACCAGCGTGGCGAGTCCTGTGGTTGCTGGTATAGTATGCCTTCTTGTTAGCGTAATTCCTGAAAGCAAGCGTAAGGACATTCTGAATCCAGCTAGTGTCAAACAAGCACTGGTTGAGGGGGCTGCAAAGCTTCCTGGTCCCAACATATACGAGCAGGGTGCAGGCAGGGTTAATTTGTGAGTTCTTCCTTTATGCTTGTAGAATGAAATACCAAATCAATCCACATTGATGTTCTTCTAACTTTAACTTGAATGACAGGTTGGAGTCCTTTGAAATTTTGATGAGCTATGAGCCTCGAGCAAGCATTTTCCCAGGTGTTCTTGATTACACTGACTGCCCCTACTCGTGGCCATTTTGCCGTCAACCACTTTATGCTGGTGCCATGCCAGTCATATTTAATGCCACTATTCTAAATGGAATGGCTGTAATTGGTTATGTTGAAAGTCCACCTACATGGCATCCTTTTGGTGAGGATGGCAACCTTCTCAGCGTCCATTTTACTTATTCAGATGTCATTTGGCCCTGGACTGGCTATCTTGCACTGCATATGCAAATCAAAGAAGAAGGGGCTCAATTTTCAGGGGTAATTGAAGGTAATGTAACTGTCAAGGTCTACAGCCCACCAGCTCCAGGTGAGAAGGGCCGTCGAAGTAGTACATGTGTCCTTCGATTGAAATTGCAAGTGGTCCCTACTCCACCGAGATCTGTGCGGATATTGTGGGATCAATTTCACAGTATCAAGTATCCGCCTGGTTATATTCCAAGGGACTCCTTAGATGTTCGGAATGACATTCTTGACTGGCATGGGGATCATCTGCATACGAATTTCCACATAATGTTTGACACGCTACGAGATGCTGGATACTATATTGAGACTCTTGGCTCTCCTCTTACATGCTTTGATGCTCGCCAGTACGGTACACTCCTTCTGGTGGATCTTGAGGATGAGTACTTCCCTGAAGAAATCAAGAAATTGAGAGATGATGTCATTAATTCAGGTCTAAGTGTAGTTGTATTTGCTGACTGGTACAATGTGGACACAATGGTAAAGATGAGGTTTTTTGATGACAATACACGTAGCTGGTGGACACCAGTTACTGGAGGTTCCAATGTTCCTGCCTTAAATGATCTTTTGGCTTCCTTTGGGATTGCATTTGGGAATAAAATTCTGAATGGCGATTTTGTCCTCAATGGTGAACAGAGTCGGTATGCATCTGGGACTGATATTCTGAAGTTTCCAAGAGGTGGATACTTGCACAGCTTCCCCTTCATGGATAGCTCAGAGAGCGGGGCCACTCAGAATATCCTTTTATCTGGCATGACAAAGGTGAGTTGAAGGCTGTTTATAATTTGATTTTGGCACCTCCTGATCCTCTTTAAGTTCATAAACATAAAAATCTTTACTAAAAGTAGAGAGTTGACCTCCTTTTGCTTATTCCAGAACACTGAGCATCTCAACGGGGCTCTAATAGTTGAAAGAAATTGGAGATATGGTGGTCTAATATATTGAAGTCTGTCGTCTCTCTATTGAAACATGAGGAAGAGTATACTCTGTAGTGAGATATAGCGGTTCTCCTAGTCAACTACTTGTTTTGATAATAACATCCTTAACTAAAAGATGATACACCGTGAAGTTGCCTTTTTTCCTTTTTCATATTTATCTTTTAAAAAAATCCTCTGCTTAAAAATGAAGATGGAGTTTCCAGAAATGTGAGGCGAGGATGGCGTAAGAATGTTCTTCACTTGTCAATATCTTTGATGAATAAATTTTTGGTATCACTTTCCTTATGTGGCACAAAGTAGTAATGGAGAATAAGTCCATTTTACTCCAGTGAGAACCCTTATGCTAATGATATTCTGACTTCTTCAGTGTTCTTTAGGTGGTGGTTTGACCTGCCAATTTGACTTGCAATTTATTTTAATGAATACAGACAGATACACCTATTCTTGGTTTTTTGGAGGTTGGCAGAGGTCGAATTGCAGTATATGGGGACTCTAACTGCTTGGACAGCAGCCATATGGTTACCAATTGTTATGGGCTCTTGAAGAAAATGTTGGATTTTACAAGCAGGAGTATGAAAGATCCTATACTTTTCTCAGATTCAGCTAGACAGGAGAAACCATTATATGCTGATAAGAACCAGATACCATCGCGTAGACCAGATGTGAATTTCTCTACCTATTCTAGAGTTGTTGGGAAGGAGTTGACATGCAGCCGTGACTCCAGGTTTGAAGTATGGGGAACAAAGGGTTACAATTTACAAGTCAGAGGAAGGAACCGTAAGCTACCTGGATATCATGTCATCGACTTGGGTAGAGGTTTAAATTCTACAGTAGACACACCTGTTACAGTAACATCTAACACGACTCAGAAGGTTGTCGACTCTTCCGGAAACAACTACTGGGGCTTCTTTTACAGAGATGATGTAAGTAACTTTTTCATTCGTTTTTAAAACTCGACTCTTTGGCGTTTGTCCATGCATTTTTTTCCAAATAATAGTTTGCCTATCAAATTTGATTCATTTTTCAACTTCAACTTGAAATAGAGAAATTGAAGTTTGAAAAAACATGTTTTAAGAATTTTTTTCACACTTCCAACTTCTCCATTTCAAGTTTCTTCCTTTTTCCCTAGTGAAATTTATGTCATTTAGGATATTGTTCTTTTTTTCCAAATTTCAACCAAATCATGTCCAAATGTAGTTGAAGTATATCTACTACATACACAAACAACATAACCAGTGTTATACCACAGTGGGGTTGGGAAGGGTAGGATGTACGCAGATCTTACCCCTATCTTTTATGAGGTCGAGAGGTTGTTTCCCTCGGCTCAAAAAGGGAAGCAAGTATCTGATGCAGGATTGTAAGAAAGGAATATATCTACCTACATACACATTCTTAGAAAGTTTGGACATGAAGTTCACTGGGAAAAGTTGAAATTTCGTCAGTGAATCATAACAATTTTTTCAGTATTTCAATTGCTTTCCGTTTTGACTTTGTCTTCTTATCGGGATACCCATTTAGCTTGGTTTCTTGGGACTATATTCACTGATCTTACGACTATATTCACTGATCTTTCAATTGCAATTAGTGGTATAACTTATATTCGAACGAAAATAACTTTTCAATCGTTTGAACATACAGTTCATACTCTTCTTTATCAAACTTCAATTAAACAGTCCAAATACCAGAACATAAGAATGTCTCATTTTACTTCATTGCAGATTGACATGCCTGTGCTTGTAGCTACTCACTGGTTAGTTCCTGCAACTGTTGCCATCTTAGGTGAGTGTTGTACATTCGTGTATATGTTACCGTTAGATGAATTCGAAAATTTAGCATTTATCTTACAGACTTTATCACTATAACTGTTAGGTCTCTTGATCTTGTTCTGGCGCATGCAAAAACGTCGTCGGAGAAGGAGAGGTTCCTCGGGTCGGTTTACTAATTTATAGCCCTATTCTTGACTTGGATTTGTGTTCTTTAGTTTTACTATACTCATCTAGGTTGTTTTATGTTATATCTTAAAAAAAAATAAAAAAATTGCACCTATATAAAGGTGAGTTTTGTATTACTAGTGTAGTTAATTTATTAACAGTTATTATCCTGACTAGATGGAGAAAAACCACAGAATTTTCAGTCATTTCTCTGAAGAGAACAGATGAAATGAAGTTCAGTTTTCTGTTCAATTTAGGTGGACACCATAATAAGCCACCATTATCATTCACTAGGTTGTGACGGACACATATAATTTTAGGCCGTTATTTAGAATATTTATGGATTAACACATACAAAAAATTAAAATATCACGAAATTCATGTTTAATGGTCCAAATGCATTATAAGATACTATTATCATTCACTAGGTTGTTGATGATAGGCTAACAAAATTTGAAAATATTCTGAAAGATTGACAAGTGAAATTGGAGAATCGATAGCGTATCCCAAATACTTGTGTACAAAAGATTATTTCAAAAACTAACTCATGGTCACATCAGCATTTACCAAACAGCAGCTTACTGTAAGAATCGAATGACATTCCTCGGTCCCAAACAAGTTGAGATCGTTTATATGACTTCTCACTTCGTCGTAAAACTCATTTTAGGGAAATACCATGAGTCCAAAAAAGAAACTCTAGTTTTCCTTTCAGGAATAGGAAAAAAAAGAGGTGGTATTTAACTTCATTCATCCATAGAGAAGCAACATCCTGCAATAGAAGTACTAGGTAATGGTTTTCATTATTACTACAAACAATCATGTCTATAATATTTCTTAAACATCTCCTCAATTTACAAACTTTAAATATGACACGGCACTCACTAGAGAGCACTAGAATTAATAAACCATGTTACAGAGGTTACAGCAGAAGAACCATCTATATATATAATATGTTTTCAACTCCACCCGTCTTCTCAAACAGGACGAAGATCGGATTTTTACTCAGTTCCTTGCATCGGGACCATCATATGCTGACCCTGCAAAACGCGGTTTCAAGGTAAATATTAGAGTGACATAAAAGACTTAGGGTGGGATCTGAACAATCAATCCACCAACTAACATTGCTGTCGTATAGTAGTCAAACATAAGCTGGCGTAAAATTCATGGATACCCCCAACTTGTTTACCTGTATTGAATTCTATAAGAACAAAGAGCGATCTCTCTCGTGCACACAGGCTTCTATACTCATCGTAACATGACAGATGTCTTACAAGTCTCAAACCTTAAGAAGACACGAGCAATTACATAGAGTTTACTCATCAAGCTTGACTATCCTTCATTTTCAGATGAAGGTACTAATTCATCTATCAATGTTATCAGGCAATCGTACTACAAGAAGCATGTTAATTAGCCAATTCCACTTTCTATATTTGGGAACTCTTATTTATAGCTATTCATGACATGTATACAACCACAAGTCTCGAGGGTACTTTTAACACGTGCCAGAAGTTTTTTTCTTCTTTTAACTTTGCGCCCAGTCAAACACCTTCATATAAAACAAAACAACTTTCCACTCGCAGTGCAAAAAATCATTATCTATAGTATGCATCATGTAGTTGATATCCGATAATCTGGTTTCAAACTCAAGCATACAGTGAACAATGATTTCAAGTCCTTAATTACCTGGTAATCACCGATACCCATGTTTTGCACAATGTCTTCAATTCATGACATATATTTAGGTAGAATTATTCAATAAACCTGTACTCTGCCTCACTTTATTACACAAGGAATATGACACTTAATGACAATCACACATGTCCATCCCTCATATACCTAATTGTTGAGAAAGTCTCACATCACATGGAGAATGACCATCACACATGTCAATCCCTCATATACCTAACTATCTAGCAAAGTCTGACATCACATCAAAAAGTAGTCCTCTGAGCAATATGTACGATCACCATAAAGCAGGAAGAAACAATGGACTCAGCTCCAAAATTAGTTGTACTGGTTTTAATAGGAAGAAACAGATACCTAAGTGCGAAAAGCTATTCATAATACCCTTCTTTTACTGCATCTACGGATTTGCCTCATTTTACCTTTTTTTAAGTTCTATTTATGGTAATATCATTAACATTTCGGCAAAATTCTAGGCATCTTTTGAAGTAGTGATATCACATAAAGGCCCAAGACTTGAATGAATATATACACAAACCTTCCCTACTATTCATTATACAATTTTATCCATCATAGGATTATACTTATCTGCAATAGTTACTAAAGGGTCAAATTGAAGAACTTGATAAATTGAAAATCTTCTTAGTTTCAACATTTACATGTCTACCGGATACTTTTATCTCCAACCAGCACAGATACTGGTTAACTTTGCCTAACAAGACTTAAACCGATGAAAGGAAATACCTAGAGTTTCTTGTACCCCATGAGATTCTGAATCATGGTTAATCCACCACTTTTGTGGTTAAGACAAGAAAAACATTTCCACATATAACAGGCAGAGATTGAGACTTCTATGCATAATGAAGCATTATGAAGGATGACATGCAGCAATTAAACATCATGGATACACAGAAAAAGTTACCTGAGAATTCCCATAATTCATTCCTTGTGAGTATGAACCCTGATGTGCAAGCTGTAACAATATGATGGAGTATCAAATTAATGGACGTTGCACGTAAAAAATTTCCTTAAGCAATCTAAGATGTCAAACAAGACAAAAAAGAGATAAAAAACAAAGAACACGAAAGAGTACGTACCTGTGAATTAGGACCAGGTTGCATCCCATCTCTTTTAGTAGAGCCATCAGCAGCCTTTGACGTTCCCTTTGTATCACCCTACCAAATGAATCAGTTGCTCCCACAGGCAAAGAAGAAAAAAGAAATGACAATAAAGACATTATATAAGACATTCATTTACCTCCATCTGCAACAATTCATTCATCCAACAGGTATCCCACCAACCACATGAGAGGAAAACCCATCAATTTATGCTTCATTGCAAAAGGGTGACAAGGGAAAGCTAAATCAAAAACATAGTGATCATTACCTCTCTGTATCGAGCAAGATACACCTTGAGTGGTTCAATATAATCTTCAAACCCAAGAGTTGCCATTGCCCATAGCAAATCATCACCATTAATAGTCTTCCTTTTCTCTCTCTGGCACTTGTCACTTGCCCTATATTCCATCAGGAAACAAGCAACATTGTCAAGGAAATCAACAACATAAAAAATAAAATTTCTCCACAAAAGGAACAAAGAAACAAGAGTGAACATTACCTACAACCTATAGCATATCCATACACCTATAAACACATTTACTAAAGAAAGATGGACTCATTGCATAACGGGACAATACTAATCAAAATACTCCCTTCATTCCAAATTGTTTCTTACCCTCGTTATTATTCCGTTCAAAAAAATGTCTATTTCTTTTTTGGCAAACTCTTCAATATCAACTTCCACATGGCATGTTCAAAATTAAAGGAAATTTTATATATTCCACATGTCTTTAATTTAAAACCACACGGTTCAAAACTCTTCTTTATTTTCTTACTATACTCCATAGCAAGTCAAAACAAGACAATCAAATTGAAACTAAAAGAGTAATTCAACAAAGCGAGCATGTTCATTAACAATAAAAAGATAACACTCTTAACGATAACATCGATCCAATCCAATAATCGTCACGAAGGAAAAAGGGATCATGATAATAAATCAATCAATCGTGCAATCAACAACAAAAGATCAGACTTTAAACACAACTCACAGCATTTATGGCTCAAAATTTAACCAGCAACAACTCATTACCAAACTAAAACTAGTACGAGCTAATCAAATCATTAATCATTAAACATTAAACACATACTCGCTAGTAATGAAGCTGATGAACTCAGAAACACATTCCTGAACAGTCTCCTTAGCATCCTTCGCAATTTTTCCATTAGCAGGAAGTGCCTTCTTCATGATTCTACTAATATTAGCTATTGGTAAAAACCTGTCCTGTTCACGTACATTAGACCTCGGACTCTGGTCCCCACCACTCTCATGACTACCACCTCCGTTTGGACTCGCCGGTGACCTAGACGAACCTTGACCATCCGCCATACTTAAAACAACAAAAACCCACATCAAAATCAGTTAGATGAATAACAAAAAACAGGAAAAAAAAAACCTAATTCCCATTTCCGCCATTGAAATTGTTACACAGAGAAAGGGTGTAAAGGAGTGATTTTTTTTCAACAAAAACAAAAACCCATGTTGAAAACAGTAAGATGAATGACATGAACCAGAGAAAAAAACCCTAATTCCCATTTCTGCCATTGAAATTGCTAATCAGAGAAAAGGGTGTAAAGGGCCAAAGGGGTGACTTTTTTCAACCAAAAAATAAAACCCATCTAGAAAACAGTAAGATGAACGACATAAACCATATAAAAAACCCTATTTCTGATTTCTGCCATTGAAATGGTTAGAGAGAGAAGTTAGAGAGAGAAAATGGTGACAATTTTTTTTTTTGAAAAAAAGGTATAAAAATGAACCTGGGGATGGAGGGAACTGGAAGATCGGACGTTGGAGAAGAAGGGAGAAAGGGAGACGACTGAGATGAGGCAGAGTTTTGGATTTTGCCCTATCAACACCGTTCGTTTTACAAAGAAAACTCTGAAATTTTTTTATAACTATATATAAAAAGAATCTCTTTTCTCTTTACTTCCTTCCACATGTATTTGGATTCTTCCACATTATGTCCTTTTAGGTGGGTGGGGGTGGGTCCCACTTACGTTTCGTTCCGTCTCAATTCACGTGATACGTTTTACACAATTCATGTGATAAATTTTATATTTTTTGAGATTTAAATTATATAATACTTCTGACATTCTACAAACGAGGTCGATTCGATTAGATTTTAGTATTACTTGGTTTTGGTTTGTGAACATGTTGAATCGATAACTAAATCAAGAAGTTATTTATTGTTGATTTTTTATCCTTTAACCGTTCGATTTTTGGTTTAAGCGGTAAGAAAATGGTCATACAACTATGTATAGATGATGTTCGTAAAATATTTATAATTGCAAAAATAAAAGTACAACACCAGTTACTATATTAATAACTTATCCTTGGAACGAAATAATTCGAAGTTCTTTCTAAAGACATTTGCAATAAATTCAGAAGAGACGGAAAGTTGTTTGTCTTTGTCAAAATCAAAAGAGAGAAGATAATACTAGTTTGTGTCGAAAAGAGAGAAGAGAGAAGGTATCGGAGATAATGCTGAAATTTAAGAAATAAAATCTATAAAAATGTTAAGTAATTCAATATAACCTTAAGATTATTAAATCGAAAACCTAATCATAATAAGAAACTCAAAAAAAAAAATCGTTTTATAAAATCACTTGAAAATCGCTAACCTAATAATCAAATATCAATGAAATAATAAATTTGTCAATATTATTTGTCGTTAAATCAATTTTTGCACGCCTTTAATAAAATACACATAAATTTTACTAATTTACAACAATGATGATAAAATAAGTGTAGTCCCATAATTAAGGTCTAAAAAAAAATAATACGTACATGAATTTGAAATATTACTTTATAATTAGTAAAAATAAAAAGATTATTTATAAAAGACCTTTGATTCAAATAAAATATATCAAACTAAATATGAAATGGAAATGCACATGTAAAGAAGCTAAGCAATTAAAAATAAACAATTATTTCAAATATGTATTACTAATTAATTCATTTGTTATACTCTCTCCTTATTGTAATCTAAATATAACTTGTTTATCAATCAAATAATCATTAAATGAATAATATCTTAATAATTTAAATACTTTATATACAATATGACATATAACAAATGATTTATTGTTTTGAACATATATATATGTAATTGTTAGTGACATTTATGAAAAGTTCTTTGAAAACTAAATTTACGTAAAATTATGTGAAGATCATATTAAAGAAAATTTTTTTGGAGAATATTGTATTGGTTTTTATGAAAAAAGTTTTTTATTTCAAATATAAATCAATGACCCAAATTTTATTTGAATATTATTACATTAACATTATGCTTTGATATCATCAACGGAATCAGATTGTTGAGTCGAATTTTATAAAACTTTATATTGTGTTTTTTCTTAGAAAATTTACATTTTTTCAATATTCTTACTTCATGAGCTACAATAACATTTTTTCTTGAAAGAAGTTGTTAGAGAAAGTCAATTATAAATTATATAACTAACTAGATCAATGATGACCCGTGCTTATTAGTTGTTATTAGTTACAAGGAGACATCTTTATGCATGCGCAAAAGGCGATTAATCGAGATAGTGCAGAGGTGACAAAGCATGCATGAGGTTTCCTTCAATCTGGTGGTCCCTGTCGCCTCTAAAAGTTATTAAAGTCGGCATTGAAAGACATTATTAGTGACAACTTTGTCACCGCTAAAAGATATTAATATCGCCACTAAAAGACATTATTTAGCGACAACTTCTCGCCGCTAAATGATATATATGTCACCGCTAAAAGACGGTATTAGCGACAACTTTTCCCCCCCGCTAAAATAAGATATTATTATCGCTACTAAAAGACATTATTAGCAACAACTTTGTCACCACTAAAAGGAATATATGTCGCCACGAAAAGACACTATAAGCGACAATTCTTGTCGCCGGTAAAAGGTATTTTTGTCGCCACTTAAAAAACTATTAGCCACTAAAATCAACTTTTAGCGACCACATTCTTGACCTTTAGTGGCGGTTTTAGTCGCCAATAAAAAAGACTTTTAGCGACAACATTCACTACTTTTAGCGGCGGTTGCAGTCGCCACTAAAAGATACTTTTAGTGACCATATTTATAACTTTTAGCGGCGAGTTTAGTCGCCACTAAAAGACACTTTTAGTGACCACATTTATAACTTTTAGCGGCGACAAGCATAAGCTTTAGCGGCTATTTTAGTCGCCACTAAAAAGACTTTTAGCGACCATATTCATAACGTTTAGCGGCGAGTTTAATCGCCACTAAAAGAAACTTTTAGAGACGACATTTCATAGGCTTTTAGTGGCGGTTTTTGTCGTTACTAAAAGACTTTTAGCGGCCATATTTATAACTTTTAGCGACAACATTCATAAGCTTTAGCGGCGGTTTTTGTCGCCACTAAAAAGACTTTTAGCGACCATATTCATAACGTTTAGCGACGACATTCATAGGCTTTTAGCGATGACATTCATAAGCTTTAGCGACGGGTATAGTCGCCACTAAAAAGACTTTTAGCGACCACTTTTATAACTTTTAGCGGCAGTTTCTAAAGTAACTTTTAGCCACCACATTCATAACCTTTTGTAGCTATTTTGTCGCCACTAAAAGCGATTTTAGTGCAACTTTTATCGCCGCAAAAGGTATTTCAGTCGCCACTAAAAGATATTAACGACAACTTTTGTCGCCACTAAAGTTTTTACCAGTAGCCAACTTAAGTCCTTGTTAGTGGCTACTTTTATCACCGCTAAAATTTATAGTAGTCGCTACGAAATGTTTACTTAAGTGATAAATTTTATTGCCGTGAAAAAGGTTTATGTAGTTGCCACTAAATGATTTTTAGTGTTAATTTTTTGTTGCCGCTTTAAGTTATTTTTTGTCGCCACTAGAAAGTATATATAGTAGCGACAAATTTTATCGCTATAAAAGATAATATTAGTTGCTAGTTCCCTACCAAGCAGTGGGATGAGCACTACTTGAGAGGTATTAGTCGCTATTAAAAGTTAGTATTCATAGCAAATTTAATCGTTGCTAAAAAAGTACGTTGTCACCTTGTAAATGCTTAGAATTATTATCAAACTTTAGTCCCGCTAAAAAACATAATCATTACTAAAATACATTAGAACTTTGACCAAAATTGTTGTAACGATATGAACATTGGAGATAACCTTTTACCCCTGCACTATTTAATAGCGTATTTTAAAGGTATATATATGTCTACGTGAACATAAAAAAAATATTCATAATTAAAAATATCAATCTATACACATGGATATGCACATATATATACTTTTAAAATACACTACTAAATAATGCAGGGGTAAAAAATCCTCTATAAAGTTTGATATCGTAACAATTTCGATTAAAGTATTTTTCAGACCATTTCCATAAAAATATGTATAGCAATCATCCTTTTTAAATAAAAAAAGAAAGAGAAGATTCGACCTCTTTTTGAAGTTTGGCTTTAAATTCTACCTTATTGAGTCGCTCGATCTATCTCGTAAAGATAGAAATGCTATTTTGGTTAGATTTTCAATTCAATTAAGTAGATACATCACAATTTTTTTACTAACAATTTAATTTAGCAGCAA
Organism: Solanum lycopersicum; assembly: GCF_036512215.1. NCBI lineage: Eukaryota > Viridiplantae > Streptophyta > Magnoliopsida > Solanales > Solanaceae > Solanum > Solanum lycopersicum. The sequence continues at coordinate 1,370,350 of NC_090808.1, read as the reverse complement.
AAGTGTACAATGACTAGTCTTCATTGTGGTGCAGAACTGATTGATGAACTAACAGAAATGGCAGGTATCATAATCAACAATGTTGTACAACACTGCAACAAAGACAGTAGCAATGGTAGGACATGGGGCCAATCATTGATCATACTATTGGCCTACTGTGTTTGGACTGTTCCATTCTACATATCCCCTCACATGACTATCCTGTTCGGATCAGTTTTTACGCACCTCAACTATTTTATCGTACATGTATTACCTCCCGCTCATATCAAGTCGTGCTTCTCAACTACTGTATCGAGCACATGCTATAGTATCATGTTGCACACTTCAATTACTTGATCGAGCATGTGCTACTTTCCACCAACACGAGTACCAAACTGTGCACTTCAACTACTTCATCGAGCACGTGCTACTTCCCATCAACATAAGTATCATGTCGTACACTTCAGCTACTTCATCAAGTCAGCCTACGTACGTCAGCTACTTCATTGAGCATGTGCTACCTCTCACAAACACGAGTACTAGGCTGCACAACTCAGTTGCTTCTCTTGAGAACGTATTACGAACCTCTTACCAAGTTACATAGCTCAACTACTACATTGAGCACACACTAACTCCCACCAACACACCAACACAAGTACCAAGTCTGTAGCCACTCATGGGTTTAACCATAAGAATTTCTATCAAAAGGGATACAAGTATAGAATTGTATACACTTTTTTTCACTTGGTTCAAGCCAAAAATGTGCTCAGAATCTTGCCTTTACACAGCACAGCACAAAAGAAGTTTTGTTTCAAAAAAAGGTGTCAATAACATCAATTGTGTAATCCTAGACCTTGAGAGATATGTAAAATGGTGGCAAAAATGAATTGGAAATAACACAACTTAATGGTCTATAATATGAACAAAATTCTACAGTTATATGAACAAAAAACTTATCGAGCTGCTGGTCTTGTGATAGATTCATCAATGGACAAGTAATGGTCACTTGCACCAAGGTCCATTGAACCCCCGTGTAGGGAGGAATGCATTGAATGCCTGGATATGTCATCTGAACTACCTTCCTTTACTGCTTCTGCGCCTCTTTCGATTGCAATTGCATCCTGGATTTCTTTGATAACTTCTGATATTGATGGTCTCATGTTTCCATGAGGTTGGACACACATCAAAGCTTTCTCAGCTATCTTCCAAATTGATTGGATGTCATAGTCATTGTGTAAAGCGGGGTCAATAATGCCCTGAATGTCCCCACTTTCAATGTGTAGTTTCGCCTGGATGATTAGAAGCAGAAAGTTTTAAAATCCGTCCAGCAAATGTCTAAGACGGCACCAAACTTTATAGCATGGTTCAATAGATAAAATCCTTCCCACAAAGGGATTATGCAGGAGTCCATATAAATTTTTCAGATGTTCCCACTAAACTATAGAAGAAACTAAAGACAATGTAGAAGGTTGGGTCGTTGGGACACCTAACGAGTACAATAATATAGGACTATATCACAAGCAAGAAGATATCAACTTTTTTTAATGGAAGAAAGTACTAAGGTGAAAATTCAGTAGCAAATTATTATCAAAGATAGTGCATATGATCAATAAATAATCTTACCCACTGGACTATATTACGGCAATTGTGACCAAAATTTTCGTTAGATATTGCTTCTTGTCCAGATATTAACTCCAAGAGAATGACACCAAAACTGTAAACGTCACTTTTGTCCGTCAACTGCTGGGAAATGTAATATCTGTATAGACATTAAATTAAAACAGTCAATCTAAAAGTCCTGAAGAACATATAACTTTTTAGGAAAAGACAACTTAGGAGGCATTACCCACCGAACTTCAGGAAAAACTACTGATCTTGCAACATAGTTCATGCAGAATGAACATAACATCTAGTTTTAACAAATCCAGATGACATTATAGAGAATAGCACTAGATTTTTAAAAGAGGAGGTGATGTATCAATTGTTGACACTCCTGTAAAGGGTATTATGCACAAGTCCTTTGTTGTTTTAATCATTATTACTCTGTCCTTAACTTCTGTAGCATACTTTCCTTTTTACTCTGTCTCAAAATGAACGACACTTTTCTATATTTAGAACAATTTAGCTTAAAATTTATATTTTACCCGTATGAGAAGATTTATTGCCACACAAATGTCTATGGCTTGTTTTAGGACCACAAGTTTCACTTCCCTTGTTTCTTTAACTCCATGCTCTGTCAAATGGTATCACATATATTGGAACGTGGCAGTACTAGAAAGGAGTTTCATAAATATTGACGAAGAGAACATAACATAATTGAAGTAAAGTCTGGTTAGAGAAGCCCTACATTCTCCATTATTCCGTAGAATTTTAAATTATTTCTAGTAGAATGAGATGGGCACAATCGAGCAGAATTTTTATAGAGGACTGATATAGCTAAGCCAATTAGATGGGCAATGGTGTGTAGTTGTCGTCGTTGCATAAAAGAACTCAAAGAGTAGGATTAGGTGATGTCAAGGTCAATAAAACAATTAAATACAGAGACCTCTCCAGTTTCACTGAAGATCAGTCAAGTGAATATCTTACACCACCATGGATATAATCTAGCGTTGAGAATCAAATAAATAAATCATATTGCTACTGAGACACTTCCAAAATGAAATGTCGCAGTTGTGGACAAGTCATTTATGCAGAATCTTTTCAATTGGTGAAGCAAAACTGCTAAAACATTAGCTTGTGCTGTGGGAAAACTACTCATGTAGCCATGATTTGCTTTTTTTCCCATGGCTTTGAAACTCAGGTATATAATTCAACTTAGGAATAATACTAGCTTGATTTGCATCATTAAGATTCATAGAAAAACTGTCCTTGCTAATAGGGGTGAAGAGACCAAGAATATATACGATCCTTCCGACAAATTAAGAGTACACATAGCAACAAAAAATTGTGGAATAAAAATGCAGTCAATGCTTGGCCTTGTACAGTGAATAAAAAACTCAAAGTTCCAGAGAAGAATGCATACTCGGGATCCAGATATCCTACAGTTCCACGGACTATGCTTGACACATGAGAAGCTCCATCTACTGCAAGTTTGGAGAGACCAAAATCTGAAACCTTTGCTCTCGTATTCTTGTCCAGCAGAATATTGCTAGTTTTCACATCTCTGTGGATGATGGATGGGACACATCCCGTGTGAAGATATTCGATTCCTGAAACAAGCATAAGAGTAACACAGTAAATATAGAAAGATCCTTCTCGTCTAAAACTTCTTCCTTTCATACAAACCTTTTGCAGAATCTTCAGCAATCTCAAGGCGCCTGATCCAGTTAATACGTCTATCAGGTGATTGAGGACCTGCCAACATTTATACACATTGAGAATGTATCAGATTAGAACTTTCTGTAATCAATGTGAAACATGAACTTACCATAGAGGTGTTCTTTTAGAGTTCCATTATGCATGAATTCGTACACAAGGATACTCTTCCCATCTTCCTGACAAAATCCTAGAAACTGTACAAGGTTTCTATGATGAATTCTTGAAAGCAGAGCGACCTGCACCAAATATCATCCAATCACATATTAAGTGTCCAGGAAAACCATAACAATTTAATTCAGTAATACCCTCACTAAAATGGAAATTATAAGTTTGACACATAAACTGGATATGGTTGTACTAATTTACATCAGATCCAAAATTGCACAATGTAGAGGGAGAAGTTGCAGCACTGTGTAACAACTTAATCAAGTTCTAGTCCATTGCTGGTCTAGAGGTTTTATAGCCGGTTACCTTCTATGCAATATACATTTGATGAGTGTGAAAAGTACCACTGAGAAAGTGTCCTCTGGGGTTAAATTAATCCTTCCTAAATTGCGCAGCTTTCATTTTCTAGACTGAGATGCTATGCAGACTTGGAAAGCAAAAAGAATGTGAGTGTCAAGGCAGCCTCCGGGGTTTTGGTTCGACATCAGAGGTAGTACAGAGCAGGAGTGTGGTAGGTGAATGTCATGACTTCAAAACCAGGTTGTTGCACCAAGTTTGCTATTTAAGTTAAACGAGGTAGAGGGGTGGGCCCATTATCCCCGAGTTCCAAAAGTATAACAATGGATTCCAAAAGTATAACAATGGATTCCTCGATAATGTAAAAACATTGAAGTGTAATGATGAAGCCTCTTATATCTTGATCTTCCTAGCAAAGTTATACAAATAAATAATGGGTTTTTTTGCCACAGCATCAGTCCCGACATTCAAGACCATGCTTATGCATCATGACAAGCTTCTAGAATATAATAGGAGCATCCACCTATTTACCTCATTTGAGAACTCTCGCTTCCCCTGAAAGGAATTATTTGTAAGAAGTTTGACAGCAATTTCCTTCCCGTCCTTCAATTTCCCATAGTATACAACTCCAAATCCCCCTGATCCAACCTTCCTTTCAAAGTTCTTGGTCGCTTCTTCAAGTTCAGCTAATGAAAAGCAGTGTGCTGCTTCTGTTGCAGCATCTCCCAAGGAAGAGACAAACCTTTGAGGAGGTAAATTCATCTCGAGGTGGCCTAAAACAGAAAGATAATGAGAGTTCCACAAAAAAAAAAAGACACTTAGCTTAAAAAGTTGAGCAAAATTAAGTATTGCACCAGACCTTGCTTAGGAGGGCTTTTTTTTCCTTTTTGCAGTAGTATGCAAGAGGCAATAGTAGCAAGAAGCAGAGCTGAAGCCCCAACTGATGATCCTATAATGATTTTCTTACGGCTGCGATTGGTTTCCCCTTCGTGAAGATTAAAGTTTCCAGTATAACTGAGGAGAATACGGAATATTTTAGCAGATTTAGTAGAGAAGTAGACAAGACAAACAATTTAGAAACACAGCAATGATTATCAGAGAAACTTAAGATTTGTAATTTCGACATATAAAATGTAATGACCAAGCTTAGTAGAGACTGAGGACGCTTTCAATGTGCAACAAGAACCATTAAAGTAACTGAAATAAGAACCACAACCAAGCGCGGTGGATTTAACATATGTGTATCTTTACGAGCCAACTTATGTTAAGATCATCTGCTTTCATAAAGAAAGGAGTATTGAGTCTCTACCATGAGCTCTCTATAGATATACCTTGGTAGCTGAAATGAAAAGGTTTAGGCATCAGCAAGAACACCTTAACCACAAGCTAGTTGGGGACAGTATGAATCCTCACTATCCATATCATTTACTTAGACCCGCCTCAATCCAACATTTAATAATTTAGTTTCTCTACCGCTAAAAGAGTAAAACTCAAACTCAAAACGATTTCCATGGCAGTACAGGATAAATGCATGACAAGATACAAGGCCTCAGAAACAAACACTTAGCCCAGAAATGATACCCACTTCAAAATCACACCGTTATCACGAAGACCAGATGGCACACTTCCAGTTAGCATGTTATTCTGCACGTACCTGCAATCATCTTTTTTATTAAGAAAGAGAAGAGAACTTTACTAGAGGCAGTACATGCGCCTGCAAGCTAAAATAAGAGAAAGGGAGGCAAGTGGAGCCAAAAAAGTTCCAACGATGTGATTATGATCTGCAGCTCAACCAGGGTTATGCTAGATTCTTATTCTGATGCGCAGAAGCTTAATATGGGAGTTAAGCTTATCATCCATATGCATGAACTGATAGTTGAATAGCATCTACAGCCTAACATGCTTCAGTAAATTCTACAGGTAATTGTACATTTAGTCAATAAATAATTTTGCTGCTTACAGTTCTTTCAAATTTGATAGGTCTTCTAAGGTGGAAGGAAGGTGTCCACTCAACTGATTGTTCTCAAGATGTCTGCAAGAAACATAATGATTAGATTCACCACTTAATGTGTTTTAAGAAAATATCTAAAAAGGTTGAATTGAAAAAGGCAGCTCAATTTACATTATCTGTAAGTTGGGACATCCGCTAAAATCGGGTATTGGACCAGTCAGTGAATTACCGTCCAGCCAGCTGCATTAGGAAAATCGGTGCATATTGATTATACTGCAGCAGAAAAGGAAGAAGGGAACCACAGCATATGCATGGAACATTTAACAGAACAATATTATGACTTACAGCTCAACTAAGCTGCTCAACTTTGTCAACTCCGACGGAAGATTTCCAGTCAAATTTTTCCCAGACAATTTACTGCCAATGGTGACAGTTGTGAATTATAGCCCATTGCTTCAGGTTGCAAAAACAATATAAAGAGAAAACTAGAAAGTAATTTTAATTCTTCCATAACTGAAGTGCAGAAAGTGGAACACATGAAACTACACATAAAGAAGCTAAAGTGATGAACTATACATTGATGTTATTCTTGGTCTGATATCTGAGTCACAACGGATCCAGGACCATGGGACTGGTAAGCATGGGTCACCACCTTCGTTTATCAAATTGGCAGAAGAGTAGTGCGAGACTAAACTAGAAATAACTGGTCCTGAAACACATGCAAAGAGTTAGGGACATGCCTTTACTATTTTGAAACTAACGAACAAAGATGCTCATTACAACAGAAAAAATCCTTCTAATGAAATAAACTGCAGATAATCATTTCAACGAACCACATTATAATAATGTTCAAAGAAAAAGACATGGTTTTACCGTCTAAAGAGCCATCAGTTCTCTTTACATATCTGTTTACTTCCATAGCATTCAAGAGAGGCCCCATGGTGGAATCAGATGTCTTTCCGAAACGAAAAGATAATACAAAGGGCAAGGACAAGTTGAAGTAGCCGGGCTCATATAAACGATATTTCCCATGGGCATTCTCTTGGATATTAACAGCAACCTTGCTGATATCAGGAGCTCCAGGGAGAAGCAACCGGAATTTCCTACTATCACCAGGTTTCAAATCCTCAATTTCAGCAAAATAAGTAAATGCCCAACCAAAACCAGGGAAACCATCGAGATTCAGACGATAAGTTAACGAGCCATTTCTTCCTACTACAGCAGTCTGCATTGCTTTCTGAGGAGGCATCTCACCATTTAAGGTATTCACATCAATTGGCATTTTGGTTGAAACTCTTTCAGTACCAGCAGCCACATCAACAAGGTAATTGGCTTTTTTTAGGGTGTCAGACGCCCATATTCTATCAAATGGGTCATCAGGGTACCTAGGAGAATAAGGACATTAAGGGAAGATCAAAATTTCAGAAATCGAACAAAAACAGTAAATCAGAAGAAAACCATGCCCAAAGCCTGCTTGTTTCAGTTCAAAAATGTCAATGGCTATTAGATTCTAAAAATATACAAAACGTGCAAGAACATAAATTTGGAAGCTGCCACAGTAATAGAAGAACTGAAACATACCTGACAGGATCATCACTCGCTGCGCCAAAATTTATCCTAGCAGACACGCTCATGAAAAAATCATTCTCACATTCAGTCATATATATTGAACCATTAAAATGTCGGAGCTCAAGTGTAGAAATGAAGGGAAGCCCCGTGGTTGCATTCGATAAACAGACACTTACGGAAGGTTCCTTGGCTAGAAATATTACCTCTTGGTATTCCATTGTATTAGCATCAGATATAACTATTGTAGCCCAATGAGTTGCCCCAAGTGAGATATCAAACTTTGGGTACACATTGTCCTTATCAAAGTTTCCATATAGAAAAGTTGCTCTTACAAGGTACCTGTTTCGGGGAATCACATCAAGTGTATAGCAATACTTCCTGTTATCGGCTGGAAAGTATCTCAAGGCCATATACTGTGTCCTTGTCTCATTTGCTACAGAGATATTGGCTATATTTCCGCTAATCATTTGAGTATCAGGAGCCCATTGAAGACCAAGTTCATCTGTGAAGTTGTCTTTGCCTCCACAATCTAAACTTACAAAACCTGTTTGACAGTTTAAAATTTATCAGCAGTGCATAAAGAATGAATATATATCCACCAACTTTCACATTCATTGGTAAAGCTTCATTAAAGAATGAGAACTGCTTTCTCCTTTAGCAACCCCCAGAAATTTTACGTCATGTCTTATTTATCTCTCTTAACATCAACAACATACACAGTGAAATCCCACAAGTGGATTTGAAGGGGGGGGTGGGTTGTAAGTATATGCCGACCTATTCCTACCTCGCGGAGATAGAGAAGTTGTTTCTGGAGGACTCGGCTCGAGTTCAATAAATCAAAGTAGGTATGAAAAGGAAAAACAAGATTGAAGAAAATATAGCAACTACTAAAGAAACAATACTCCACTAACTACTAACCTTTTACATCCTCCTATCTAATGTCATGTCTTCGGTAAGTTGACAAATCAAAGTAGGTATGAAAGGAAAAACAACATTGAAGAAAATATAGCAACTAATAAAGAAACAATACTCCACTAACTACTAACCTTTTACGTCCTCCTATCTAAGGTCATGTCTTCGGTAAGTTGACAAATCAAAGTAGGTATGAAAAGGAAAAACGACATTGAAGAAAACATAGCAACTAATAAAGAAACAATACTCCACTAATTACAAACCTTTTACATCCTCCTATCTAAGGTCATGTCTTCGGTAAGTTGACAAATCAAAGTAGGTATGAAAAGGAAAAACGACATTGAAGAAAACATAGCAACTAATAAAGAAACAATACTCCACTAACTACTATCTTTTACATCCTCCTATCTAAGCACATCTCCCCAATACTTTTTTGGCCAACCTCCTATAGATCTCTCTAGCTTTGCAGAAACTTAAGCGATTCCATAACACTTTTCTGTTAGATGCTATTGTTTTAGTTACACTAAGAAGTTGCATTTTTAAAAGCCAAATGCAGTGTCAACAACTAAACATCATTTTCAGTCATTTCCTTAATCCAGATCAGGATCTGGCTTACTAAAGCCGAAATGAGGTCTCAAACCACTAACCTACAGAAAATTCTGAGTACATCGTCAGTTCTCTGCTTGAGATTATCAAAACTTCTTATGATTGCCAACAAAAGCTTTATGACTAATGTGGTTTATTCATGCAATTTAATAACTCTTTCTATCAGCTCTCACAAGTCAAAATTACCTATGGCATCTGGCAGAATTTTAATTTGTGCAATGCGAAATGACAAGGACAGGCTGACAGCTGCATTAAGAATTTAACTTGAAACAATTGAATGGCAACTTGATGTAAGTGGTTCCAGGCTTATGCTTATTTCTAGTGGTGTACTTGTTCTAATATGCACAAAGGGATCAGGAAATGTTTCTCTCATTTATAGCAAGTTAAGTCAAATCTCAATCAATGCCAGATCTTTATCATATTATTAGGCTGCATAGGCATGACTCCTTGTCCGTTGGACACCAATTGACGCAAGCCAGTCTTTGAGAATTGGATTAAGCTATGTAAAATAGTCTAAAATTTATTCTCCAAAAGGTCGAACTTTTCCTGCTCAGAATCTGTTCTAAATCAGAGTTCCCTTTCCACAAGTATGATACCTAGTCATAGATTTAAAATAGTAACATGGTCCATCAGATTTCAAGAATGAAAGCATAAGCACCCACAATACATGCATTCCATGAATATGCATTCAACTATAGATACATCCTTAAAAGTATGTAGCACATAGCAATGAGACAAACAAAACATTTAATTTCTCCTATTCTACTATATTTGTTTTCTCCATTTCACATTTCAAGTAAAATCAACTACCTTAATCAAATAGGAATTTTGTTCAAAGAGCACCATCAAAAGCAGTAGATACATATGTCATGCATGTACTTCTTTTCTTCTTCTTTTTTTAACCTCAAGAGTCCAGAGCCAAGAACCAACTCCCCCAACTACTCCGAATTTCGCGCAATAGAAAGCTCACTATTGGGGTCTCAGCGCTCCCTAACAAAGACGACTTCATCTCTGATTAAGTATGAAAGTGACTTTACCATTCTGCCACACCCTTCACTATATACTCTTAAAAATCAAATCTTGCAGCAGATTTGCTACACAGAAATACACTATGAACATCACAACAAATTTTCTTTAAGAAAAAGTAGTACAACAGATAATAACAGAAAACAGTGAACAAGAACACGTAAATCTACAACCCCACAAACAAAAAATAAGCAAAAACATATTTATACAAAAGGGTTATTACCTGGCTGTGCTTGGCTGCCATTAATGAGAAGAAAAACAGCAAACCAAACAAAGAAGATGAAAACTCCAGTACCCATTACTCCAAATCTTGTTCTTTACTGAAAAATAAAAAAGAACAAGTACTACTATGGAGATGGAAACATCAAAAAGGACACTTAGCTAAAAAAAAGTTAAACATAATATCAAGAGATTAAAAAAAAAAAAAAAAAACATAACATTAATGTATATGATTGCTATACATATGTTTCTGAAGTGAAAAAGAATGTTTTTTTTCTTCTTAAATTAAATAAATTTGAGTAATAAATGTTGAAATAGCAAAAAAGTAGGAATCTTGAAAGAGAAAAATGATAAAAATTGAGTTTTTTTTAATATTTTTTAGTGTGTGAAAAGGACTCTTATCACTCTTCTGCTAAGTTAAGTTGGAAGCATTATCACTTGTCAGGTACCAATTAATTTTTTTTTAATATTTTTGTTGTTTTATGTTTATCTATTAAGATTAAATTAAGGAAAAAAAATAATTTTATAAAGTTTAATTTAACATGACATCTTAAGTTGTTATAACTTTGGTTTTTTTTTTTAATTCTTAAATAAAGTCAAAGAAGTTGTTACAGTCGACAAATAGTCTTATTCTAAGAAAAAATATTATATGACTGAAATATATAAGTTATCGAATCGAGATTTATCGTATTAAAATTTAATTTATTAAAGTAAATTATTTTAAATTATATATGTCGTTAACATTAATATTGGTCTATATATATATATCTTGATTAATCTATAATATCATATTTAATGCCGTTAAAATTTAAATGTGAAGGTTTAACTTTTATTTTATATGTAATTTCTTGAAAAGTTTTGATGTATAAAAAATAGATAAATTATGTATATAAATAATTAAAATATATTTTTTAACCGTATCAAAATTATATGATATCATATATTTTAATATATTTGATATGTATACATCAAATAATTAAAAATTGAAAGGTAAAGAGAAAAGGTCAAATATGGGATCTACAACATGGAAGGTTTAATTATTTGGTTCGATTAATTTAAATTTGAGTTACGTTAAAATCGTTAAAACATGAATGTTTGATTATATATAGTTTGCTATCTTTAAACTCTTAGTTGAGAGTTGTACTTTGTACGTATGTGCATTCGTCTGCAAATTACAAAAGGATGTAAACTGCACTAGATAAGTCATATACAACAGCTCGACTCATACGGTATTGAAAAGGAACAATTTTAATTTATTTATGCGGATAACCATCTTTAAACGAACTAAGTATTCCGTATTTTAATATTAGATATACAATGTTGATAAAAAAAAATTTAGTGTTAAAAATTTATATAACAAATAGACATTTGTTAGAGCAATACTATAGTTAAATTAATTAAAAGTTGAGATAATTGTGAGGAAAATAACTTGTCCAAAAAAGTAGAAAAAAGTCCCTTTTTTTTGGAAAAATACATTTCTTTTAGGAACCAAACAATTAAAAAAAGAACTTATTTTAATGCTAGGTTTTGAAATAAAGGACAAACACAAACTAATTAATTATCATTGTAAACATCTATAAAGGGCAAGTTAATCTATAAATAAACAACTAAATTATTTTAATTAATATCATTATTTTGCAAAATTTTAAAGGAAATAAACTACGCAAGTTAAGAAACGTTAAAGATATTTTTAAATTCATTATTATATTAATAAAGAAAATATAATTACGATGTTTGAAGAAACTTCGTCCTCAATATAATTATTTAACTAGTTGAGTCAAATCTATAATTATTTAACTAGTTGAGTCAAATCTAATATTGTTATATTTACCAATTAGATTAGGATCATTATTAAAATAATCGTCTTACACATTATAAAAATCCTTCAATGTTGATAAAGAAAAAGATCTTTGTGAATTATTTACTATCGCTTCTGAAAATCTATCTACATTATTTAAAGATACATTACTGAAAAACATCTATACATAAAATTTCATAATTTTTTCTTTTACGAATTCAAAACTTATAAACCTAAAACTCGATACTATAATTAATTCCAATTAAATGAAGCTTCTAAGCAAGAACATGTTATTCACAACAAATTATTAATCACTTTTTTCCACTTAGACAAACTTCCTTTATTACTACCTTTTTACTTTTTAGCTATCAAAGGGTGTGATTGAAAACTTTTTTATTTATCACTTTACAAAAAGAAAAACAATTTTGTTTTTTTTCATCTACTTTTTTGCTTTATTAACTTAAAAATCCAAATTTTCTACATAATTATACATTCCTTAATGTCTAAGTATTTGTATAAATTCAATTTGAATAATAACAACTATTAAAGTCATACTAAAAAATGTTTTATTTTATTTTTTCCTTTATATAAAGAAATCCCTCATAAAATAGACATGCCTTTTGATTAGATTACTATATGATTATTTTCAAAGAAAATCAATTTTTGAAAAATCTCACACACAATTATAGAGTCAAAGAAAATATTTCTTATCCTAACAAAATCATCATAAATGTTGTTAATAAAGTTACTGAATTAAACATTCTATGTACTGAATATCCCTATGATAAACTTTAGTTTGTATTTTGTCAAAGTAAAAAAAAATTAAAAAAATATTGTGGCATTAAATTAATTTTAATTGAACTTCACCAAACTTTAATTTGTCTTACTTTTGACTATCATTTTTTGAGAAATTATATATGGCTGAGGTTCAATAGATGTAATTATTCATTTAATTTAATATATATGAAGTTTAATTAATTTTTACATGAATATATATAATTAGATATAATTGTTTTTGTCCGAATTATAACCGTTTTCATTTAAAATTCATATATATATAATTGAGATTCTATATTTTTAACTTGAAGTTTAGAAAGAAAAAAGAAGGCTTAAATTAAAAAGTGATACAGATTAAATAATGATATTGAATTTGTTGTAAATTATATTCACATACATGCAGTAAATTAGTATTTCGATTACGAAATTCAAAATATAAAGATATCGTTATGTAAAAATAAAAAGAATAATTGTATCTTTTTTAAAAAAGAGACTTTTATTAATTTTGTGCAATCGCCTATCAAGGTATTTGTGACAAATATATATTTTTATTATATATTTAACTTGCGCTAAAATTATTTTGATTGAACAATCAAATACCAAGCGAGTATAAAATCAAAAAAATTACATAAATTAATACATTTTTAAAAATATGGGATTCTAACGGACTGCAACAAAATATAATAAACAAACTATTTTACCATTACTTAATATATTGTATATACTAGCAACAAACATAAAGACACAAAAGTTGCATTATTACAAGACTTATGTAATAGCCATACAATATTCTTCAATCATATAATATATGTAAAGCTGGTTTTTAGACTTTTAAAGTTTTAAATACACAAATAGTACAAATGAAAAATTGGAAGAACCAGACTGATCTCCAGAGATTATTGAAACAACTTTCTCACCACACCTTACTCAGCATCTGCAAATCTGCATTAGAGTGCACGAAAAACAAACGAGTTTAAGTTTTATATACTGTCGATATTAAACATATATAGACGACTTATGCCACTTATAATAAGTAAGTTATTATGAACAAGTATTTGATAAACAGCAGAATCAGTCGCTGATCCTATTTATCGATAGATATGGCTAGCTAGTGAGGGATGTAGAACAAAGATAACTTACCCGAGCTCCGAGAGCTTCAAATGAGCTTCAGCATAATCAGCAAAGAATGCATCTTCATCCTGTAGAACAAAGGCATTTTCATTTTCATCTAATTAGACAAAGAGGATCATCATATAAATGTTATGCATTAAGAATGATCATTTAACTTTCAGTTTATCGCACTCAAGTATATGTCTACGCCAGAAAATGGTACGTAAATATGGTCCTGAAAGAACAATCAAAATATCGTGTACGTACTGCAGCATATTTCTCGACTAGAGGGCGGAAGACTGGATCTTCTAAGAGTGCTTTGTCTGATGGTAGCTGGAGGAGACCTTCTTTCTCTCCACTCAAAAGCTCCCTGACATTCAAAGAGAAGTTACAACACAGCGTAAAATTTCATATGAGCTTCCGCAATTAGTAAGTGCAAACTTTAATTCAGGACGCAAAGTTAATTAGGAATTTCTACAGGAGCGTAAACTTACTTGAAATAGGAATTGTCAAATATGAGAGGGTTGTTGGTCCATGCTCCCTCAAATCCTGAGCGTTCTTTGTGGCACCTTCCCTGATTAAAAATCAAGAAACCATGATACCGAGTAAAATACAACGGAAATATACATTCTAAAGGCACCATTTTCAAAGAGTAAGTGCAACATTATATCAATGTTTTTTGCGTGCTTACCAGAGTGTGACCACCAGATAAAGCAACAATGTCTTTATCACTCAATCCCATGTGTCCAAAAACCTCCCTCAGATGATCTGAGCCTGAAGAAAACGAAAAAACAACAGCTCGATTTTTCAGAGAGGCCATGTAGTTTGAGCTACTTAAAGAGTTAAAGAAGCAAGCAGTAACCTTTGGTGGCGTCAGGCAAGCGGCCTTCTGGAGGTGGTTCTGTCTTGTCCTGGAAAGTAATAACCAACAATTGTCATTTTCATTAGCCGATGAAATTAATCCGTATACAAGTTCTAAGTTGCCTATATTTTCCTAACATTTCAAATCCGTATTGCATTGTAACATAATATTCTTGACAACAAGGAGCCAATCCTAGTGATCAAGTTCCTATATTTCAAGTCCAGAATATTCAGCTTTCTTACATGCTATAAATTCAATAAACCTTTTCTTTGGAAAGAAGACGACTATGTACACAATCCCCAAAAGATTATTTTTAAATGTCAATCTAGTGATGATGGTGTAATATTGGATGGAGGTATAATTTTAGTATACGTAGGAAGAGAAGTTATTTCTGAGAGACCCTCAGCTCAAGTGAAGTAAAAAAAAGTAGTAATGAAAAGGAAAAATTGTAGTGAAGAAAACATGACAACTAATACGAAAAGGAAAAACAACACCGAAGAGAAGTAATAGGCAGAGCACTTATATCAGTAATACTGTAAATTTTAGAATTAAAATTTTTTTTTGTGAAAAGTAAACTACAAAACACATGGAAATAGATGAAACCATGTATTGCATCTTCAAATTGGCTATCCAGCAAGAGAGAGATAACAGATCGGTACGTAAGTAACACTCTTTTAATATACAGAAGAACATTCTTGCGAGGCGAGAAATGAAAATTAATGTTACTAATTACCTGTCTCCCAGGATGAAAAGGAATATCGGGGCCTCCCGTAACTTCAACAGCAACTACTCCAGCCAACTTCAGTTTGTAATCAGAAAAGGCAACAGTTAAATGAAGTCACACAATAAGAAATTATTTTGTCCCGAGGCTTAAATTGCCTTATACCTGATAAAAGTCAGCGTAGGATAGGATTGGGAACTGTTCCTTGATCGGCTCCAAAAGTCGAACAGCAATATCAAGACCATTGTTAGCTCCATGTTTAAGTTCATTCGGGTGCCTGATTGTTCCAAATGGACCACCAGTTTTGGTTTTGACATCATATGTCCCTGCTGAATGCCATCTGAAACCGAAGTAATCCAAAACTTAGAGGCATCCATCATGTAAAAAATTCTTAACAAACTACACGAGCCTTTTTTGTTTTGTGTCAACTTTGGACTTCGGCGTCCACACAAGTTAAATTCTGGAAAACAAAGCACATTACGACTAGTACCAAGGGCTGAGCCAGACTACCGTAACCGAATTCATGGTCGAAGACCATATATATAAGATCAAAATTATCTTCTATATATATATATATATAGTAAATTTTGAATCCCATTGGTTTCTTCAAATTCTGACTCTAGTACTGACAAGTACTATACTCAAGAACCTCTATACGAAGACCATCTGGACAGGTAAATGAACAGATATTGTAACATTTCTGTTAGGCTTAAATTTATGAGTTTGCACATTCCTAAAATTTTAATGGATTTAACTTATATATACCGACAGTAAAATTATGCATCACGCCGGTCTCCAGTTGAAGTTAGGGAACTTATAAACATCAACAATGTAACGGTTTTTACACATTCATAATTTAATCTGCTGATACATATGTAAAATTAATTCTACCTTTATTCATTTTGTGTAATGCAAAGAACACAAAGCAAAGTACATTACAAAGAGGAGAACATCTCCGTTCCGAAATTAAAGAAGAGTTTCTATGAAATGTGATGCAATGGCTTTCAATGTCATTTGCATTCACAACGCGTTTCTCAAATTTAACTCTTGTCTTTACAATAACTCCTCTTTTGAAATATCCCATAAAAGCACGCCTTTTGTGAACATTATGCGATACCGCCAAAAAATAAAACATCTTCCTCCTTTCCTACTCTTAAAATATTTCATATCATACTACACCACTTTCAGTCATGAATGCACGTGTGCACGTGTTTGAGTGTAACTATGGAACCTTGGAGAGCTATAGGCTACAAGAATTTGCACCGGAATGGGGCCAAAATCGCTTCCAAGACAGTGATTTGCCACAAACCTTCGTAATTCTAGTCTTAAATCAATATTGTACTATAGTATCTTTCCCAACAACATTTTACTTGTCTTATTCTTCATATTAGAGTACTAATTACGCTTATCATGGAAATTCATACGTAGCGCATTCAAATTTATCGTAGTTGATTACTAATCCAAGCTAAAATTTGAAATTTATAATTTCCAGATTTCCTAGTAACCACAATTTACCTATATGAGACTCGACTCGAGGCAGAGCTAGGATTTTAAATTTATAGCTTCCAAATTCTGGAAAAACACAGCTAGGCCAAACAAGTTCGAGCTTAATTTCTGAATCCGCCTACGAAACAGAGAAATCAATAAACATAAGCACATAAAAAGAGAGGAAAAAGAAAGTTTACGCTAATCTCAGCATAATCGGAGCACAATTCTTCTCGGCGATAAGTCCTCTGAGCTTCCTCTTACATTTTTCAACTGCTTTTTGATACTCTTCGCTCACCGTCGGATAACACTTCACCATTTCTTCTCCGATCAAACGTCGATTTCCAAATCTACAAAAAAATTCAAAAATTAGCTCAAATTCAAACACTATAGAATCAAAATTAACAAGTAATTAAACAAAAAAATATATACAAATCAAACCTTTTAAAGCAAAATATATTAGTTAAGCAAAAAAGATGAAACACTGAATATTCATTTATAGTAGAAAAGAAAAAGAAGATTGTTCATACTAGCATTTACTAGAAACATCTAGCAACTGTTATGGGCGCCTTTTTTTTTTCGATTGTTTTTTATATATATATAAATAAATAAAAGAAAAAAAATAAAATAAAAATGGAAGGTGTAATTTTTTAATAAGTTATATATAATTTATGATTCAAAATAAGTGAATTTTTAATATTTAAGAGAAATTTTTAGATTTTTTTTTCTTTGGATTTTTTTTTATTTCGTGAAATTCTTAATTATTTTATATTTTTAATATATTAGTTTGGAAATAAGTACAAGGGTTTGCTTGAGTATAAAAGTTTATGCAAAATGATTAAGACTTTAGTTATTTTTACTTAACCTTCGATAATATATTTACGAACATAATGAGTTAAATTTAACTATTTTTATCTAGATTTTAGTCATATATAACTTCAAATAATATATACTTTGTAAATATATAAGATCGGGGGGAGCAAGGAGGTCACGCAGATAAGTAATATATTATTCATTAATTTACGATCATAATTACGTGGCACATATCCATAACTTGTATAATTAGGCTATTAATTGTGTAGATTCAGAATTTTTATATGTTTACCCTAGATTGTATATAATTATCATATCGATACATTTTATTCGTTTAAGTTCTAAAATAATTCTAATTGTATAAACAACGTAATTTTAATATATTTATCCCATTTGTATATTGAAAACCAATTGTACGAACAAAAATATCTATAGCAAACAAAATTATAACTATGAAATATAATTCGATAAACTATAGTTAAGAGGGCTTTAAATATTAATTTGTTTGCTATTTATAAAATTTGCTCAAAAAAAATCGATATAAATTAAATGACAATATGAAAAGAGGCTTCCATGTGGTGTGTTGTGAGAGTAATTTGGGCCAATAATGGGCCTAGTGACTCAATGGTCCATAATAGCCCAACACGTGTTAATATATTATGGGTATACTGACGTGACATGTTGCTTTTGATACACTTCTAGTCTTCTAGAGACATTTTGAGTCAATTAATTGGGCCATATTGGGCCTAAGCCCAATAAGTTATGAAGGCCCAACTTGAAATTGCAATGGAACGGGCGAGATCAAAAGTTCAAGATCATTATTCTTATCGTAAATCACTTGAAACGTGAGGTAATTTTTGAGGTATATCATATTTGTATTCGTGCGTTATTCTTATATATTAAGTTCCGGTGAAATTTTTTAAGATTGTAAATGTATATTCAATATGTAAAATACTAAAATTCATCGTATCGAACTCGTGTTATATTCGTAATGCATTGAAGTATTTTAATGAAATTGGGTTGTATGGATTACAATTAGTAATATGTTACAACAATTTAATTAACAATAAATAGTGATATGTGTCATTGTTTATTACCTTGTTAGTAAAACAATACAAGTCATAAAAGCTTACTAGACACTTTTTGTCACTATTTACGAGTAAAACTTACACTAATCTGATATAATTTATGAGAAATTCTTTAATACAATTCGATTAAATCGTCATAGTGATCTATCATTACTTGCAAATCATTTTGTCTGTAACTTTGAGATTACAACTACGTGATATAACAAGACAATTAGGTCGAGCATAACATGAATTCGCACCAGATAGTGATAATTTACATGTCAGAGTTTATAACCGTGTTATTTGTCTTCTTTATTTACGAATTTAAAGTCACGACGATTTGATATAATTATGGATTTAACATAATAATTTGATTGAACATAACTTTACAAATAGAAAGATGTCTTTTTTCAGACATCAATTCCCCATACATGTAAGAATATTATAAAAACAATAAAGTTGTCAAAAGACAACAACTATCAAGTCCAAAAAAAAAAAAAAACAAGAAATGACACTTCAAAAGATACTTCTTTTATACAATATACAAACATATCTTAAAAAGAAGTTGAGAGAATGTTTCTTTAATGATTTTCCTTTTGGACCAATGGAGAAAAGAGAAAAGCCCATGGACCATTTCTAGTTCTGATTTTTGTCAGCCCAAAGTGAATTTATAGGCCCATTTACCATAGCAAACATAGAAAAAACTAATAGGTTTTTAATGAATCTCTTATGGTTGTTGTTGTTTGTTGGGAAAGAAAATAATAAACACAACTCTTACATGTCCTATAGAGAATTTATTGCCTACCTTTTGTCACTTTTGTCCCAAGTTCATGGATATATGATTAACATTAGACAAAATAATTGAAATTTAGTTATATATAATCAAAATTTAAGAAAAAATGATTTGAAATTTCGGTGGCAGGAATACATGAACTTCACTAATACGTAACTTCATACAACACACATAAAAATCAAAAATGTGTATATGAATCAAATTGGTGGTTGGTGGTGGTGGTGGTGGGGTGGGTTGGGGTGGTGGGAACTTCAAAACAAGTCTATCTGATTTTCTTTGGTTTCTATGTGATGTTTGGTATCCGTATTGAAGCACTAAGGCTTCATTCGAGGGAAACACTCTGTACCAAGGATCTTTTCATATACATGATTCGAACTTGAAGTTGCTGGTTAAGGAAGCAATAATCTCATTTGTTACACCACATTCTTTGTTGATATCTAGTTATATTTTAAGAGTGTTTATCGGAAAAAACCTCTCCACATTCTCAAGGTAGAGGTAAAATCTACGTACACGCTTTTCACATTAGATTTTACTGGTAGAATCACATTTATTTTTATTTTTTTGGTTTTTTGGTGTGGGGAAAGAAAATAATAAAGAGACCTTTCATGTTTTATGTTAAGAATTTATAAAAAAAAAAAAAAAATTAAAAAAATCTGATTTTTTTTCAGAAAAAAATAAAGTTAAAGATATGACATGACCTTAAATTGATGTTTATTTTGGGCTGGGCCCATTAAGGTATAATGTGAATTCATGGGCTTTCCATTTTTGGTTACTACAAAACTTTACTTCCTGTCAAATTACCTTTTTAACCTTTACTAGCCCACGCGCCTGTTTTCACTTCTTGAAATGAGTGTAAAAAACTTAAATAAGTAGCCTAAATTTATTTATTTTTAAAATTTCGGAAAATTTTACCAATAGTGTTATTTGCGTCTAGATTTGTGAAAATTTACTTAATTATGATTCATAACGGAATAATGAAATACTCACAATTCGGATTTATACAATTTTGAGTTAGTGAAATATATTATATTATTTTTTCTGTTGCGAAATACACTATATCCATATACATATAAATTATATTCACGCATATATAATATTTTCGTTTAATCGTACATGTGCGAATAAGATATAAATGAATCCATGCTAAAACCATCCAACTATCCTTATATACCTTTTGTTTTACAATTTATCTGGAAAATTATTATATCTTATGCCTTATATCAAACGACTCGATCCAATTATCGTTATATACCTTTGGTTTTACAATTTATCTATAAAATTATTATATCTTATGTCTCATACTGAACGACTCAATCCAATTATCGTTATATACCTTTGGTTTTACAATTTATCTATAAAATTATTATATCTTATCTCTCATACCGAACGACTCGATAGTATGGAGTAGATTAGTGAGTAGGGTAAAATGCATATAGACTTAAAAACAGCATTCTCCTTGGGCTTTGAATCATTAAAATTAGATGTGATAATTGATGCTACTTGTACTTTAAAACTTTTTAATCCTATGAAACTTTTTAATTACTACTTCAACTAGTACTAATTCTATATTGAGTTTTGCTTCAAATTTACTTCATTTAAAAACATTAAAATTTAAATTGACTAGCACATGTGTGGTATATAGATGCATTAACTCGCAATAATTTTAGTTCAAATTTTATATATTCAGAAAAAATGTATAAAGCAAAACTTATAAGTGAGTTATCGTTATATACAATTTAAAGATGTACTATGATTAGTTATAATAATATATAATATTTAAATTTTATATCTATTTCTACGAGAGAATACAAGCGAGAAATTCTAGATATGATGAAATTGGTGATAATGATTATTTGTTTACATTTTAACCTATTTGGTTCAAATTTTTTTTTGCTTATAAAAATTTATAAAATAATTAGTAAAAATAGTATATTATCAAACATGATAGAATATCGATTTGAATTCATAATATTTAAATTTTGAATTTGTGGCTAATTTTATATATATATATATATATATATATATATATATATATATATATCAAATAATGCACTTGACTAGAAAAGCATATTAACATTATATATATAATTGAAAGTTGTATAGGATAAGTTTGAGTACTTGTATTTGTCTAGGAAATAATTTATTTTTCATTTTTCAAAAGAAAAAGATTTAATTTTACAAATAAAAACTAATAAATACATATAAAAACATTGAATAAGTTATTCTCAAAATTCTATGTTGATCTTTTTGAGGTAGAAAAAATACTAAAATAATCTTTACCAATACACAAATCTTGGCTCTTAAGGTTGGCATAGAGTCACTTTCCATAAATCAAATAATTATTCAAGCAAGATGGCAAGTAGTACAAAAAGAGTAGGTTTTTGTCAAGTTTTTTTCTTACATAATACAAATTTCGATATAAAAACTATCGAAAACAGTTTTTCTATCTTTACTCACACGGCAAGAGTAAGGTTGCGTACATATCATTCTCCTCAGACTTTACTCGTGAGATTATACTGAATATGTTATTATTGTCGTAGGACAAACTTATTTTCACTACTAGTATTACTATGTTTAAGTACTACTCTTTGATTTTTACTAATAGCAAAGCCTAGGATAGAGTAGTACTTGTTCATCATAACCTAAAGCAACAAGACAAAATTTTCACTATTCCATGTTGTATTATATGCAATAATATTGATTCCCACTCAATTTATTTAGCCTTGTAGGTCCATACACACAAAAATATCTAACCTTCTAATTTTTTTTGGTATACATAGATTTCTGAAAGATGTAGTTCAAAGGATCCATTCTCGAGATAAGGTAAGTGGTGCATGTAGAGTGGCGGGTACCTTAAACTTCTATGCTACCCAAGTCAAGGCACAACATGTGCAAGGAGTATAGCGGATTTCGTATGGTGTGTACTTCTTGCTTATGTAGTAGTATATTGCTCGCTCCTTAATTTCACTTCCATCGTGTTATTCTTAGATGCATATCTAAATGCATTATTTCATACGAATAGTTAAATGAGCAAAAGGCCTTGCACATTCCTTGATTATGTCGAGAACTTGTGTCAAATGTGCAACAACATACTCAATGTATTCCCACAAAGTGTGGTTCTAGGAGAATAGGGTATAATCAAACCTTACTCCTTCCTCAGAGGGGGTAAAAAGATTGTTTCCGATAAATCTTCAGCAAAATAGTGGAGATTCAAATTCCTCAATGTACTCAAATCTTTGCAAACACCATGAACGGAATCAATGCCTCCATTAGAAGCAGAATATGAAAGAACATGATTGAGCTAGAAGCTACAAATGAATATTCTCAATAATTGTTGAAACAATGTAAAAGATGCTGTTCTGAAACTTTTTGTACAGCAAATTTATCAAGTTTCATACTGGCTAATTCCCAAGGAAGGAAACTAGAATTCAATATCCAGAAAAGATACCGCATAGGTAATTTTGATCTAATAGCTAACTACGCTTCAGCTCTTGCAGTAATAATGCGCAAAGTTCATATTGGCAAGTGATGGTGAATGCTGGTAAGGTAATTTCCCAGTTGAAAAGCGGGGTAGCTGAGCAGCAGCTGTAGTTGAATTAGCGAATCCTGATGATGCTGCAGTAGAGAAGAGTGGCACTGAAGGACTCCCGCCATAAGGATGTTGGTCTTGCCGCGTCCAATTTGGTAAAGAATCAACTTCTATACCCTTCCCTAATGATGTTCCCTGCACGAGCATTCATCGTCTCAAGATCAAATGCTCACACTTCTTACATTTTCAGCTAGTAAGAAACAGTATTTACATACGGCAGCAACGAATTTGTCTTCTTAAAGCTCTTGGACAAGAAAACTCAATATACGCTTGAGAAGATTCTAACGAAGTTAAGAATGATAACTGAAGATGATGTGGTTTACGCCAATATAGAAACAAGGTGAGGTAGAGATACAACTAGCTTCCTATCTAGTTACCAAAGGAACAGTATATATTTTCGGTTTCCTATCAAACCAAAATAAGCACCATGTAACTAGGACTTCTACTCGGCAATGGATGCTACAATTACAACTCGATAATAAGTCAAAATGGTTCAAGTAAGTTTGCCAAAGAATATACCTTCAATGTGGGAAAGATACTGGTGTTCACTCCATTCCAGAGCAGAGGGCGATCAGTCAGCAGTTGATGGCCGTGAAGCAGTTTACCTCCCATTGTGGTTGTAGGAATGTTCTGCAAAAAGATGTATAACTAAGTAAATAACCAATCTTCCTTTGTCAGACATCTCATAAGTAAATGAATCGAAAGAATCTGAACGAAAATCATTGACTCGAAATTACCATGGCTCCTGTATATCCAGGCAAACCATTTGAGGCACACTGGACTACATAGTTCACCATTTGGCAGGTGTTGCCACCCTGGTCATCAGCTAATACAGAGGGGGCTATTCCCAAGTTCAGATCAAGATTATGGTCTGCACCTGCATACGCATTGAAAAATATGTCGTTCAACATGATAAATGCGAGACTAAAAAGAAGCAACAATCACAATGGAGTCCAAATATGTGGGAAAGCCTAAACATACTACCTCCATTTTCAGCCTCAGTACTTAATTCACCTTCATATGTGCTTAGCTCAAAATTAGTGACTGCTTCCTTTCCGTTGCATTTTATTGCAGCCTTATCATACGCCCTGAACAACAGCAAAAGACCAAGTCCAGTCAATGTTGAAAGCGTTAATGTCATAACATAAAAGGGAGAGGCGAGTCAAGTTCTGATCATTGGACCTTGCAGCTTCTATCTCACTGTCAAACAGTCCAAGATAGATATACCTGCAGGCATATATCCAATGAGACAATATTCCCTCTGCTTCATAGAATCAGTATAATGACATAGAACGCGTTTAAACAGCTATATCACCGATACGATAATACAGACAAGTAGTTACTCACTTCTTTCCAAGAAACTGCCCCATTCGAGCTTCCCATCGTCCACATTTGTGCAACGTAACTCCCCTGTATTTCGAACTTCCTCTAGAGAAACCAGTGCTCTGTCGTCGAAGTATATGCACAAACTCTTCCTTTGAAAAGTTCCCCATCTATACACCATTCACAAAACATAAACAGTCAACCAAAATCAATTCCCTAACTCAAGAATTTCAGAGTAGGGGTGGTTCATTCATTAGCTAGCTATCCCACATACCTGCTTTAAATCATCATGATAATCACTGACATTGAAATTGATATCTGCGTCAAGTCCTCTAAATTTAATCGCAGCACGATCATATGCCCTGACATTAATAGGAAAATTTAACAATGGTGTGAACTCTTCACTTTCGATGAACAATAAAACTCATTCTAACTATTATCTAAGTTACGCAGACTCTTCACTTTCGATGTCGCACTCATGTCGGATTTCGAAAAATACACCACTTTTGGAGAATCCAACGTGCACCCATCGACAGTTTTGAAAAGTCCGAGCAACATAAACTACAATGTCATACCTAGCAGCAGCATGTGCAGTGTCAAATCCCCCTATAACAAAAATGTCCAAATTAAGCTTTACCAGTAAGAAACAATTCATGAACAAAGTATAGAATAAGCACATTTTTGCTTACCTAAATAAACTTGTTTCCCACAATCCCTGCATAATACATCAAACAAATAAGACAGTTTCTTGCTTATTAGTCGAGGTGAACGCAAACTGGGCTAGCACGAACACGACAGTTGTGGTGAAAAGTAATTTGCAAGAAGTAAACTGACCAGATGTGAGATTCCCATCGTCCAGTTCTCCGATAGAATGTGACACCGCGGTATTGGGAACTCCGGGACCTAGGTCCTCTTCGACTCTTCTTCACCTGTTGTCTCAGCTGTGGTGGACCAATAACGATCCTCTGCTCCATCGGAACACCACCGTAATTACCCGAGAGATCCAACCACTGCTGCTGCTGCTGCGACGGCGTCGCTGCCGATTCTCCACCGGTTAACGGAAACAACTCCTTAGTCACAAACCCATTCACTTCATAATCAGCTCTTAGAATCTCAAATGCGTACCCATCAGTACGCTGATCGGAACACGAAATGAACTCATCATCACCGGCAGTACTAGACGTCTCCACGTTCACAATCGATGAATTCGATGTACCGGAATTCTCAATTTGCCCAAATGACAGTTCCTTCAGCTTCCCTGACGTCGTAACAGTTTCCATAGCATCTTCCTCAAAACAAAGATTAAGGTCAAACATCTCGAAATTACCGTATACCCTCGTTTCAACTTCAGTCAAAAAGCATAAAACAACAACAATCAGCTCAAATACGAAGAAGAATCAAGAAAAAAAGGGTTTCACATTAAGGGGTCACTGCATACATCGGTATTCATAGATGCTGAAAATGACGATATGGGTTCGTCGGGGTGGGAGGTTGGGGGCAAAGTAGAAGGAGAAATGGGAAAATGGAATCAAATGGAGCTTTGGCCGGCCATGGATTTATATAGAGAGAAGAAGAAGAAGAAGAAGTTTGAGCTTGAGAGTGACAATGGAGAAACGTTTTGTGCGTGGAGGTGTCCAAATTTATATTAAAGGAAATACTAAGTAGTCACATTCCGGGTCAGTTTTCACGTGTCTCGACTATTTTTTTATGAAATATCCGTTACCTCCGATCACTAATAATCACCTCGTACATTAACTTTTTATTTGATAATCCTAGTGTTTGTATCAGTTTTCTCGACTAACATCACAAAATATCAATCACCTCACATTCCGTATCAGTTTTCACGCATCTCGACTATTTTTTACGAAATATCCATCAACGTCGACCACTAACAATGACCTCATACATTAACTTTTTATTTGACAATTCCAGTGTTTGTATCAGTTTTCACTACTAATATCACGAAATATCAATCTTCTTACATCACCAAACATCGACCTCGTGATTTCAATTACGTCATTGTTCACTAAGTCATACTCCTAAACGCTAAACTCAAATTTGGATCATATGATTTAATGAATGAATCGTTTCGAAAAGAATATAAAGAATTTAAACTTTACAATATATAAAAGAGAATTTTTTTCTAGAAATATCTCGTAAAATAATTTGAACTCGACGAACCAAAAAAAAGTTAGAATCTAACATTATTAAGTTGTAGATCTAGACATAATATTTTACATATTCAAGTTTAGTTTTTTTTCAGTTGATAACATTTTTTAAAATGTATATATAATGTCACAAATATGTAAATTAAAAAATTTGAAGTATTTGAATTACTTTTAAAAATTAAGCTATGTATATTTCAATTCTAATTATAAATAATATATTACTGCTGGCAGAAAAAACAACAATAAACTTTTCTCTTTTCTATTTCTTTGATTCTCTTTTGCAAATTGTTTTGCTTTAACGCTGCTTATTGTTGGCGCGTGCTATATACTCACTTATTAAGTTTTTTATTCGATGTTCGATATTATGTTAAAGTTTGATTAATTTAATTTTCTACAATATAGGGATTATTCGGCGGTAGCATACCCTATCAAGAATATTTTTATATTCAGGATTTGAAATTGAAATTTCTAATTAAGAAATAAGCAACCTCAGTCGCTGAATCACATTATTCAGTGGTCCTTTCTTGCTTTTTGTACTTTAGCTGAGTACATCCTCGGTGAATCAATAGCGTTTATATTTACCTTTCAACATAACTCGAACTCTCAATCTACCTGTCGATGGTAAAAATGTTAACCATTTAAACAAACGAATTTGTTGTATATTTATATTTCAAATCTCATGCTTTATATTATGGTTTTTAGTGTTCAAAGTCCTTGTATTTTTAACGTTACGAGTTAATATCTATTAATTGTTATAATATAACTAAATGTTTACATATAAAAGTAAGTTTGGAGTTGAAAATATTGAGGTTAGATGAACGTGATGTAGGACATAAAGTCCGTCCCTACTAATAAAAACAAATCTCACACACAACACACACATATGTCTATAACATATTTTATACCATAAATTTCAAAAATCATTTTTCCCCAAAAAAATTGTATCAAGTCGAACTATAATAGATAGATCAAACGAAAAAGTAGTACAAGTATTTATTTAAATTATTAATTATAGTTGACTTTCGAGATGACTCAATTGATTTGTAGAATAGACTAAGATCGCTCCCTTTTAATGCCTTCTTAGTCGAATATGTCGCACAGCTATTCCATACAACGTGTAATTTGCAGACTATTATATAATGAAAAATATACTCGGTACCATAAAATATTTATCCGAAATTCAAATATCGTAACAAAGATTATAGAGATTTTTTATTATCCTAAAAGTTAAAAAAAATATTTTTTGTGGATTATAGGGTTGTACAACATAGGTGAAGTGACAAGACAATAATGATTTTATACTGAAATAGGAAAAAATTTATTAAAAAAAGGAAATAAATGACCAGACAACAAAAAAAGAAAAAGAAAAAGGAAAATACTATTATGCCCCTTTGGACATAGCGCGTGTACACGCTCCTATTTATGGCGCGTTAGTTACCATATATTAACCAACGATTTACTGAGAGGTTCACATGTTTAGTAATGTGGCGCCTTGGTAACAAATTTAACTAACCGGTGGTTATTTTCTTGTTACCACTTTTTTTTTTTTTAGAAATTAAAATAATTTAAAAAATTATTGTTTCGAGATAATAAATAAATAAAATGGTATATCAAAAATATTTACGTAAAATCTAGACAAATGCTATGAAAATGAGAGAATAAGATGTCGGAGTCTATGGATCGGAATTAGGGTTAAAACACCAAAGGAAATCAATCAGGTTCAACGTAAGGTTGTACGTGCTTTGAAAGTGACGAAGCCAAAAATACGAAAAAGACATGTTAATAATGAGATTCGGACTCAAGCTTAACAACACTAGAGAACTGTTAATCACCGATCCAAGAGTTAACAAACCAATCAAATCATTTGTTCATTGGGTTCTCTCTATATTAATTTTATACAAATACCTCTTAATTTTTTACATAGATATATATATTTAGAAATGAGGCTAATGGTGCTCGAGCACCTGATGGACTCCATGTGTATTTGCCTTTGTGGGTGGTGGAGGTGGACGTAGAGATTAGGAAATAGTGGCGATTTAAAATTTTCACTAAGAATTTCAGAATACATACAGTTAACATGAAAAGAAAAAATCAATTAAGTTCAATATCTATTATATATACATAAAAAAGAATTTAATATAAACGTAAAATATTTACGTAAAATCTAGATAGTACTATGAAAGTGAAGGTAGGATGTTTGGAGTGTAGGTGAGGTGAAGATGGAGGCTATGAATGCAATGGTGAAAATTGAAATTTCACTAAGAAATTAAGAATACAAAAAAGTGTAATGTACAAAAAATTTGCATATAATTTATTCTATCTGAATCGTATTTATGAAATTACACGAATATAACATTATTGTTATATGAAATTAGTGTAAACAATGATGTAATTATCTTACATTAATGTTAACAATGGTTTTAAAAAAATGGTCCATTATGTTAGGGAGCGTACAAACAATTCATAAAGTATGATTTTAATTATTATTATCCTTTTTAAATTTATCAAAAGTGAGTAATTTTGTCTCAATCAAATATTTTAGAACTCTAATATTAGATCGATGGAAATATTACTTTTTTAATAGTGAAAATATTAGAAAAATCTCAATAGGATGTTACATTAGCCATCAAAAAATAAATTTAAAAAAATAGCAAAAATTGCACTTAAAAACTACAATATATATATATATATATATATATATATATATTTCAATTTAACGTGTAAACATTTAAAGCAGATAAATTTTTATCGTTACGATAATCTTTCTTTTTTATTCAAATTAACAACTTTATAGGATACTAATAAAGTTCAAAATTGCCGTCAAAGTTTCAAAAGAGACGATCATTGTTTGGTCAAAAATATATGTCACTTTTAAAAATTCTTAACTTTATTATTTTATTCTAAGAAGACATGCATTCATTAATTATTCATTTAAAAAGGAGAAAAAATTAGTTAAATAATTTTCATTTTAATAATAATAAAAAAAACATCGGAAAAGTATATATCTTTACAAAAAGGGAATAAGATCCGTACATATGCTATTCTTCTCAAATTCTGTATATATGATTATACCGAATATATTGTTCACGTCAAATATATCTTTCTAATGGTATTCTACTTGGAGAAAACATGTTTAAGAAGTCATTAATCACATCAATTCATTAATTAATTATTAATTAGTGCCAAACGATTATGTTTGTTTTAAGGCTTGTTAATTTAAATAATAATGTACTAAACAAGAATGAACTTTCTTGTTAAGGAAAAATATAATCAATTGCCATATAAGATTGTCATCTAATATTTGTTTTTTTTCATTAAATTGACTAATTCATGGGATAATTATGATGAGGTTTATTTCTCTAAACCTAGGTAAGGTTGTTTGCATAATCTATAAATTAAAAAAGATATACATATTTTTAAAGAATTTTTTTAGTATATTGAAATAGATTTACGTAGTATTAAACTCATTTAAATTGAAAATGCTCGCAGTTTGAATTTGGTTATAGAGAGATTCCATCCATCCCATAATATTTCTGATCTTTTTATAGAATTTTAGGATTTGTAACGCACTGATGTGACTAATAGATATTTACATTCTATGGGACTATTTAAGTTGAAAATATTCGAGTTACGATTTGAATCGGAAAGCTCTAATTAAAAGTAGAGGTAATCAATTCCATCACATCCATTTGGCTATATATGTATCTTCCAATTTAGGTAAGTAGTCATGAAATATAATATGGAGTTTTATTTCAATTTTTTAAAAAAAAAAAATTAAAAGAAATTTTGTGATTTGTAATACAATGATTCGATTAATTCAGATTTACAGTAATTCGATCAATTTAAGTGGATTATTTGAGATTTGAATTCTAGATATCTGACTAAAAGTAGAAAGAGAGTTTATCGTCGATTTATCCACGCTAAAATCCTATTGTGATTAATATATTTCATTTAGACGAATATACCTATCATTGGCTAGAAAAAAATTAAAATTTTTTATAATGTCTAAGGCATTGAATATATCATTTTTTTCATATTACCACATAAGCTTGGACTGGACCTAGAAAATATGAATCAAAAATTAAAATAAAAAGGTTTCCTCAAATTGCTTGATTTCAATTTATTAATTTTTTAATTTATAAGAAGTGATGTATTGAATATATTTGCCCTCATCAAATAAAGTTGTACTACTCTTCACCTTGAAATTTACTATTGTATGATTCGAAAATATTTAATAATTGTGTTTCTTCATCATTTCATTTCTTGTCTTTTGACATGAAAAAAGCACTTAGAATACAAACTTATTACCCTAATGAATAAGAATAAAAACATTTCTCGTAATCTCATAAGTGAAGCTCGAAAATAATAGAATATACGACTATGGTTATCTTATATTACAATTTTGAAGCATGTTCTCTTCTATCGTTGATACAATAAAAGCTCTTAATACAATATTTGTTGGTGAACGACATTCTCGCGAATACAATTGGAGTTTGAGAGTATAACATGGGAAACAACCTTAGCTACTCCCTTAACACTTTCTCAACCTTCGTGGAACCAACTTCATATATTGTTTTACATATAGAAATAGTCATGTCGATCTTCTCGTTTATATTCATCGACAACTAACTATCACTAGCTTGGTCATGATTCCAATTTCTACGAGTCAAAAATAACAATATGAACTAGCATGCATCGTTAAGCTGCACATCGAAGGATCACATATGTCAAGAACACAAAGAATAAGAAGGTGGAACTATAAGCAGTCATCCTTTGAAGAAAACGAAATAGCTCACTGGGCTCGATCTATGGTCCTGATGTTAGGGCCAAGCCTAATAAGGCCCTTTTGGACTCCAATATGTATCAGAACAACATCATCATTCTATGTTTTCTTGAGCACTATCAAACAATGCAATATTAGAAAACAAACCATCAAAAACAAACTATTCCATCAAAATCCTTAATACCATACCATATGAAGTAATACTCGACGCTAAAATGAAATCTCAAAATGTAGGCAAGGAAAAGCCAGGCAACGAGGCCGTAGTTTTCCTCCCACTCAGTATCTTTCATGTCTTGGGAACAAAACAGCAGACTAAACAAAAAACTTTCTAACATGAGTTCACAAAAGAAAAGTTCCTTTACTGAGAAACTCCGAGCCACTTTGTGAAGTTGTCGAACTCTGCATAATCGGAATCTGAGATCATAGTCTTGTACCATGAATGACTTGCACCCTTGATAGCTGATGCCTCCTCCTGCAACAAAAATATGGAATCAAGAAAACAGCGGAAGTTGTAGCATGATACAGCTCAGAAATTTTATGAACAGTTTCACTAATGTTTTTTATAGAGGACACAAAAATGGGAGACACCTATAAGATGTTATTTAGTACAAAGAGCTATGCAAGTGTAATCTTATGATTCACCATACTTGTACAAGAAAATAAACATGATAAAGGAGCTTCTCGAGCATAAGAGAAACTAACATATGTGGCCACAAAATAACACAGTAAAGCAACATCTGTATTACTATCTAAATACCAATTTCTATTCTCCCAAGCATCTAAGAAACTTCTCCACACTTGAACAAATTCACATAATTACCAAACACAGTTCAAACAGCTTTGCTTGAAGCTTCTAATGCATGTAACACTTGATCTTAAGCTATAAGCCCAAAAAAGATAACTTCCCTATACTTGTATCACTACTATAGTAATAAGTATCTTCTTAGCACCGTCAAGTAACATAATATAACAACCGGAACACATAGAACACGACTGAACCAATCCCTATACTTATATGACTACAAAAGTAATAAGCATCTTCTTAGCACCATCAAGTGACATACTAAACGGTGCATAACATAACCAAACCAATTCCTATACTAGAGCATCTTCTTAGCAAATTTAAGCGACATACTATAAGAAGCAGAATACAACTGAACCAAATGAAATCTCATCAACATAAACAATCATATTAATAGCTAAGTTTTGCCATATACAAAAACAGTTGTATATTTCTTACAATTGGGTGGCACAGCTAATAGATTCAGAAATTCTAAAAGCTAGAACCATTATTAATCAGTACTCCTCCATTATCTACTTTAATACTAAACCAACTCTATAGGCAAATATTTGAGTTTTCATTCTTTAATGATTCACTTCTTAACTAGTTTAACATGATCCTATGAACAAACAGTTGCAATTAATTATTTAACTATGACAGAACGTATGCATTAGATTATCGCAGGTTATAAGATTAGGCAAAAGTTCTAAAGATTATACCTTTGTAATTTGATGTCTCTTCTTGTCGAGCTTCTCCTTCTTGGCCTTGACACGCTGTGCCTCGGCCAAAAGGGACATCCTCCTGGCAGTCTTTGCATAAGGATTGAGCTTCAGCAAAACGTTCAAGTTCTTCAATGGATTCTTCTTCAAAGTTGCCCTCTTGTTAACATCCTTCTTGATTGGTCTAACAACAGACTGCACCTCATCAGAATTGATAATCCTGGCAAGATCAGCATTAACCATCTTTGGCCTTGGCAACAAATATCCCTTCTTCTCCAGTGATGGCTTATCGAATGTACCATAAATGGCATCTAATTTCTCGTAAGCACATTTGGTCCAGATAATAAACCTACCAAGGTGACCACCTGGAGCAAGCTTGAGCAGATTCAAACGATCAACATGGCAGATTTCAACACCAGGAATGTTCCTGAATGCCTTCACAAGCTTAGCTCCTTCAGTTCCATACACAATCAATGGACCTTTTCGAGAAATGTACCTACGGTTACGCATTTTACCCTTTCCAGGACGAATAGCATGGCTATCCTTAGCTTTCTCAGCATCTGGGTAAGCACCAATTTGCTTCAAAGCTTTGATAGCAACGCTAGTCTTCTCAATACCCTCAATTGAATCAGAAACAACGAGAGGTAACTCAGGGACCGATTCAATACGGTGACCACGAGCGAGAACCAATGAAGGAACGGAAGATGCAGCAATAGCTGAAGCAACAGCATACCTTTTCTGGTTAACAGGGATCTTCCTATGCCATCGGCGCCAGGTCTGAGTCGGAGCGAACATCCGTCCACCACGACACATGTTACCGAAAGCTCCCTGTCCAGCACGGTGAGTACCACCACCAGGAACACGAGGGATACGTGACACAGCACGTCCGGTACCCCATGACTCAGCAGAGGTCTGATGACCAGCTTTCCTCGACACTGCATACGGTTGCCGAGCGTTTTTGGAAATGTTGGAGTGGACATAGGTGACTACATCTGGACGGATCGGCGCCTTCATGACGGCGGGAAGGGGAACGGCGGCGCTGTCAGTGGCCATATCATTTTCCAGGCTTTGCACGGTGGTGGTAGGGATGGCGGCAGCGGTGGCCATTGCAGGGGTAGGGGGGGGGGCTGCTGCTAGGGTTTTTCGGTAGAATTGAAACCTTAAAGAGAAAATTAGGGTTTCGATCTGAAATATGAATATATAGCATTTAGAGAAGAAGAGATATGGTAAATGGGCCAAACCCCAATGAGATGTTGGGCTCAAGCCCATAACTCTTGTTAGTATACATGGATACCCGACCCAATACGATCGATCGAGGGGAGATTACGCGAATAAGCAAATATATACTAATTAATTAGTTAACATAGTTATACTTTAGCTAATTTACAAGTCTCCGTTGACATTTATAGTTAATTACATGGGGTTGCAGTTTGAGTTTGTATAATTAGTCACTAACGATTTTTTGATAATTTGTATTTGTATATGCTAGTAATTTTTCTTTGATTTTTTCATATTGATCATTGGATACTTCAAAAAAGAAAATGTATAACTTTTTAAAGTTTGTGTAAACGTGTGATTTTCAAAATTAGTATAACTTTTGTATGATAGAATTTTTAAATTTGTTTAAAGTTCATATATTTGTGTTTCAATAAATTCGACGTTTGAGTTTATAAATTTTCAAATTTTTTTTGTTTCTTTTTGTCCCTAAATCTTTTTTTTTTACCCCATGAGCTCTCCATTTTTGCTCTCTTGGTAATATAAATCCACAATCTTCAAGTTCGGAAGTGAAAGTGTTTACCATTTAAGCGATTTTCAACTCATCTTTTGTCTATAAATCATAGTTTTATTATCTATCTTCATTTACCAATAAAAGAAAATATTCCTTATATCTTAATTTATGCTACATTTTTTATTTTTTGAGAGTCAAATAATTTAAATTTAATCAGAAATTTCCATGTGATATCTTAAAAAAAATTAAATAAAATCTATATATTTATAAACCACGTAAAAATATTATAAATCACAATAACTAATAATTCAAAATAATTAAAAAAATATAAAAATATTACCATAAAAATAAAATTATTTAAATCTCAATATTTTAAACTAACATTATAAATTAGTGAAAAGTGTCAAATATTTGACCCTCTCTCTATATGCATTATGCACCACGTATATCTCTTCTCAGTTCTTACTCTTCCTTTGGTTGTACACAAAATTCTTGAAATTAAAGCAGAGATATATCAATGGATATTCGATTATCATACAGAAACATTTCTTCTCACGGTTTATGGTCTTGTCCAACAACTCAAAAGGGTCTCAAACCTTGTTGTTCAGGAAAAAATTCTCAGCAAAATGGTGATTCCAACAGCAATTCAGGTTGGATATTTCACTTCATTGTCAATTTTTTTGAACATTTATTGATATATACCTTGACCCTTTTCTTAATTTTGTTGAAATTTTTGTTCTTTAGTTGCATATCAGTAGTTTTAGACCATTTTGACTTGTAGCTGGGTTGACCCTTTTCTTGTTAGAGTGTAATCTGTCTCAAAGTTGTAGTCTTTTAGTTGCAAGTCAGTAGCTTTAGACAGAAGAATGGTGATTCCAATTATAAAAACAGGAAATTAGGTTGGGTATTTACTTTTGTATCAAAAAATTTTGACCATTCATTGGTATTTGGCTTGGACCCTTTTCTTGATGTTGTTGAAATTGTTGTTCCATATCAGTAGTTTTAGACCATATTGATCAGTAGCTGGTTTGAACCTTTTCTTGTTATAGTGAAGCTGCTGCAAAGTTCTAGTCTTTTAGTTACAATTTTTAATAGCTTTAGGCAGCAAAATGGTAATTCCAACAGCAACACTCAGGTTGGGTGTTTCACTTCACTATCAAAACTTTTGACCATTCATTGATATATGGCTTGACCTTTTTCTTTGTGTTGTTGAAATTGTTACCAAGTTGTACCAATTCAATATCTCTTTTTAACATTTCATGATTGATATATAGCTCAACCTTTATCTTTGTTGTGGTGAAAATTGCTGATAGTCTTTCAGTCGCAATTCACTAGCTTTAGACCATTTTTTGAGATTTCCTTGACCCTGTTTAATTCTATTGTTGAGGCTGTCGCCAAATTTTGTTTTTTAGTTTCTGTAGTTAAAAACTGAAAAGCTAAATTTGCCTTTAGTCTAAGCAACGGATGGTGGTGATGAAATGCTAGAGATCTTATGTATGGTTTAGGATGCTTTGAAGATGCAAGCTTTACCATTTACTATGCAGATTCTAGTGCAATCCTTGCAGGTCATGATTGTAGAGGACAATCCAGTATATAAAGTCAGTGGATGAACCTATGTGGCGGAGACAAGATTTTCATATATACATGAAAAAAGTTAACCTTATATAATGTTCTGATGAACCCCTTTCTGCCCCTCTAGCTCCGTCTCTGGTGCACCATATACATCCCAGATAGTTGGTTCATGATATACTTGATCTACCGCTGAATGGGAAGGAGTATTTGCAAATTTGTACTATAGCGGAAGTGTGTTGTACTAGCATTACTATATGCTGCATGATTTGAATCAGGATAACGTAGATGTTGTTGTTGGGATTTAACCACTGGCTGTTCTAAAAAGACAATGTTTGCTGTTTACAACCACTGAGTGCGAATTTTGTTTAGGGAGATCTTTACTGGTTTTAGAGACCCGAAAAAGAACAAGAAAGAAATAAGACTGAGTATCAATTTTGTTTGGATTTCTTTTTCAGAAACTTCTCGGGATTGTGTTGACTAAATCTATTTCTGACTCTTACTCCTGTATATTAAAGGGGAAAGAGGTTCGGACCCCATATTCTAGAAAGAATCAGCTTCATAATCCAATCTTAGTTTTGCTTTTGTAGCATCCCTCATTCCTTGAGAATGAATCTGTTTGAGGATCGAGAAATGAAAGGAGA
The DNA here is from genome assembly GCF_036512215.1 of Solanum lycopersicum. NCBI lineage: Eukaryota > Viridiplantae > Streptophyta > Magnoliopsida > Solanales > Solanaceae > Solanum > Solanum lycopersicum. The sequence goes on along the minus strand of NC_090808.1, from coordinate 1,333,577 downwards.
AATAGACAGCTTTGCAATAGGGTTGGAGAGGATGGAAGTTTGGAGGTTTTAGGGCTGCTAAGGCATCATAGTTGGAAGTAGTATGCTTAGGCTTCAAAAAGAGGACTCCAATGTTGAGAATGATAAAGAAATTAGATCTGAAACTTGATTAAGTAGGCAGCAATTAGAGAAAAAGGAGGATGAGGAGAACAATAAAGAAGAGAAAATATCAACCTTATGTAAATGTCTCATCTTCTCGCACTGCATCTTTACATGAGCTGCACAAGTCCAAGTTATAGTTCCATGTATCCTAGCAGGGAGGTGATGAGTTCCTATAAACAACAACAACATACTCAATGAAATCCCATTAGGTGCGGTGTGGGGAGGGTGGGGAGGTAGAGTGTACGCAGACCGTACCACTACCTCGTGGAGTTCCTATCCACCTCCTCAAATAGATGGACACATGCTTTCTACCTAGTATAATTGTTGAGAACTTTTACTAAAGAAACTCTCTAGAATAAAATAATACGCTGCTGCATACCACAAATTATTTGGATCAGTTGAATAGCCTACTCGAGCACCTAAGAGGGACAGACTTGAATGCTCTGCCTGTTACATCACATAGAATCCAGAAGCTACAAAATACTATCAAAATGATGTGCATCTTTCATTTTATACCAAAAGTTTTAACTACTTTAAGCATCAACTGTTCAAATAAAATCTGCGTGTTCTTTCCTTCTAATATCTGTTGATCCTTTCTAGCCACCATACAATGCATACTCCAACTGTCCAAAAAAAAAAGGCTTTATCCGTTTCTCCATATTTTTGTCCTTCTTAGCTTAGCACTGCCTCCTTCAAGGTCCTAGGCTTAACCCAGTGTACACCATACAAGTTGGGCAACATGCACTAAACTGCCAGACTTCCCTGAAATGGAAGATGGTGTTGGAGGGTGCTTTTACATATGTGACGTCTGTTGCACAAATTACAACCCCTCCTAGCAAATTGTCCATGTGAGCTAGCTTGCCACTTTTTCTAGAGTGCTTTTGTGGTCCAGGTCATCTTCAATGGACACATTTTCTCATTGTACTTTCGTTGTTCAACAATTTATAGCAAGAGTTAAACTGTAAATCTGCTGTCCTTTTTCGCTTTCCACCATATCTTATCTGTTTCTATCGGCCTTGGCACCACTCAGACCGTGAGATAATCTTTTCTCCAACTTTGGTCCATTAACCTCTAATGTGTCCTTAACTTCATTGCTTCTACTCTAAAAGTTCCAAATGAAAAAGAAAATATGTTTCATCCATATATATTGATTCTTTCTCTGTTTTGAGTATCCTGTTTCTCTGATCATAATCATTATTTACTACCAGTTGTTTGAGAACGCCCTACTCGATCATAGACATTAGTTTAACGTACCTTGGACTCTTCGGTCAGTCGGAGTCCTTAGTAAAAGCTCGGTGGTATAATCTTCGACAGCATGTATATTGACCGACCTCAAAGAGACACCTGCTATATTGTTGTGTGTTGGCTATTAAAATTTTTCTCTATAAGGATGTTTATTAGGACAAATGGCTCTTATATGTTGATTAGCATAGTAAATCTGTTCTATTGGTTCATGGAATGTTAGCCCTATGTGTCGGAAGCACATAAACTTGAAAGAGTTTGAGAGGCCCTCTTACTTCTAAACCAATTTTGGTGTATTTGTATTTGTAGCAAAAAAAAATAGTTAGTTATCGGAATCAAAGTAAATAAGATAATAATGGAGAACAGTTAACATAATATGGTCATAGATCTTAGGTTGTAACTTGATCATAAGTGAATTGTTGACGTTGCACCCATGATGTACGAAAAGTGCCAAACATTGGGAACTACTGGGAAGACTGTAGAGATGCACACAGACATCCCCCAAAGGAGTATATTGAAATACTAGTGCTTCCTTCTCATAATGAGATATATGGTTCCTGGTTTTGAACTGGTCTAACTGCAGTTTGGCATCTGCGGCAAATCTGACTGGAGCTCCATTCATTATTTGATTGCATTATATCAACTGGTTAGGCTGGTCTAGATAAGAGGAGATAAGTAGAACACCGGAGTTGGATCGAAAGAGCTCATCCGATGGACAAAAGAACCAAAATTGCAATTAGAGTGTGTATTGCCTTATTGGGAGAACATAGAACCCAAAATAATACTCGCAATAAAGGAATAAAAATGGGCACCAAACCTGAGGTAATCAACGAAAATAAAATAAGAGAAACTAGGACACAATATTTTAATGTGGAGAATCCTTGTCAATAAGGATAAACAACATATAGTTGCGGGATGAAACTTGCAAGAAAGTGGTGTATATTTTACCATTAACTCTAGGTTTTATTTACTTAAGAATTATATAAAGTGGAGGTATTTGCTGGCATCTATATGCACCTGCGGTGACATATTGTTACAGAGTTGAATGCATTACCTTGTCTTCTTTTAGGAAGTGGTTCTGTCTACTTATGGACTTAGATCTTAGTATTGTTAGTTAAACAACAAGAAGTATGCTTCAGTCTCAAATAAGTTGAAATTGTCTATACGAAACCTCATTGTTACTTGTAAGCTCAACTCGTGTCATCATCATAACTAATAATTAAAATAGAAGTGAAAAATCTCCTACGAGGATAGCTAAGTTTGTTTGACCTGCTTTGAAATGTCTTTTCTTGAGCCGACGGTCTATTGGAAATAACTTCTCCGCCCCGCCTCCCAAGGTACGGGTAAGGTCTGCGCACACTCTACCCTTCCTAGACCCCCCCCCCCTCCGCATGTGGGACTGCACTAGGTATGTTGTTGTCATTTTAACAAAGTTTGCACTTGTTAGAATATTCTAGGGTAATGCCAAGACATTGTAGGTCTTTCAAGGCAACTTCATTCCACGTGATTTAGGTCTCTACCTCGTAACACCTTCCATCACCATAGTTTCCACACTTATGAATCTCTATCTCTCGGACGACTTTACATATCACCAAACCATCTTAAGCGACCTTTTCTCATTTTATCATCAACGTGCACCACTTGCACTTTCTTGCACCTGATATACTTGGTAATTCAGTATGAATTAAAATTATTTTCCTTTTGTAGGTGATAAATCTTCGACTGATTGGGACAAAGCCTGGTCAAGCTTCAGGAAGCGAAGCAGGAAGAACATCTTCTCAAACATCTTTTCGCAATTCTCTCCAAACAAGTACGTAACATGGAATCCTAAGCGTTCTGAATATCCGTTATCTGAAGAGGTTGATCCTATTAAGAGAGCAGAGAAATCAAACCTTATGCTATGGACAAGTCCACAATTCACTCTTGTTGGTGCAATTGTTATAGTCACATTTCTTTTGGTCTATTCCATTCTTGCTATAACAAAATGAGCTTTTGAAATGTAAAACATCGCTTAAATTTTAGATCGATGCAGCTACGTGTATAAGTGGGAAAAAGTATTATGATCGATTCTTTTAAAATTGTATAAAGTATGTAAAGTTGTATCAATGAAGAAAATGTTAATTGTTTGCCTGTTATGCTTGTTGTGTTTTTGTGAATAGTATCTGGTTTAACTTGAACCACCTCTAGCTGCTAAAAGAGGAAAACTGCTGCAATTTCTGTGACATTTGAACTCATTTTTTATTTATTTCAACTGAACTGCTTACTGCATGATTCATGAAAGGCTTGAACAGATGAATACATGCATCCGGTTAGTATAATTTCACAAGTGGAGTCGGTGGAAGGTGGATATATGCGCAAACCTTACCGCTAACTTTATGGGATAGAAAGATTGTTTTCGATAGACCCTCAGCTAAAAAAAGTTATTTTATAGAATAATTTGAAAAAGAATGTCCGAGTAGAAAGCTATGATTAAAAATAGTGAAAAGAGGAAAGTATTGATAGTAAAAATATTAGGATAATCGAAGTAAAAGAATCAACAGTAGTAATGAAATTGAATAATGGAACAAAAATGTGCTCTAAACTAACACCAATGTTCTACCACTAGGAGTGAGAAAAATTTAAACTTCATACTATCTGTTCTAATCCTCGACCCTTCTATTTTCCTATCTGGTGATCAAGAATTTTCACGAAGCGGATAAATTTCCTTTGTTCATAGCTTAGATTTGTACAAAACCTAGCATTATACTACAACGGAAAATCCATCTCTTTTTTCAATACTATTTTCTACATTATAGTTTTATAAATAAAATTTAGGAGACGAACAAGTTGACGAGACTAATGACCACGTGGATAAATCCAAACTTGATATCTATTTTTAACATCTAGAACTTCCCAAAAAGAAAGAGATACATTGAATTTACATCACATATATGAAATTTTAACAAATTATTGGTCTTTCCTTATTGACTTCAAACTTTTTACTTTGGCCTTGTCTGCTTTTCTCCTCAAGTAGAGCTTTCATTGTTCTCACAAAGAGAAACATATTTATTTGTTAATGGAGGACATGGAATTTTAAAATTCAATAAGATTTAATTGTCTGGTGATGTGGATAGTAGTTCTAGGTTGGCCAATTTGTTTTGTAGTTCTTTATAAATTTATGTTTTAATTTTATTACGTATTCTATTTAAAAAACATTTTCATTTTCACACGTAAGTGATCTGAATAAGAAATTTATGATCATTTATAACTTTGACTTATTAAAAGATTCGCTATACATTGAACCGCGAATAATATTCTAGTAGTAATATTAACTTGAGATCGTTACACAAATAAGTCTTGTTTGATTACTAATCTCGGGATAATTTATACCGTACTGAAATTAGTAAATTAGCATCGGGGTAAGGTAATCCTATCAAAGGGTAAAACAATAGTATTGAGAGTTTGAGACTAGTTATTCCTGAATAAAACAATGAAAATGACAAAAATACCCTTAAGGTCATCTGAATCATCTTTTAATTATACGACAAATTAAGCAATCAATATGAAGTAATTTTAATATACTATCAATCTCTTTATATATAAAACTAATTCCGATATAACTTGTCTTTCGAACCTAACGATCCGTTTGTATAGGAGTCAAATGGATAAAGTTAAAAAGTCCCAAGGCCGTGTGCATGTCATGTATTGACTTGAAGAAACTTTTTCTTTCCTTGTAATTATTCAAATTATGGTTAGTTTTTTTTTTCTATAAATAACTTGCACATCTTCTAGTTCTAAATATGTGAATAAAAGAAAAAAAAAATAGATTTTCTTATTAGGTTGAGATTCTCTCATTTTTGTTTAGAATTTTTTTTTGAGTTATCAACTAGCCATGAAGGACATTGTTGTAAGGGGAAAAAAAGAAAGATTTCCACCAAAGAGAGGGAAAATTAAGGTTGAGATTATCAAATTTTTTGTGAAGTTTATAGAGAATATTTTGTTTAGAAGATAAATCTAAGTTTTGCTTCTTCTAATTCGCTTGTATAATTATTTGTACGTCTTTTATTACACGTTCATTTTTATCTTTTTCGATATTATACCTTAGTAGTTATCTGTTTAGTTAAAGAATGTATTATATAATGTTGTCATTGAGGTTATATATATAAATCGAACATTCCATAAGCTTCTAGAGATTAACACTTCTCTCTCTCACTCGGTGTTAAACAGGCCGAAGTTCAGGTATGTTTGAAGTTATTTTTCATTAACTATGTAATATTCAAAATTCACTAGTTGAATATTTGCATTGTTGATTCAAGTTTATGGTATTCTGATTAAAGATAAAAATAATATTTGCTTATCGAAATTTAAATCATGACCATTTATTGGTACAACAAGTATAGATAAGTTGAGCTTTCCATTCACATCAAATTAATAATTATGAGAAAAAGAAAACAAGAATCAAGAATTAGTTATGTCTCCATAATGTAGGCCATAACCACTAATTACTCAATAAGATTTTATGTTTAAATGTCATTGAATTGTGAACTTATTGATATATATTCTATAATGCTAAATACTTTTATGTTAAGATTAATGAAAAAGTTGGTGAAAACAAAATAGATATAGTAGGAAATGGAAGAGAGAAAAAATGAGTATTTTATCGATAAAATCGTTTTTGCAGAGAATATTTTATCACATAATTATCTTCTGATCTTATTTATTTTATTTTAATGACTCAAAAAGAAAAAAATTCATATAAATCTTTAAAAGATCTTTTAAGATTACGTGATCATTTGAAAAATCAACTCAAAACAAACAGACCACACATCACTAACTTCCATTATTTACCCAAAACTAAATATAAATTTTTTGTCATTCAAGGGACAAATTACTATGCATGTCCCCTTAGTTCTTTTCAATTATAGATTTTACAAAGGGTCAAAATTGTCCCTAACCATGTGAAATAAACTATTTATACCCTTCGTTACATTTTGACATCAAAAATCCCTCCCCGTCATCCTAAGCAACAGCAAATACCTTCAAGAGTTAACAACCCAAATTTGGGTAGGTAACACTCGAGAGTATTCTTGGTCGGAGTTTTTTTATCCCAAAATATAGTGTAGGGTATAAGTAGAGCCCGGTGTATTTTAAACCCTTTTCCGAATTTAAATTATGTTCACCCATTTCTTTGTTCCATAACGAGGGCCTACATCTCATCCCAACAATAATTTTACGATTATATTGTGCTTGGTAATTATTTATCCTTTATGACGGATAACTTAACCCATATATTTGAAGGGACAAATAAACTTTGGTTATTCCATCCCTCATGTCAAACGACCTCTTTTAACACTAAATTTAGATAGCAGGTACCTAGTGAAATAGACGAAGGGCACACAAAATATGTCCACGCTAAGTGTATGTATACCAAATTGTTTCATAACTAGTATGAATGCCAGCAGAACCATCACACTGACATGACAAAGCATATTAGCAACCCAAAAGGGTTGTTAAACTCAAACACCAATTCTAGCCCAAGAAAATAGTTACTGCACAATACTGGATATCGATAAAAGCGATACTAGGTGAAAGAAGAACAGATGCTGCTACTGATGCAACCTTGAAAGGCCAACATCCCAATTCATGGAAGACGTAACGGAAATATACACACAGAATCAGATCGAGGTGGAAAAGCAAGGGCATCGATCAAAAGTTTTTTACGACGCCTATAGTAGTAGAATCATTATAAAGGGCAATGAGAAGGCAACACACTTCAAAGCATAGTAGTAGTAGTAAAATACAAAGGATAGCTCTCTTATGTGACAGCAAAACAACCAGACAAGTTAAATTCATCAAAAATTCTGGAAAGAAAGAAGTCACAACTCATTAGAAATAAGGGTAAAAACCTAATAAAATAGAGGATCAATTATTAAGGCGTCACGACAGGGATATGCTTACATTTCATTCCATTTTATCTGCTGCTGCACGCCAACATGATTTTGCATCACGTAGACATGAAAGTGCATGCACTGATAAGTGTATACCATGTGCATAGATTTTGGGCCCAAGGATCAAGCGCGACTACCAGGTTCATTGATTTGTAACGATGTTTTTGAAAGGCTAGCTTCCAGTTCATTTAACTCATCCACATCAAAGTCATCATCATCATCGTCGTCATAAATGTCATCCACTTGGTCTTTATGTGAAGCCTCACCACCATCATGAATATTCTTCTGGGCTGATGTCGAGGAGCTTGCCTCTTCCCTAGCAGAAACCTTATTCTCCTGTAAAGGAAATGTAGTTTACTTAGAAAATGATATGCAGGCCCTTTTGTGCGTAACTAACAGCACTACACAACAAATGCACATGGCAATAGTCGCTTTCTTTTTTTTTTTTTAAGGAAGCACAAACACATTACATCAATATCATGCTTTGTCAAACGTGCAAACCAGGGGATCATTGGTTACTTGGCGTAGCTTCTTTAGTTGACTCACAACGGAAAACCACTGCAACTACCCATACGTACACAACTAGATTATCATTTCTCTTTCTAATAATGTTTACACTTTCATAGACCAACCACTGCCCTAGCAAGCAAAATTTACCTCTTCTATGATCAATAAGATATTTGGTTAAGTAAACGTTTTCAAGTAGATGCTTTAGTCTTCCATTTTGTGCTCCATTCAGCATATTAGAAGTTAGAAGTCCATCTAATCTGCAACTGTTTTAAATGGAACAATTTTTTTAATGCAAGACCCAATCTTTGCCAAGTGCAACCCCCATCACTTAGCTCAAAATATTTAACTCTGAAAAATCTTGCGCAGTTTTTACACAAGATAATTGTAAAAAGTTTAGCAAAAGGGTGAAGCCATGTACTGCATCAACCTTTTACATTCAACTCCCAAAAGGAAGAAAATCACAAGTGCCTTTTAAAAGAACATGTGAAGAAACAGTACTAGAAAGTGAATCTATCTAAGACTTCCTCCCGAGATAGATGAGAAATCAATGAAGAAATTCATGATGAAAACAATCTACAAAGATCTCACATGGGAATTTCTAAAAGTTAACAGAGCATTATGTAATGTTGTCTTTTGTGCTCTACTCTTTGCTCTCTTACACAGCATATTTGCTCAGTCCCCGGCATTGTGGCTATCCTAGGTAATGCAGTAATGTAGATCTATGACAGTGACCAGTGGACAGTGAAAAATCTTGAATGCTCAAAACAATCCAACAAAGGATATATAAAGCACAGAGGATTGATCATAACATATTCACCTTTGGGAGTTCAGCAGACTCTTCTTCCCTATCATACTTGTCATAGGCCCCCACATCATCCACAAACCAACTAGCATCCGACATGAACAACTCACGACCACTGCAAGAAAGTGAGCATAAGATACCCCCCAATAAGTATATGCGTCCACGAAAAGAGCTTTTCCCAACTGATGAGCACATATTGTTTAGAGAAAAAAGGAGTGCAAAGAATGATACCTCATGCGATCATTCTTAGCTCTATCTGCCCTCTGTTTGGCCAAATTGGCCTCTCTTTCTTCCGTCTTCTTTTTTTTCCATTCCATAAATAATTCAGTGGTCAAGGGAGTTGAAGCAGTCAATTTTGCACGCTGCAGGCAGAACAGAAAACATGTAAAGTTGTTCAACTAATGAGCATATTTAGAAAAACTTAGTGGCTATCAATAGTTGGCAATATGAAAACTAAGATAGTGTGGTCACCTGTTGATCAATTTCTTCTTCAATAGGCATCTTGTCAGCTTCCTCTTGTAACAAGGCTTTCATTTGTGACTTGAGAATATATCCAGGAGGAAGTGCATGCCTGTAATGGCATTCTTTACCATTTGGACAGGCCCAGAACCAACCGTACTGCTTTTTCTCCACCGCATCCAAAAAGAATTTACATACCTGCATATAAACCAAATCATAAGCTTGATTTCTGAAACGAGCACTGCATTCATGTTTGGCAATATTTGACTGGAGGAGGAGTTTTAAAGGGGGAAATTAAGACTATAGACACATACACTAAATATGCATAAAACGCCAAAAGTACCCTGGTTTCCTATCCAGTTAAGGCAACAGTAGCAGAAAATGAGTGTTGTAATGAGTCAATAGTTTCTGGGGATGAAAGGTGCAACTTTTTTCTTGGGAAGGACAGAAAAGAAAAGAAAGCCAAATAAACTGGGATAGAGTAGTAATTTGTTGCAACAATATACAAATTTTCAAGTGATAAATTTAGACAAAAATGGAAGTAGATTAATACACCTCAAAATGAGGGAATATGGTCATGGTTACAATGTCCAACCAATAAAATGCATATCATTATACCATGCTCCATGCAATGGAAAATCAAAATAATAAGTACACTTAAATGGAGGGCTAGCTCAGAAATTTATTTCCCAATTCCCAATGTCCACAAATATGTAAAATAATATTGCATGCATTCTGCACAACCAAGATTCAAGGTCGTCCTATTTTAACCTGTTCGACACTGCGGGGAGCATGGACCTATCCCTCTCCCGCTCTCCCACTTGGGTTTCATCATGTCTGGCAAGGTTCAAAATTATGATGTGCGCTCGTCCAGCAAGCTTTGAAACTATATGTACACTCACAATACACACATTGAACTGTGCTAGTGTGCTACCATTGAAAAAAATCCCCAGGATCCATCTTTTTGTGAAAAAAGGGTACTTCTACTGAACTCTAGCAATAAGAAAATATTGTGTAGTATGTAGTGTACAAGGTATATTATGGAAAAGGACAACGCTTACAATGTCAGTTGGTTTGTTCTTGTTATACTCTTGACTTTTTGACGCCACAACCTTCTCCAGTGTCTCTTGATCCCAATCGTCCATTGTTTCCTTTCCATCTTGTTTTAGACAAGAAATGCCAGTCAATAAACACTAAAACCATTGTAAAATATTATCACATGAGAAAGAAAAGTTTATGCAAAATATCAAATGTTAATGTTGCTTAACCACCTTCATCACGCTTATCGCTGAAAATATCAATCTTCTCTCCTTTTCGCTGAACATTCAGATCGTGAGAGAACTTGCACTTAAAACCCTTAACACATTGCCCCGCCTTAAAGAACTCACATAAAATAGATTTTGGATCAACACCTGAACACAAATTCCCAGCATTCATAAATATATAATAAATTTTGCAGCAACATTTTGTATGAAGATTGAAATAACACCAAATCTTTAATGCAACAGAGAGTTTGTAGTAAGTGAAATAAAACAAACTACCACCTATAAGAGAGTATTTTTTTAATAACATGGTGGCCGGGGAAGCTTGCGCCTACCTCAACCAGTTCCACATTTCTAATAACTGTTCTAATGAATAATTCATCAATAAAGAACAGAAAATAATGCTATGAATTTCTGGAAAGGGGAAAGACAGGATACCTCCTCTATCCACCAAGCCTAAGAGGCTAGGACACATGGAAGAAAATCACCTAGTGTTTCTGTCTAAGACTCATGATTCATACTTAATTGACCACTAGGTCACACCCTTGGTGCACTACTGATAAGGGGATGATAATGAACTATGAACAATGAAAAGGGTCTCTTGAAATAAATTAACAAGCTACTATTAAGATATATTTTGAATTTCCATAATAAAATATCAAAAGTTTATCAATTTTACAAAAACTGGCAAAAGATTTAAGGTCCAGTTTGTAATTCTTCAATAGACCCAGTTTGATATAGAAGAAAGCAGATAATTGCCCCGAAGTCTTCCTACACTATATTCCCAATTGTTTCAATCCAACTAGCTGCAGTGACTTTTTAACATTGACGCTGCTTCATACTAAAAAAATATTGAGACACAGAAATAAGACAACACAGAAATCAATCAAAAGAAGAAGAATACCTAGAGGCACTTTAGGTTGGTTAATAGCGACTTTGAACAATTCGCTAAGCTCTTTCTCTCTAGCTTTCTCTTCTTCCTTCTTTTTCTGTGACAAAATTAAGCTTAAATGTCAATAAATGTATATGCAAAAAAAAACATAGAAAAATAATGTAACAACAGGATTAACTATATAATCTTCTATATTCATTTCATCCACTCGGGCGTGAAATAGCCACACATGCCACTTGTCTTTATTCATCCTGCACGGTTTGGGCTTAAAAACAGAGGAATGTATGTATTGTACAAAAACAACTATGTCTCAAACAGAATCTAACTAGAATAGGATATACAATGAAACGACCTGCCCTATTTCAGTTGGAGAACTATTACACAAAAAGAACAAAACACAAGTATGTGTCAATCCAAACTAGTCGCTCGGCTACATGACTACATTGTCCTCTCTATCAGTTATATACATAATAACACAATGCGAGAATGAACCATAATTACACCTCAAATTCAAGCTAGTTGAGGTCAGCTATATGCCTCTTGTATATCTATCAGAAAAATCACACAAATAATAACACAACTACCCTCAAATCAAAAAGCTAATTGCTTTCAGTTACATGAATCCTCGATGCTCTATTTGAGCTCAAACAGCTATATGCCTCAACCTGCATAACTATCGGGAAAAAAAAAATAATAACACAATTATACTCAAATCAAAAAGTTAATTGCTTTCAGCTACATAAATCCTCGAAACTCTATTTGAGATCGAATAGCTACATGCCTCCTGTATATCTATCGGGAAAATTACACAAAAATAATAACACAACTATACTCAAATCAAAAAGCTAATTGAACACTATATGCCTCCTGTATAGAAAAATCACATAAAATTAATAACACAACTACACACAACTCAAAAGGCTAACTGTCTTCAGCTACATGAATCCTCACTCTATTTGAGCTCAAACAGCTATATGCCTCCAGTATATCTATCGAAAAACTCTCACAAAAATAATAAGCAATCTTACTCAATCCAAAAAGCTAATTGCTTTAAACTATATGAATCCTCGGTTCTCTATTTAAGTTCGAATAGTTATATCATTGCCTCTTCCTTCATATCTGTCGGAAAAAATCACATAAAAGTAATAACACAACTACATTCAAATCAAAAGGCTAATTAGAGTCAGCTACATGAATCCTCTCCACTCAATTCAATTTCTAAATATTCACCAAAAAAAACATAAAACCAAAAGAAGACCCAAAAATAAAAAAAGGAGATTAGCAGGTACCTTGGCGTCAAGTTTCTTAGGATCAGCTTTAGGCACAACATTTTGCTGTAAAGACTGAACATATTTCTGAACATTCTTCGACTTGTTCTTATTCTTAAGACCGAACGTCTTGTCTTCAACTACCTTCTGCTTCTTTGCAATATCGGCTTTAGATTGCTTTGGCGGCATCTTGTATTCTCATCCAAATCCTCAATCACCTCGATAGATTCGTCGGAAAATCGAATTTCTTTTCCGGCGACTGAAAACCCTAGGACGATAAATTAAGAGTGTGGCCGGAGGCGGAGATTGGGTTCTCTGTGTGAGAAGGTGTTTTACGGAATTTGCTAACAATGGGTTAGAAGGGTAAAATATAGTCACTAAAAATATGTTTTCTCCTTTTTTTTCTTTTATAATAAGAATTTCGTTTAATTCTAATTCGTAGCAAATAGTTTGTTATTGGCCTCTCTCTCGTGATATCTTCACCGTTACTCTCTTTGATTTCGTTTGTCTCTCTCACTTTATACAATCACGAATATATAAATTGTGTTTTATGTTTGTATAAAGCGAGAGAATATTGTATATATATATTAATACAATACATATTTCTTCATCTTGTACACTTATAATTATACATTACAAATCTTATCTTGCCCAGTTCTCTTCGCGTTTTATGCAAACACAAATTATACAAAATACAATGTATAATTTATTTTTGTATAAAGCGAGAGCGATAGAGATTTGATATACAAATACAACTATTTTCATTCGATTCAATTGTATATGAACTCAAATTTTATGCAGATATACACACACAAAGAACATATACATGATACAAACACAATTTTCATAGACACAGACGCCCGATTTTATACAAATCGTTGTGATATATACAAATCAAATGCCTGAGATTTTATACAAATTAGAGTTGCCTGTGATTTTTATACATATCTAAGGCTTCATAGCAAACATAAAATTTGTTATAAAACATAATTATGCAAACTATAGTTATAACATACAAAAATAATTGTACATATAGATATAGTTTATTATAATTACTACTCACGACTAACATTATACATTAATTATGTGGGCCAACTATAGCTATGAAGAGATTTTTTAATGCTATATGTGAAAGTTTACCGTTCTCAAAATAACAATGTGACTATTTTACGTGAGGTAGGGTAGGTAAAAACTAAAATAATGAATTTTGATAGACTTGGACTAGAAATTGTAATAGTTAAGCTAAAATTTAAATGTTGAATTTGAAAAAAGTGTAAAGTTAAAATACTTAAATCAATTATTTTATTTATAAATAATATATATATATATATCAATTAGACAATTTTCACGTAATTTTTCGTAAACCAAGTCCAAAACATATGACATTGCAAACCCTTGTGAATATAGGAAAGGAAAAACTATTTGTAGTAGTAATTTCAAATAAATAATTATTAATTTTAGCGATATATTTTACCGTAATAATATTATTAAATTTGTAATATACATTAAAAATAAATTATGTATGTAATAATAAATTATTTTTTTTATAATATGTGATTAAAAAAAATATGTTATAATTATGATTGATAAATATTTTTTTATTATAATATATTTATGTAAGTTTTTCGAAAGGAAAGTCTTTTGTCTCCCGGCCCTATTATAAAAAAAAACACCCTCAAATTCCTTCTATTTGCCCTAGAATCCTCTTCATCTTCTTCCAATCTACTAAGCTCTTCATCTTCTTCCAATCTACTACGCTATGGCGGATTGGGCAGGATTGCCCCATGACCTCCTTGTTCTGATTGCGAATCGTGTTAAAGTGATTGAAGATTTCGTTGCTTTCAGTTGTGTTTGTAATTCATGGCGAATAGCTTCTACCAAGGACAATTTCGATATGCTTTCTCCTCAACTTCCTCTGCTAATGCTTCCCGATGACGATGAAAATACCTATTATCGAGAATTTTACTCTCTTTCCAAAGGTAAAGTTTCGCGGAGATTATATCTTCCTGATCTTAAAGGGCAGGATTGTTTTCCAACTGATCAGATGGGATGGCTTCTAATCCAATCATTAGACGGAGAAGAGGTATATTTGTTCAATCCTTTTTCGGCTACCAAAATTCATCTTCCTAATCAATTCGCGTTAATAGCTTTACAGAGTCCTGACGACTTCTTAATTGACGACGACTTAATTGAAGAACCCGAGTTCTATCGCTACATCAAACGGGCAACGCTATCTGCAAATCCATCTGTTACATCTGATTATGTACTCGTGTAACACAGATGTTAATCATTTGGCTTATTGGTTACCTGGAGATATCAATTGGACTTTGTTTGACATGGAAGACCAAGACATGGTGGAGTGTGCAATATGACTTACTACAATGGCAAATTTTATCTTCTTACTTGGGGAGCTGAAATATTCGTTGTTGATGTCCAAAGTCATGATAGACGCGTAGAGTCACGATTGATTTATCTTAACGATAACAAAGACTTATTTCGACATTCAATTCAGTACTATCTAGCTGGGGTAAACGATGTGCTCTTGTTTGTTGCCAAATTTGGTAGATATCGTTCAGAAGATGATGGTTCAATAGATACTTGCAAATGTGAAGTATATGAAGTAGATGAAATGAAGGGTAGATTGAAACGGATTGATAACTTGGGAGATTCAACCATTTTTTTGGGTCTTAACGGAGCAACTTCCATCGATTCCACCAAATTTAGAGGAGTGATTAAGCGTAATCACATATATTTTACCGATGATTGAGATGAGCATAACTTCTCGTTGAAATGTGGTGGTGGAAAAGATATGGGATGTTACAATCTTGAAGATGGAAATATTGAATCTTTTTATCCTGAATTATCGCTAAGTTGTATTTGTCCGCCAACTTGGGTAATACCATCACTGTGAATGATGAGCTATAGGTTCAGTAATTTATTTCTTTTTGTTGTTTTTTTTTGCAATTTAGTATTTGTTTTCTTTCCTTTATTTCAATCAATAAGAACTTCATGTTATTTGTTTTATTGGGCACACATTGTATACACCAAGTTGGTAAAATGCATATGTATAATATACAATAATTTAATCAATATAGATATACAATTCAGCTTTATCCAACTCTCGCTCGTCTCTCTTCTCCGTATAACATGTAGCTACAAATGATAATTTATGAGATTTTTTAGTGCTATATGTGAAAGTTTCCCGTTTTCAAAATAACAATGTAAACCAAGTCCAAAACATATTGGGCCAATAGCTATTCAAAATCCTTGTGAATATAGGAAAGTCCTGGTTTGTTCCTCCCTATTATAAAACGCCCTCACATTGTTACAATTCTTACCATCCTTGTATCTGTCCTAGCATGAAACCCTCTTCATCTTCTTCCAATCAAAATAAGGAGGTCAAAATAATCCATTTACAAAGATATTAAATAATTTGGTGGGGTGATAGGACACTGTGGGGGTAATAGGACACTTCTTTATGCAAATACGAAACAATTTTGATGGTGTCTTTATGTCTTTTCTCTCGTGCTATATGATATAAAAGAAATCTTAAATGTTTGTTGCAAAGAAAATCAAGATGCATCCCTTGTTTTATTACATTGGTTAGAGTTTTTACGGAGGAGGAGTTTATTGTTGTTCAAGGTGGAGTCGGAATTTTAATTCTATAGCTTCTATTTTAGGAAAATGGCTTTAAGTATTGATAATTGAGTCCTAAATGTAATACGGTACATATTTAATGAACTTTCTAAATTAATTCGTTTTAAGAAAAGAAACTGCTTGAGTTAGCTGAATCTGTATCTAGACACGATATTTTTATTGTTTATAAGTATATAATACCATTTGTATTTTATTTTTAATTGTGTGTAATGTCACTATAATGAAGTAAATTAATAACAAGCAACTCTTTATTTGCGAAGAAAAGAACAAATCTACACATGAAGACATCTCAAATAGATAAACTGGTTTATAAATATGGAGAAAAGTATATATCGTTTAAATTTGTCATCACATCGTGAGAGTGAAGAATGAGCAACTTTTATATAATTTGGTGATTAATATATGCATCATTTTCTCTACCCCTTTAATGGTTAATGTGTATACACACTATATAGTCTTAGTGATGTGATTTGTATCTACCCTCCTCATGTTCTGTGGAATTATACTAAATATTTTGTTATTGTTGTTATTGTCCCAAATATTAAAAAGGATAGTTCGATGCACGATAGTATTTGATAAATTGAAATGAACTACTTTTTTCGTTTAAAAAAGGATGACCTAGTTTGACTTGGAACGGAGTTTAAAAAAAGAAATAAGAAATTTTAATCTTGTGGTCTAAATTAAAGTTATGTCAAATGTATCAAAATGCACTTTAATCTTGTGGTCTTAAACATGTCACGTGGAAAGTTAAAATTAAAGTGTTGCAAAAAAAAAAAAGGGAAAATTCGCGTAGACATATTGCGAATGAATTTACAGTCCGTCCCCATTAACCCCTCGGGCATCGACCCAGGAAGAATCAATTTTCGACTTATTTTTAAAACAAACTAAAAAGAAAATAGAGACATTCTTTTTGAAACGAAGACAGAAAATTATTCGAGAATATATTTAAGAGATTATTTTGGACATATACCGAACTTTAGGGACCATTTTTGCCATTTTCTTTACTTTAACCAAAGCCCTAAGCACTACAGTACCTATCCTCACATTTATTGTCATTTCCCGCTTCACCTAATCCCCGTCGCCGATGGCCGACAAGAAGAAACGCCGGCGAGCAGCTCACGACTCCGATTCCGACTCCGAAAGCCGGCCTTTCCAATCCAAGCTCAAACCCGACTCCGTCATCCTCCAAACCCTAAAAGCACTCAAATCCTCCTGTTCCACCACTTCCAAAACCCTATCCCTCTCCGACGTCGGCCTCTCCTCTACCTGCCGTGAAGTCGCCGACCTCCCAATCGATGAGGTACAGTCCGAAATTGAATCGTTAGCGTTTACTATAGCTAAATCCATACTCTCCGGTGAAGGTTTCTCTTTCTCCGTCCCTTCCCGCGCTGCCGCTAACCAACTCTATGTCTCCGAACTCGACCGCATTGTTCTCAAAGACAAATCATCGGCTCGCAACTTCGGTAATGTATCTACTGTTCGTAAAGCAACAATTACTCTTAGAATCCTTCAGCTTGTTCATCAGCTTTGCACCAGTAACATTCATGTCACAAAGCGTGATCTTTTCTACACCGACGTTAAGTTGTTTCAGGATCAGACGCAGTCTGATGCTGTATTAGATGATGTTTCGTGTATAGTTGGATGTACTAGGTCTAGTTTGAATGTGGTTGCAGCTGAGAAAGGAGTTGTAGTTGGAAGGTTGATTTTTAGTGACAATGGCGATATGATTGATTGTACGAAAATGGGAATGGGAGGGAAAGCTATACCTCCGAATATCGATAGAGTTGGTGATATGCAGAGTGATGCATTGTACATATTGTTAGTCGAAAAGGATGCTGCGTTTATGAGATTGTCTGAAGATCGGTTTTACAATAGATTTCCTTGTATAATCGTGACTGCAAAGGGTCAACCGGATGTGGCAACTAGGTTGTTTCTGAGGAAGATGAAGATGGAGCTGAATTTGCCGGTTTTGGCATTGGTGGATAGTGATCCTTATGGGTTGAAGATTTTGTCAGTGTACGGATGTGGATCGAAGAATATGTCATATGATAGTGCGAATCTGACTACCCCGGATATCAAGTGGTTGGGTATTAGACCGAGTGATTTGGACAAGTATAAGATACCGGAGCAATGTAGGTTGCCAATGACTGAACAGGATATTAAGACTGGGAAAGATTTGTTGGAGGAGGACTTTGTGAAGAAGAATCCCGCGTGGGTTGAGGAGTTGAATTTGATGGTGAAGACTAAGCAAAAGGCTGAGATTCAGGCGTTGAGTTCGTTTGGATTTCAGTATCTGTCCGAAGTATATTTGCCATTGAAGCTGCAAGAACAAGATTGGCTATGAAAATCAAATCTTGTTGTTTAACTACTTCAATCTTATCGTATTAATTTATGCCTAAAGTTAAATGCATATCTTGTATCTCGTTTACTGTATTTTTATGGGGAGCGTCTTGTTGTGTTAACGCATCTTCGTTCTTATGATTTTGAGTGGATTGGTTTGATTGCGCTTTTTTGAGTCGACCTCTCTACCCCACAAAGGTAGTGATAACTTTTGAATGCGTCCTATCTCTCTAGACCCTATATGTGACTTGTGGGATTATAGTGAATATGTTGTTTTGTTACAGGATGCTTTCCCGAAACAACCTCTCTACCCCACAAAGGTGGGGATAACTTTTGGGTACGTCCTATCTCTCTAGGCCCTACTTGTGATGACTTGTGGGATTATGATGGATATGTTGCTACAGGATGCTTTCCGAAAACAACCTCTCTACCCCACAAAGGTAAGGTTAAGATTTGCAGATATCATGTCTTTTCCGTTGTGTAGTTGTGATAGGATGCTTTCTTTGATCCACGATGATGCAAGAATATTGGAATGTTATGAAGCAGCTACATATATTGTGCGAGAATAAGAACACATCATTTTCTTTTGTTACTTTTGTTTACATTTGATGGTAAAATGTGAAGTTTTTAGCATGTGGTATATCATTGAATATACAGTGTTTATTCGGCTGTTAAAGGGATGAAAGAACTCTACGAAAAGAAAGAGTTCGTATAAATCTATACATATCATGTTTCGTACATCATTGCACTACAGAAGCATCTAACCTTCTTGTTAGCCAGGATTGCAGTGACTCCTTAGTTATCCTCATTTTTTGCAAAACCACTGGTTTCCTTGTTGGAGAGTGCACGCTTGGTCGTAGAATGACTCTTTCTGCATTTTCTTCCATGTTTGAATGCTTGTTGTCTGGATGGTTTATCCCATTTCCAATTGTTGATGCTGCTGAAATTACCTCAAGTCCCAAATCATGTTGCAATAGTTGTATTATTGCTTCCTTAACGACACTTTCTTGTTTGACAGCACGTATACCTACTTCTTTGACTCCTAGAAAGATTTGCACATCATCTTTGATTGAATCTCCTGCAACGATAACCACAATGTATTTAAATTGATTGTAATGCAATGCATGTTTGTACTATATGGATCGTTAGTAATGTTGAAATGCACCATTCCCCCAATCAAATTGTAGACGTTTTATAAGTTCAACCATTTTCTCACCTGCAGTGTACTTCTCTCTGATCATTCTCAAAACCGCAAGAACCACAATCCTAGCTTCAACCTGTCAGTATGCAAAAAAACAAGTTGATGATCAGATGGTTGTGTACGAGAGATTGTGAATATATAGCTCGATACAATCTTTACCTTAGTAAGCCCTCGGAGATTAATGGAGATGCTGTTTGCACTGTCCTTCTGCAAGTGTTCTGCAACTTTCTCCAGAATCATACTTTGAGGCCCTAAATCAGTTCTATTACGAGTGCTGAAGTTGTATTTCCTCTGATTGGCATTCTGGATTACGCCTTCACACCACTGCTCAATTAATTGCTTGAGATAGTAATCGTTGGGTTTATACCTGCAATGTTTATGATATAAACTGGAAATTTCCTTGATTTCTTAGTAAAAAAAAAAAAATGAGTAAACTAAAACGTCCCAACAGGGGATTGTTGTCTCAAAATCCTTCACTACACCTCCCAAAGCATGGTTTTCACATACTTACCTCTGATGCATGTCTATTTTATCCCAAGACCCCCTTGAAATCGCACATTCACAAATCAACACTCCACATGCACACCCAAAATGGAAATTAACGAACTGAATTCCAAAGTCAAAAGCTCCACAGACACCAAGCCCCTTGATAATGTTTTTCAAGTCAACTTGATGGGAAAAGTATAGTCATAGATGTACTTTTGGGAACTATGTTGTGGTTCAATAAGCCACATTGGATTTCCGTAGCGTGATCAGGATGAACTCTCTTGATACTACTACACAAGGAGTGAGTCTGCACTAGAAAAATGGCCTATGAAGATGATCATTACTGCTTCAAGATGAACAGCTTTTCTTTCCCTTCTTTACTTCCTCAAATTCTTACGATTTCCACCGTCTTAGTGCATGTTCTTTTTTATTTGTACGGAACAGGCTCTGTTGCCCATTTAATCCGTCACAAAGGGAAAAAGACCACAGTTAATTTTAAATTACACAAGCATTCCTGTCAAAATTGTTCAGGCTTATTCAGCCAATACATCTTATTTTCTTTAATTATTTGTTTTTGCAATGGATAAAACGAAGGGTAGGCAAAAGATTGTAACGAAGTTGATTGAGTCCAAGGAAACACACACTTTTACTTTCTCGAATAGAAAAAAAAAGGCTTGTTCAAGAAAGCAGATGAGTATTCAACTCTGACCAGAGCAGACGTTGGTTTGTTATACTTTTCACCAAGTGGAAGGCCATATTCTTGTGGCTATACAAGTATAGAAAACATAGCTGATAAATTTCTTGAATTGATACTAGACAATCGCCAAGGTAATCACGCTGATGTGGGAAAATCAAATGTGTTTGAGGCATTTGAAGATCTTCGTAAAGAAAGAAGAACAAGCATTGGAAGAGAAAGAAATAGAGCGCCCTCGCTCAGCTATACAAACAAACGCATGTTGGAGCAGTACATGGTATTCAAGTCACGGTTGGACAAAGTTAAAAAAGGAAAGAAAAGGTAAATATGTCCCTGAGCTAGAAGAGGAGGAGAGTCCTCTAACTCATAATTATCATGGAGGTGGTCAATTAGAATTCTTGAATTTGGAGTTTTGTTTGGAGGAAGCTATCGAGTCTTTAATACATTTGAGTCTTGTCTTTGTTATTAAGTTATTTGTTGCAAGTATTCAGTCGTCCAGTTATCTAAGGCTTTAGACGACAAAAAAGAAGGTTATGGAGTTCTTGTGTTATTAAGTCAGTGTGAAGTGATGGATCAAAGGAAACCCTGGTGCACTCATTAGTGTTCTTTTATGATTCCATCTCCAGAGAGATTGATGCATTTACGTTTTACACCACGACTAGCTCTCTGTGAGATTGTGGGAATCTATTTATCTAATATCTATTGACGTTATTCAAGAGTTCAAGAACGATACCAGATCTGCTCCACAATATGTAACGGAATAGAGTACCTTATTTCTTTATATCGGGAGCAAATATAAGAAGAGGAGCATTATGCCTAAAAGATTTCAAGTTACATACCCTGCTTTCCGCATATCTTGATATATAGCTAAGCATTGTTGTACCTCCTGCAAAGATCCATATCGGCTACGAGCTCTAAGAAGTGTATTATATGTGACCTACAAAATGTTAAAGAGGTTATAACTCTGATCCAAGTGACATGTAAGCACCTATTCACACTTATTCTATTAAAAATGTCATTTCGATGCAAAGGGTGTGAATAAAAAAAACATTCAAATAATTTTATGAGGAAATTTTATCGATGACATTTGAAGTGCAAGCTTAACTAATTAACTCACCATATTTGGTTTTATCTGATATCTCTTCATTGCTGCAAATAATGAAAATGCACTCTTGAAATCTTTATTTTCCACGCAAACCTGTAAAGTGAAGAGGAATAAACAATATATGAATCAATCATATTTGACTATGCATCATCTAAAGTGTTCACGAATTAATATGCCAATCATACAACCTTGATAATTGTTGTATAGGTTACCACGTCAGGTTGAATACCAGCCTCTCGCATGACTCTCAAAATCTGCATTTCCATGAAATAGTTATAATTCAGATTGCAAAAAAAAAACTTTTCCTATGAAAAACTGCATTTTTCATACAAAGTTTTTATGAGACCACACATTTTCTATCTATTCTTTATAAGTTGTGCACATAACAAAAACTTAAAAAAGAAAAATTGAGGAAAGAAGTTTTGCACTTTGCGCATGACCATTCTGTTTAGTATTTTCACAGATCATCTTCATTATTTACATATTTCTTCTCTCTTTTTTTCGATAACTGAGAAATCCCTAGGGTCAGTGGTGAACATCAAGTAATCCTCTTACTGCAGTATTAATAGTTTATAGTACTTTATACAGAAGAACTTGTTTTGTTTTTTAATGTAATGTGTATGATCTCAAATTAAGTAGACAACATTACCTGCAGAGCACCCTCTACATTTCCTGAGCCTCCACAGATGTCAATCAAAATAGTCCAGGTTATATGGTTAGGAGAAAGACCTACTTCCTTCATCTCTTCCATCAAAGCTTTCGCTCGGTAGTAATCACTCCCACAGGCCTTCATCAGAATATTATAGGTAGAAGTAGTAGGGATAAATGGAACCCTCGTAGAGATATGTCTGTGAGAGGAAGCAGAAGTGCGGGTGGGTATACTAGCAGAAACCACAAGTGTGGGGGAGAGATCAATATTGTTGTCCGTCTTGCCACCGTAATCTTCACACTTGTCCTTCTGCAGTGCATTTTCCTTCCAGGACCTGAATAACCGAAAGGCCCTATCATATTGGCAGGCTTCAACACACGCATGAAGAAGAATGTTGTAACATTGTGAATTAGGTTCGCAACCAGCCTGAAGCATCTCTTCAAATAACTGAATAGCTTGGTCTACCACGCCTGCATTGGCACAGGCGCTGATCAATGAAGACCAAGTGACAATGTTGGGAGTGACACCAGCCGATAGCATATCTTTTTTTATTTCAAGTGCCATCTGCCACATTTTTGCATCTGCAAATACCTATATAATCAAGACGGGACATGAATATGTACTTTTTTTGGAGGGATAAGCCAAGAAGTACCATTAATTAACACCAAGTCAGTGTTAAAAAAATGTGCAAGATGTGTGTGGCACTGCTTAAATCATAGATTGCCTTCCACCAAGTTTGACCAACCATCAATACGACATGATGCTTTCTCCTCACACCAAAAATAATTGATATTAAAAATTTCTTAGTGTTTTCTACATCATATTCACTATGTAATGATGTCGGATATAATGGCTGTAATCACAAAGTATCACATGACAGCATTACCTGGATGTGAGAAATAATTCGAAGATAGTTAAACCAGTAAATGTGTAATCTAATTTCCGTATTCATGTACAAAAAAATATATTTTCTTTACTATTATTCTACATAAGCTCTTTACCTCTATTACCATATACTAAAGTGTAAAATTCAGTCAGAGATGCCCTATGACATATCAAGTTTTATACTGCAGAAAGAATAAATTGAGAATTCACAGTTTTTTGTCGTAGTTGTGGGAGACATCATGCATAAATTCCATCACAAGTTTTTAGATGGTCCGCATGATTCTTTGTTAGACTTGAAGACCCAAGTTATACCTTAATTAAAGTGCTGTACGTGAAGACATCCAATTTCAATGCTCCTGCCATTTCTAAATGCTTTAGCTCCCCATAAATTTCTTTGGCCAGATCAACTCTTGTAGCAAGACAACATGACTTCAGAAGGATATTGTAAGATGTCAAGTCAGCCGGAACACCTAGTTTCTGAATTAAAAGAAACTAAGTGAATAAAAATGCTCATCATCAGTATTTTCGGGCTAACAAGATTACAATTCTACATAAATGGTGAAAAAGAAACAAGATCCAATTCCCAACTACAAATCACAAAAGAGAGCGGAAATGGGAAAATAAGCCAAGCTTCACTAATGTAGATGCACTAAGAAACATATTGAAGATTAAAACAAGATTCACACTGTGCCAGCAGAAAACTAACTTCAGATCATACATGGGATTTTGTTTGGGATGAAAAGGGAAAGGAATTGGAGGATAAAATGGGTTATTCTCCTTATCAAACAAAAGAGTGCTACGCGGCAGTCCATCTCAGCTTTCCAAACCCTATGGAATTTAATGGAAGAAGAAGTAAGACAGACTTCCTTTTTGGTTGTGCGAACAGCTAGAGAACAACTGGATGTTAACGATGGAAACTTCACCAAATGAAAGAACAACAAATACTTCCCCTAATGGAACTAAACCAGAGGTAAAGTCTAAAAAGCATCCATTCCTCACCTACTGTTTTTTCTGTGCGCGGGTGACACTTGTCAATGCTGTGCATGTGTGCTTTGTGGTGTGGAAGGAAGAGGGTAAGAGAAAGCTTACTTGCATTTGCTTGTATATGTCCAAGGTGTAACTCAAGTCACATGCATTTACATTCATGAGGCTGTTGAAGACATAAATGTTTGGTGTAAACTTGCTAGCTATCAACCCCTGCACTGAAATTTAACGTTATAGACACAGAGACCAAGAATAAAGCTAAAATACAATCAAAAAAAGGTTAGATCATTCTACTTGTTCTTTTATAAGTTTGTTGCACAATGACCTCCACCTATTCTGTAAGATATTGTCAAAGAGGAGAGCTGCTTGTTTATCTAATTAGGTGTTCAGTAATCTGTAATCCAGCATATGGAAAAGCTAATTTTTTTGTATGGTATCACAGGTAGCAGTGAGACTCAGACTTGAAAGTTGAGACCACTAACCAGTTGGACCCTGTTCTGAATGGCATGCTCCAACTTTTTTTTTTTTGAAACTGGTAACATTAATAACATGCTCCAACTTCTATAGAAGCTTAGCTTATTAAAGAAGGGAGAACTAGTTAGTTAGTTATTCAACAAATTTAAAAAGCAAACACAAATGAGGAATAAGAACAGAAGTGTTTCATTCTGAAATTGAACCAAAAATGAAGTCAACGATATTGTGAATTCTCTTACTATATTGGATGCACCATTCCTATGCCACCCGACAACTATATTATTTCCAACTCCCTTCTAACTCATGAAAGAAACTGATTCCTCAAAACAGACTTTCCAACAAGATCTTTCGGAAATGACGAGGTTTTCTTTCTCCTAGAATTGGATCACATGTAATCTTCCTTCTTCTTTATTGTAATAAGTGTAATTTATTGATTGTGAGCATTAAGTCTTGAATTACCTTAACAAGAAATCTGATTTATTTCGCAGATGCACAAGTTTATCTAAGATACACAAGGTGTGCAATATACCTCATATATGGACCTGGACTTCAAGTAGTCACCACAAAGACCACAAACATCTATTGCTGTGCGGTAAATATACAAATTCGGGGTGTCCTGGTTCTGCTTGGATGCTTCAAAGACAGTTAGAGCAGACGCCAAATCGCCTTTCTTCCCAAATTCAAGAATTATGGTACAGAACATAATGTCCACGTGTGGAAAGATATGTGCATACCTGCAGAGAGTCGTGATTGAACTTGCACAGTAAGGAAGTGGCAGGTAATCACAGTTTTCTCTATGATGGCAGTATTTTAAAAGCATTTCGCAGTCTGTTACAAAATCAAGAGAATCGAATTCCCAAGCACAAAAGAAAACAAACCACAAATTGGATAATAAATGAAGGAAATTGACAAGTAGATGGAGCAAACAAAGTTCAAGACCAGGGTGACAAAGTAAAACCAACAAACTACACATAACATATCTCGAGCTTCTAGTGAAGTGAACAGCTCTGGTCAAGAATATCATTCTTATTGTGGACTTTTTTAGCATATCTGCTGCAACTTCTCAATGCAGTCACAAGCAAGAAAGAGCAGATAAAAAGAGTTTCTTACCCGTTCTTTGATTATTGAAAGAAAAAGGAGATCCTAACCCATTCCAAGAAATACTAAGAAAGAGGGCCCATAAATAGGACTAACAACTATCTCAGTTTAATTGACACGTTACTTATGTTCAACTGAAGAGGCTTAAGCTACCCACCGAAATGAATGAACAGAACAGAAAAAGTCACTATCCTAACTCCTTTCCTGGAACTTGTCTCAAAGATGGTATATCAATCATTTATGTCTCATCCAAAAACCTAGGGCATCTACATGAATCCTTTGTGTCCATACTATTTTATTCAGGTACTTAGGTCAATTTCGTTACAAAACTAAAAAGTTGTCATATAAGGCAAATTAGGAGTTCTCTTAAACTAGACATTCATCAAACACAGTCATACAGTTTGCCGATTAAAAAAAACTCAACAAAAGAACAAGTAGACCTTAGTTCCACCAAGTTGTTGTCACCAAAAGAGATGACCTCGAGAACCAACAAGCTCCTTCTAAATAATGCCAATATATGAAGCGGTAGAAAAAGGTCCTAGTTATCCTATTTCCTTATTTACATGTGGAAAAAAAAAGAATCTTACAACCAGAGTCTGGAGCATATCTACTACAGATATCCAAGTAAATGTGCATTTTGGTTGATCCCAATCCTTCCATAAGTACTTGTATGTACTTCAAAGTTTATTAAACTAGGTGTTTGCGTCAACTAGTTTGCATCTCGACTATTCACAAAGTACCTACTACCTAGCACCAATACAGTTACCAGATAACTTTGTCCACCAAGAGTCCAAGAGTACTAAATGGGAAAAATCACGCTGCATTTTTACTTTCTGTTGGTATCTGAGCCCTGCCTACTAGGACTTTGCCACTTTATTAACACTATGCTACACCTTTGAGTGCACATAAGCTCGATGTTTTAATGTCCATAGACATGAAGTATCTTTATTCATGCCACTTTTTAGTCAAACATATTCTAGATGAGCGATGTCTTAGTATGACTACAAATATATCTTCCTCACAAGAAATAGAGAGAAGAATAACAAATCTGTACTTCCAATAATCATTCTTAAATGCCAAAACGAAATTTAACATAAAATTAAAACTCTTTTAATGGAGTCACCATTAGAAGACATATCTGAAAAAACTGCACTATTTGTGAGAACAAACAGATATTAATTAAAAGTTTGAACCAAGACCCAACACTAAGAGGTCTATGTGAAGATAGGAAAGTTAACTAAGCATACCACTGATAGAGCGTGCAAACACACACAAAAAAAATAGTTATTCCAAGAAGATATATGAAAATGCATACGTTACATGCTTAGGCACATGAATTCTGCTAAAAGAACTTAAGAGGTGTTCATCACAGAAAAGACAAAGGAAAACTCTTAATGATACTACTTGTTTCATACTCATGAAAAACAGTTATTTATTTACGACTAATTTATGAAAAACAAAGAAGCATTTTTGGTGCGAAGTCATCTCTAATGGAGCATGGATAACATGTCAAGAACATTTCAAATTCATGCCAAGTTGGAAAAAACAATACCTTACTGCTGCATTTGGCTTTCTTTGGCTGACACAAAGTCTTAGAATCTCAGATGGCTTCACCAAATCCTTAATTGGCATACCACACCCTGTAGCAGTAGCATATGTAAAACATATCAAACGCTGACGTATTCATCAAATATTTCAAGAGCCCAACAACAACATACCCAGTATAATACCACGCAGACCTTACCCCTACCTCATAGAGATAGAGAGGTTGTTTCCAATAGACCCTTGGCTTAAATAAAGTATTTCCAAACAATTTGAAAACATGGATACAAAAATGAGAGCAATAACAACAACGAAATAATGCAAAATGGGGAAATAATTTGGCTATAAGCAATTCAAGAAAACCTACAAACATTTGCACCTTTAAAGATATACTAGAAATGTAGTTAACAAAGGTTTGAACTTGAGATACAAACTCAAACACTGGTCATTTCAGTCCTTAATTTAGATTAACAAATTAACACACTTGGAAACATAATATATCTTGTATGTATCCATCCATTCAAAAAGACCTTAGTAGTAGTTGTACCACAACAAAGAGCACCAAATATACCACAAAGTATATACCTCTAAGTGTTTCCATCAAGCTCACAACTTCCTCAATTTCGCTGCATTGCATAGTCCGTCTACACTCTCGCGAAAGGGCATTTATTGAATCTTCATCAAGAAGCTTCGAAGGATCAATTCCAAGCTGCTGAGCACCATTCAGAAGCTCAACAACACTCCCTACCTTCCTTTCCTCAAGCAATCGAACAATCCCACCGGAAACAAGCTTCACATTCAACAACGCTGTGAATTCCTCCGCATTCACTCCAGAAACCACGACACTCTCCGCGATCATCAAAGAATCATCAAACCTCCCATCCTGCGCTAGCTTAGACGCCAACTCAGCATAGTATTTAAGACCATTACAGCTACCTACACACAAGCGAAACCAAAATTTGACGTTTATGAGTTCGAAATTCAGTTACATTAAAGCAGATAGTTCAAATGATTTTAGCCAAAGCTATTTACCTGAGGCGGAAGCGGAATCCCATCGCAATGAGGATAGAAGCGGAGATTGAGGAGTAGTGATGGATGAAGTGAAATGAGACGGAGAATGAGTGGGCTTTCGTTTGGGCTTGGCGGTGGTGCGGCGGTAGTGACGGTGGTGCGGCGGCGGAGTAGGGGAGGAGTTGGGCGGGAGAGTAATCGACGAAGATGGAAGTATCACCAAAGCTTCTCTCATTACTTCTTAGCCAACCGTTTTTTTTGTTTTTTTTTTTTTTATTTTTCTGTTGAATGTGAAGTCCATTTGTAAGATGAATTTATTTTATATTATTTTATTTTATTTTATTTTTTGGTGTTAATTGAAATAAATATTTTGGGTATATAGTGGGATGGAATTTGGAAGGCTGAGTTTTTTGCACATTGTTGTATACTTTGTTTGTTGAGAAAATTATTATATTTGAATAATATAAAAATCTTTAAGGAAGTGATTGGATTCCATATATATATGAAAAATTTTGATTTCGTAAAATGTATAAAAATAGTATTTAATATGATATGTTAATAATATTACTTATGAGTAATGATGGATTAGTTAATGTTAAATTAGTTATTAACTTGTTATTCTTTGGTTTGGTGTATTAAGGGCGATTTTGCGCGTTGTTTGATTTGATGTATTACAATTTACAAACATGTTTATTTTTAAATACGGTTTTCACAATTTTTTTTGGGTAAAAGGATGAATATATCTTTGAAGTATTATAAAATGGTATGTAAATACTCTTTGTCATATTTTAGGGACATTGATGTCCTTATCGTAAAAAAACTAGAGCATAGATACGCTATTACTAACGGACATACACGTGTCATAATCTTATTCACTGACCCGACATCGATATTGTAATCTCCAAGGGACTGAATCGATATCGAAATGACAAGCTTATAGAAAGTTTCAACAAGTATACAATTGTCTGAAGGTAATTAAGGATTTTACTAAGAAAGTGCATATAAAATTGAGTGAGTCCTTTGGATTTGGTTGTATGTATAGCTGGGTTTGAGGTGTCATGTCGATCACAAAGTTGATTTCGTGGTGATGAAAAGGGCTAACTGAGCATGATGGTAATAAGAATTTCTAATGATTGTGATTGAGATGCAACTATATGATACAGATTGTTGGTTAAACACACTTGTGTTTTTTAATGACGAATTACAAGTATCTAATTTGTTATTTGCTACTGTTTGGTCGGTAGCGTGGTCATATGAAAAGTTGTAGGATGTGTCGAGACACCGCTTGAATATAATTGAAAGGATCTAAAATCAAAATAAAAAGAATTAGTGGGATGTAATTTAGCTTTAGATGAAGGAAAATAGGATCAAAGATGTATCTTCAGAAAGAGTGGAGAATTGGGTCCCGAGACACGTGATTCAATCTGTTTTACTATGGTTATGGTGATAGTGTTAGACGTAGTTCATATGAGTTTAAATTGTTGGATAAAATCTAAGGAAGAATTCTAAATATGTTCGGCTCAAGTGTGGTGATAAGTTCTTTTATGGTTTCGCGTTTGGTAACTAATATGGTTGAATTCTTATTGAAGGATACGATAAGATCGATGTAGAGGCGATTAATAATAAGCTAAGATACATGAATTCATAAACATCTTCAATGTACGAGCTAAGGTTGATAGATAATAGAATTGTGTTACATGGTTGAGATCAAAATTCAAATTTTTCATTTTAGTCCAAATTTGTAGCAGTGTTTTGTCAAGATATAAATTGATAAAATAAGAAATAATCGACCACATTGAGTGTTAGGCATTCGGAAGGATTTGTGCATGGTTTGAGTCGTAAGTTTGCTACTCATCTTTTTCTCTTCTATTATTTTGTTTCTCTCCGTCATTGACCAAATTTGAGCATGCATACTATTTCAAATGTTTTCAAATGTATTGGATACTGAAAATATGAGCTTGGAGGAAAAATAATTATTCAGTCAACCACAAGTTAGCAAATAGGCAGAAAGAATGAAAATAAGCATCATCTGATTTTGGATCCACTCCAACCCCTATTGGATTAGTTACCACTGAAGAAAATATCTATTCTTCCTAGAATCATTAGTCGTAATCAAAGTGGCTTTTGTCAAAGCGGTAGGGACGTTATTGAAAATATTTTCTTTGTCCAGGAAATTGTTAATGACATTAAGAAGTCAAATCGAGGTGTAATGTCATCATTAAACTTGACATGTCTAAAGTATATGATAGATTGTCTTGGTCTTTCCTTTGCTTTATTATAAGACAGATTTATGTCAGTATTTGCTAAAACTTCGTGCGGTACTCGACAACTTACTCACAACTTGGATTGTTGAATGGATGATTTACAAATGAATGGGTCTCCTATTTATACTACATCCTAAGGGCCTTAGTGTAAATAAAATTTAATATACAAGTCCTTTTACTAACTACACTTTAGTCCATATTTTAGAGAATTCTACATTGTCTAGAATATGCTAAAGTCTTCTACAAAGTTGTAAAGTATTCTAGGGAATTTACTAATCTTTCTTCAAAGATCTAGAAGGTTTTAGAGCTCTCCAGAAACCTCTTCAAGACTCTAGCTCCTTCTACCCCATTCGGACTTCAAATTTGGCTGCAATTGTGGTGGGACGTCACATTTATCTCTAATAACCGGTACTCTAGCAGACAAGGTTTCTTTATCCCCCTGTTGAACTTCTCTCACAAATGCTTAACTCTCTGCATTTAAAGGTTTCTACCTGAATATTTATGGTTCACTGATTAATCATCTTTTTTTTTACAGATGACACAATCATTTTCAGCAGTGGAAACAAGACGTCCCTCCAATTAATGGAATCCTATGCCTGGAAAAGTCTTAGACAAAGGAGAAACATTTCTCAGTTTAATTCAAGACTTAATAACACAAAAAGATGTTCTTTATAAAATGTCATTTGTAGCTTGGAGAGGCTATGTATGACAAAAATTTCAAGATTTGAAATTACTTGGTAGAAGCATTAGCAGAGGGAGTTGAAGAGAAAGCATATCGAAATTGTCCTTGGTAGAAGCTATTTGCCATGAATTACAAACACAATTGAAAGCAACGAAATCTTCAATCACTTTAACACGATTCGCAATCAGAACAAGGAGATCATGAGCTTTGTTGGTTTAGCTAGATACTACCGTCGATTTGTCAAGGGATTTTCTTCTGTTGCTTCCCAACTGACCAATTTGACTAAGCAAAGTGTTCCATTTGTGTATTTTTTATGTGTATTTCTCAAATTTTTGCCATTTTGGGGGTATTAACGTAGTATTCGGACATTTTCACATAGTTACGAAAAATAAGTAATATTTTGTTCAACTATTCATCACGAAAATTCTAAGGTCATTGGTACAGTCAAAAAATATTTGATGCATTTTTTTACATTTTCAAGCAGAACAACCTCAACGACAGGTACCATCAGTCAAAGAATGCATGAATTTAAAATGGCATGTGTGAATCGGCTAGGTGAAATTTACGTCATCCATTTAGCATCAATCGATTTTTATTTGCATTTGACGTGGCATGTGCACGGTAAAAGTGTTCTAATGTTGATGGATGAAATGGTAATTCTTTGCTGCATATAATCATAATAATATTACACTTAAAGATGCACCAAATGATCCACGAAATGCCATAATAATTAACGTATGAATGATGATAAAAAAAAGACACTCTAAGTTGTAAAACCTATAAAGTCCTCAATCATATATGTTAAATCCCATAAAACTCAACAACCCTAAACCCTGAAGTTGTAGAACCATAAAAAATTTAACCTAAATGTGTTATCTGCAATATGTTATGTGCTATGTGTAAGATGTTATGTTTTGTGAATAATATGATAAATATGATGATGCATGTTACTCTTCTTTTTGTTGTTTTGTTTGTTTTGTCTTTCCTTTATCATTATTGTTTTGTTTTCTTTTTTCCTCATTTTCTTTTGATTGTGCTTGAACATTTTCCTTCCCCTTTTGATTTTGTTCCCCTACTTGTATTTTTTTCTTTGTTCTTTTGTGGAGTGCAACAAGTGTACCATTGACTTCGACTCGTCCTTAGCTCTTTTATTAAGGTATTAGATTTAGAATATATTACTTAGATTAAGGTTTATGGTTTACGACTGAGTATTTTTTTATGTTTCTAATCTTAGTTTAATGGTTTTATTATGGGGCAATCCTGTCCAATCCGCCATAGCTTGATAGGATTCGAAGAAGATGAAGAGGATTTTAGGGCAAATAGAAGGAATTTGAGAGTGTTTTTTTTATAACAGGGAGGGAGACAAAGGACTTTCCTTTCGAAAAACTTACATAAATATATTATAATAAAAAAATATTTATCAATCATAATTCATAATTATAATATTTTTTTAATTAATCACGTATGACAAAAAATAATAATTTATTATTCATATATATTGCATATATAATTTATTTTTAATACATATTACAAATTCAACATATTATTGCTATAAATGGTAATAAATAAAAAATATCGCTAAAATTAATAATTATTTATTTAAAATTACTACTCCAAATAGTTTTTCCTTTCCTATATTCACAAGGGTTTGGAATGTCATATGTTTTGGACTTGGTTTACGAAAAATTACGTGAAAATTGTCTAATTGATATATATATATTCATTTAAGTATTTTAACTTTACCCTTTTTTCAAATTCAACATTTAAATTTTAGCTTAACTATTACAATCTCTAGTCCAAGTCTATCAAAATTCATTATTTTAATTTTTACCTACCACCCTACCTCACGTAAAATAGTCACATTTTCTCTTAATTTAAATCGCGTTGTTCGTGGAATAATAACTCTAGTATTGCTTATTTGAACCAACAGTGTGGATTGTTCATGTACTAGTTTGTGTCTATCGAGATACGTATCTCTTCAAATTGTCTGTATATACACATAATATATAGACTGTATTGATTAAATTTAGCCTTGTACACAGCAAGCATTCAAGATTTCTTTTATATCTGGATCATCACCTGCTTCTTTGTCCTGCCACAATCAAGAAGATAACAAGAATTATCCAAGTTTCATATGATAAAATCATGACGAAATTTCGAAAATAGCAGAACTTTGAGCCTTAATTATCAATCATAGCTATAGTTTAGTTAATTACCACATGTAGCAATAATTTACTTTAAAAAAAACTCGTGATACATTGTGTCAGTTCACTCTATCTGTTGTATTTGTTCACTGTATATCAGAGCGGAGTCAATACAGCTCCACGCGAACAGATACAGAATGAAACTGATAAAACTCAAACTCTAATTATGTATTGAAACTTGTAAATCTCTGTTGAGAAGTAAAGCCGAAAACTAACTAATTGGAGAGCATGAAGCTTCGAGCTATTCTCAGACAATGACGAGTTATTTAATGGAGTATAAATTGTGTATCAAGATTGAGTCAAGATTGAGAAGACGAAGGGACGGAGACTTACCTTGTGAATGTATGTAATGTTATTTTTACCAGGACCTGCAACAATAATTCCTCCTTGTCGCCTGATAATTTAACAAGCTTATTAGTTTCACATGTTACTGCATTTGTGTTGTTTTGCACAGAATTATAAAGAATCGAACAACCAAGAATGTCATATACCAACTATAAGCTAAAATGATAGTGAAACTATGGCTTATGGTTTACCTATAGATAAACGGAAATGATGAAATTCTTTTATGTTAGCTTAAAACCCCATTCACTTCAGGTGGATTTTACAACAACGGAATTGCTTAGATAAGCTAATTGTTCCTTGTTTTCTTATTACACCAAACTTGATACGGTGTTAGGAAATCAGGAGTCAACCATCAAAATTGTGCAACTTCTAGAAATAGTAAGTCTCGTCCAATTACAAGATATGTACTTGCACTATTAGCAAACAGATTCAGCAACATACCCAGTGTAATCCCACTAGGTGGAGTTTGGGGACGAGAGGGTGTGACCTTACCCCTACCTCGTGGAGGTAGAGAGACTGTTTCCGAAAGACCTTTGAAAAACAAATCAGAAGATTATAATAGCAGATGAGGAAAATGACTTACCAGCCACCTCGTGTCCTGGTGTCCTTTTCGAAAGAAAGCTCCCAATCTTGTCTATAGCCTTCCATGTATGCCTGTATTATTTTCAGACCCGCCTAGATTTGATGTAGATAAGAAAAGATGAACAAGACCACTATTAGAATACATTGAGAAGCTGGAAATGTTACACTTCATGAGTGTCGGTCTAATTTGCATTACCCCGGGAGTAAATGTGGTTGTAATGCCAGACACAAATCTCAGAGCCTCATAAGACCTATAGCTTGGATCAGCATAAACCTCTGAAATAAATGAATCTCCGTCAGGTGTAATTTTTTGAAAAATTCGCATACAAAGAAAGCTTTGAAACAAAACCAGACTATACTTTAACTTAATAAGAATGCCAATGTAACAAACTAGCAACACTTCCAGCAGCTGTCTTACAAATGAATTCTCGATTTTTTTTGGGTCGTGACAGGTTTTTGTCTTCTGGATCTTTCTAATTTGTATAGAAGAGGAACATAACATCACATGATCAGGCCCTGGTACTTTCTTTCTCTTTATGTTCGAGGATGGATGTACATTTTAGTAGTGAATGATGTAGCAACTCTCTTAGCCGTTTTGTGAATTTTTACCTGTTTTAACCCTTCCCGTAGCTTTAGAATTATACACATCAGATATAATATATCTTATACGTCAGTTCTTCACATTGTTAATTCCACTAATGCTGAAAATTTTCTTTTAGGGGAAACTGTAACTTATAGTGCAATAGCATTGAGGGAGGTCACTGGTCCTGTGGAGCATATATATCAGTGGACATTTCTAGAACCGAGTTCATGGGATATTCGGACGTCCAGTAACAGACACTGAGCCACTGCGGACACAAGGTTTTTTATTTGAAACTTACCTCCTTTAAACTTTGTTTGCTCGTAGAATTTTCTGGCCTGGAGAAAAGAAAAGAAGAGGACTCAAGTCATAACTCAATCCAGCTTTACTGAGCTCTTGAAATCATAAAAGAGCAAGAAACAGAAAGGACGAAGAAGATCCTTGTAATAGAAAAAGCTTCTATTCTTGGCGTAATACATAAACAGACTCAAACTTCGCCGTAACTGGTAAGTAACACTCCAATTTTGAGTATGCACATCTAACACCATAACTCGTCTCCGTTATTCCAGTTGGACACTCCACTTAAAAAATGATTATCTAGACACCTCCAAAATGTATGTGTCACGTCAAAGTCGAGTATCCACGAGACACAATGTGGACAAGTTGGAGCGTTTAGTTGTCAGCTATGACCAAGTTGAGGTGTCTAGATTCCACTCACAAAGTTTGAGTACTTTTACTTGTCAGCTGAGGTCAAGTTTGATCGTTTCTTTATCAATTATGCCTTTATTCGTCATACCCAAATGATTACGAGAGTTGATAAGCAACTTCTAAGAGTGGGATGATGTTACTTAGGACAAGGAAATGGAAGGTGTCATAACTGGTTAAGATTTGTTTGTTGTTGTTGATAAGTAACCATTTAAAAAATATCTCGAAGGGGAACGAAAAAAGAAAGTTAATCTGTGGATAAGCAACTCAGAGCAAGAAGCATCGCTGCTATTTACCTGATCAACACTACCAGGTCCAATCAAAACAAGTGCGACTCCTGCTGCATCCATCTTATCCTGTGAACAGAAAACAGTATAAGGATGTAAACTGTAGTAATGGTGGAACTTAAGGATATGTGCACAGTCATCGGTGTGGTTAGAATAACTTTTTTAACGCACTGAAGATAACATAAATCTGAATTAAAACGACAACATACTCAGTCTAATCCCACAAGTGGGATCTAGGGAGGGTAGTGTTCATGAAGACTTCACCTCTACCTTGGGAGGTAGAGAGAATGCTTCCTATGGAAAGTATGGTCTGTAAACTATGATATGTACGTTATAGTAGACACTGCAACTTATGTTATTCCCACGACTTAACTCACCAACATCAAACAAGGATACTAAGACAAGTCATTTGGACCTGGAAATACATTAGTCAGCTTTGGGATAGTTTCAGCAGAACACATGGAAGAAAAACATGATAACATTCGTAAATGTAGTCAAGAAGAAGCATTACCTTCTCAGCTGCAAGATAATCAGCTCTTATGCGACAAAGGACGCATCTGCAATCGGGATCTAGAATAAGTAGCACATACTTCACCAATAACATGCTTTTTGATTACCAGTTTTGGAAGAAATAGAGCATAAGGGCATGGAAAGATTACCCAAAATGACGAGCAAAGGCAACAACTGCCTTCCTATCTTTCCACAAATCCGAAATAGGTACTCCTTGTCCATTCAGATCAAATACTTGAACATCGTCCAACACATTGATGGTGTCCTCACTCACCACTGGAGTCTCAGTTTCTATTTCAATCAATACTCTAATATTTATTAACAAACTAAACATCTTAATTATCATTAGTAGTCAATGAAGTGTATTGAGAACCATGAGGTCTGAGGTTCAGTTCCTAACGGAGGCTAAAACACTAGGTGATTTTTTCTCATCTGCCCAAGCTTTGAAGGACAAACTGTGTAGATACGTGTATAACATACCTTGAAGAACTATCATATTTTATAAAAGGACCCCTAAAACATATCTGTTGGATTGGGACATCTGGTTATCGTGTCACTTTGGCCCTTGAGCGCGAATGTGCAACCTGCATTCGAGTCTTGACTACAACAGTTCGTATTATTATGGAGTTTAATTGATTCTTTACTTCAATTGACATACTAAAGATAGTGGTATTCCCGTCGCCTTCAAATCTTGGGTCTGCCTCTAGTTATGAGTTCGGCATAACTAGCAACTTAGGCTCAAACCCCATATTTGTTTCGAGAAATTCATTTAATATGTATAAATAATCTATCCAGAATCCAATATACGAAAGAAATTGTGATTTGAACCCAATGTACTATTTCTCTAATTCACATAATAACATTAGTCATTAATTTATAAACACACACTCAACTCTTGACTTCACAAGTAACTACTCCAACTTTAGAAGTGCACGTCGTGCACGTCTAGATACCTCAATGTATAGTCTCAAAGACCAACTAAACACTCCAATTCGCCCGATGTGCCTCATGGACATCTACAACACTCAAACTTTGAATACGTGATACAAGTTGTTGTATGTCAAGTGGACACCCAACACTACCTCTATAGTTCACATAATATCACTAGACATAATATATAAATAAACACTTAACTTGGCCTCACCTAGCACGTAACTACTCCAACTTTGAACGTGTACATCTACAACACCTCAACTAAGTGTTAACTAGCAACTAAACACTCCAACTTTGAATGTGTACATCTACAACACCTCAAGTTAGTGTTAACTAGCAACTTAACACTCCAACTTTGAATGCGTACATCTACAACACCTCAACTTATTGTTAACTAGCAACTAAAGACTCCAACTTTGAACGTGTACATCTGCAACACCTCAACTTAGTGTTAACTGGCAACTAAACACTCAAACTTTGAGTGCGTACATCTACAACACCTCAACTTAGTGTTAACTAGCAACTAAACACTCCAACTTTGAACATGTACATATACAACACCCCTCAATTTAGTGTTAACTAGCAACTAAACACTCCAACTTTGAAATTGTACATCTACAACACCTCAACTTAGTGTTAACTAGCAATTAAACACTCCAACTTTGAACGTGTACATCTACAAAACCTCAACTAGTGTTAACTAGCAACTAAACACTCCAACTCCAACTTTGAACGTGTACATCTACAACACCTCAACTTAGTGTTAACTAGCAACTAAACACTCCAACTTTGAACGTTTACATCTACAACACCTCAACTTAGTGTTAATCTCGCAACATAACACTCCAACTTTGAACGTGTACATATACAACACCTCAACTTATTGTTAACTAGCAACTAAAGACTCCAACTTTGAACGTGTACATCTGCAACACCTCAACATAATGTTAACTAGCAACTAAACACTCAAACTTTGAGCGCGTACATCTATAACACCTCAACTTAGTGTTAACTAGCAACTAAACACTATACCTCATGGACACCCAATGTTGACGTAACACATAAGTTCGAGTATCCAACTGACACAGTAAATGCGAATTGAGGTACATACTCAAAATTGGAGTACTTATAACAAGACAAAGAAGATAAGCTAACCTCTGGAGCTGTAGATAACAGAGGAGGACCTGTGGGAGGCAGAAATGGCTAGAAAATTGGGGGTTAAGCTGAAATTGCAGTTGAAACTAAACGGGTTTGTTGTCAAATTAACATTGTGAAGTGGGGTTTGACGAATACTTCTGCTAACTGCCACAGT
This sequence comes from Solanum lycopersicum, assembly GCF_036512215.1. Lineage (NCBI taxonomy): Eukaryota > Viridiplantae > Streptophyta > Magnoliopsida > Solanales > Solanaceae > Solanum > Solanum lycopersicum. The sequence goes on along the minus strand of NC_090808.1, from coordinate 1,294,544 downwards.
AAGACCAGAATTGAGAGAAATCGCCATTGACGTAAAGAGTGTAAAACAGAGGATTCTTGAATGCTTTGGAAATGTGGAAACTAAGCTTACACGTGGTTAAATATCCCCTTCTTAAAAATATTTTAGGAATACTACGTGACAATTTACGTCTTACGTGATATTTTTCTTGTATAACGTAATATCGGACGTAAATTCATTTTGTTTAATTTTATATAAGTTTAAGTGTTTATAGATATACGTTCAGAGTTTGGAGCGTAGATATTGGTTGAAGCCCTAACTTTTGGTACAACAGAAACCGTATCCATTTGTCACGATTTATGTACTTTCTCCGTTTCAAAAAGAATGTTTTTATTTCCTTTTTAGTCTGTTTCAAAACGAATGACCCCGTTCTTTTTTTAGCAACACTTTAATTTAAATTTTTTAAATGACATATTTAAGACCATAAGATTAAAGGATATTTTGATATATTTGACATAACTTTATTTTTTCGTAAACTCTGTTCCAAGTTAAATTAGATTATTTTTTTTAAAACGGAAAGAGTAATATGTTTGAAAACTTGGTCACATCAAAACATATGTTAATATTATTTTATAAGTAGTTGAAAAATAAAATGTAAAAATACTATATTTTAAAAATAGCTTAAAATTTAAATAATGTATCACATTAATATGTTTGAATTTAAAATATTTGTTTAAACTAAATTCTTTTTAAAAACGAGATTATAATCTACCTAATTTTCAATTTTAATTAATTTTATATCTCTAATTTTAAATAGATAATTTTATCAACTTATCATCTTTTATTTGCCCTTCTTTTTTTTTTCTTTTATAAACTTTGCATATTACAAAATTTTAATGTATGGAGTTATTTTTCTTTATCTATATCTATATCTATATCTAATCTTCTATATCTATAATAAATGGTTATAAAATACCTTTAAAAAGTGCCACCAAACTATCTAAATTTTCTTTTTTTTTTAAATAAACGTGTGAAAAAGTATAGAAGATAGAATATTCTTGCACCATGGCATATTCGAAATTATGGGTTGATCTTTTTGAGACATAAATTATAATAAAAAATTCCTTTTCATAAACATTTATTAAAAATATATAAAAGAAAAATATGATAAATAATTCGAGATTATTAACTTTAATAATTGTCTAAAGATTTATATTGTTAAAAAGATAAAATAGCGAAATAATGATATTGAGATGAGTATACAGATGTACTAAGAAAGATATGAAGGAATACTAATTTTCGAAATAAGATGGAGGTGATATATGCAATTTGATAGATAAAATGAAGGAGATGAAACGTAGATTGTTCAGATGTATGATAAAAAGATACATAAATATCAATTGAGGAGGTGTGCGATTTGATTAATATGTGTGTATCAAAGAGGTACATATAAATTAAGAAGTGTAGAAGAAAGATGATTAAACAAAATATGGCGTATATACAACTTACTTAGAAAAATGTAAAAGTCAAAAATTAAGTAAATTGTTATTCCTTTTGTCTTAATTTATATGACTTACTTCATTTCTAGTCCGTTAAAAAAATAATAACATAATTCTATAACTTTAAAAATACTTAATAAAATGATTTATTGCAACACGTATTTCTATCATTCATTTAGACCACAAGTTTAAAAGTATTTATTTCTTTTTAAAATTTCATGTCGAGTCAAACAGTATCATATAAAATAGGACAGATAGAGTAATATATAATCAATCGTTGTTTCATTTCTTTTACCATTATTATTATTATTAATATTATTATCATCACGCTCATACTATCTTAATCTTCAATTTAATTATCATAAGTTATTTCACTCCGATCCATTGCTTCAATTACCATATTATTTGTAGCTGCTACTGTAATTACTCTCTCTTTTTTATACACGGCTTCTTATTACTTTATTTTCTTCCCATACTTGATTTAATATGCTAATTTAATTAACTCGAAAGTCTATCAAAATTCAAAAACAACTTTTTTTACGTTTAAATAGAAAGACTATGTATACATCGTCACGTTATCGAATTCCAACCCAATAAATCCGGGTCGATTCATTTGACCCGTTAACATAGACCTAGAAATTTTCAATACTCTTTCCTATTTACTAGGAAATCGCCACCCTTTTTCTCCCTTTTTCCCTTTTTCTCTTCACACTTCTCAAGAAAAATAACTCCGGGAGAATTTTCCGGCAATGGCGGCCATGATCCGCCTGTTCAGATCTTCATCATCTTCATCATCTCTTATCAGTAGATCTTTATCTACAGCAGCTGCATCTGAGACAGTGAAATCCCGATCTTACCCTCATTCTACAAGTGTTGAACCCAAGGCTAAATCTGTTCAATGGGTCTTTTTGGGTTGTCCTGGTGTCGGAAAAGGTACATATGCTAGCCGTCTCTCAACCCTTTTAGGCGTTCCTCATATTGCTACTGGAGATCTTGTTCGTGATGAGTTGAAATCTTCAGGTCCTTTATCGAAACAAGTATGTTGAGCTGCTTGTCCCTTTTTTCTTCCAATAAATTTGAGTTTTATCTGTAAAGTCAAATACTTGTTGCTTAGAGTGCATTCGTAATTTTGAGATTGATTTGTTGGTGAGTTAATCGGAAATGGTTTCTCTATCCCACAGAAGTAGTGATAGTAGTGGTAGGGTGTGCGTGTATCCTACCCTCAACGGAGTAGTTGTTGTTGATTTCACTTAGAGTGATCGAAAATAGTATGTCTACCCCATAAAGGTAGGATTAGATGTGTGTATATCTTACCTCCCCAGACCTCGCTTGTGTTAGAGTCGCCTATGTGTTGTGTAGAGTAAAGCGGATGTGGAATTTAAGACAGTGTATGTGTGTGTATATATATATATATATTTTCATTTTTTGTATTGAAACTTTAAGAGTTGGAGATAGTGGGTGCTCATATCAATTGCTTGTTTGCTTTATCCGGCCGCGGTATTAAGATGAACTCAAAACCAGCTGTGGGGTTGTAAAAATGTGATCTTTGTGATTCAATAGTTACTTAGCTCTTAGATAAGTCTTATCTGATTCTAGTAAAGGTTAGATCAATATGCACTGGAGCCTTATGAAGGAGAATGGAGGAAGTTTTTAGGTCATTAGGTGTCCGAGGCACAGATGGATAACCAAAGATTGGGAAAATGATTCTTTATGATAGGGAATGAAGGGATGGTTGACTAGATTGGATCTAATTTGGCAGAGAAGAGACCACGGAAATTTGATCCATTCAGGTAATGTCTGGAAATAAGTTTGGTGGAAGCTTAATAATTGGAAGGAGGCCTTATCTAGAGTTTTACTTACTACTCGTATATTAAGTATGCTATGTTGTTGTCAGAGGATGAGACTATTCCTATACTTTTGGGGTCTCTTTGAGTCATGATTGAGATTCATACCAGTACAAAATATAGACATTCTTGATGTTTTTATTTATGTTTTAATTTTTATGTGTTAGCCTGAGATAATCTAAAATGGAGCTATATGGTAATTGAGGATTCATATGGCCGACCCAGCTTGAGTTTGGGATTGAAGCACAGTTGTTCTTATTACATGCATTTCCAGCTTTATGGTGTTACTTCATGAAATTTGTTCATCTCCTGATTGGCTTCATCGTTTTTCAGCTTGCAGAGATTGTCAACCAAGGGAAATTGGTTTCAGATGAGATTATACTGAATTTACTATCTAAAAGGCTTGAGAGTGGGGAAGCTAAGGGTGAAGCTGGATTTATACTTGATGGTTTCCCTAGAACTGTGAGACAAGCAGTGAGTATACATTTAATTTTCCTGCATATAATTCTGTCGTTCTCAATTTCTCCATGCTTTACCTCTTGGCTACTGTCTCCAAAAACCTTGTGTATTGAGATTGAAATGTTATGCTCTGGTTATCTAGGAGAAAACGGAGTATGAATTAGCCACTCCCGTCTTACCGAAAAAGATAGAAGTAAGAAGTCAAGGCTAAGTGCTGCTCAATTTAGGTGTCAATGTTAAATGCATTAGCCTGAATATGGGGAGTCAAGAATGATGCTTGGAATAGTGTATTGTTGTATTAGTTACTTAAAAACTTCATAAAATAGGATTTTATCACCACAGTTCACTCAAGTAGCTTCTTGAATGCCTGGGAATTTCTGCCCTGTTCACGACTTCACGCTACTTCTTTGTCTAATATATATGACTTTTGGTAAAAAGCATTGTGACAAGACTTCTGATTTTAGTCTTGTCGGCAGAGGTATAGGAACTGGGAAAGAAAGTTAAGATCCTTTGCAACAGTTTACTACCTTTTTGTCAATGAAAAGCAGTGTTCAGGAAAGCGAGTGCTTCATCAAGTGTGAAGCGGGGCCTTATCACTTTTTTCCGCTTCATGCTTCCCAGAACACTGATGAAAAGGTACCCCCCCTGTATGTGGCTGGCGGGTTTTGAAAAGAGGATGGAAGTGATATCAAAATTCTGTTTCGTATTCTAGTAACTTCTCCAAGTACATTTGTGTAATCAAAATTTATCTCAGAGGTGTAAAACAAAGTTTTGTGCTAGTTATATAACATTCGTGTCTATTTCTGCATCAGGAAATATTGACTGAGGTGACAGACATAGATTTGGTGGTTAATCTCAAGCTTCCAGAGCGGGTATTGGTTGAGAAATGCCTTGGCCGAAGAATCTGCAGTGAATGTGGAAAAAATTTCAACGTGGCATCTATAGATGTCGCTGGTGAAAATGGGGCTCCTAGAATCAGCATGGCTCCCCTTAATCCTCCCTCTCAGTGTATATCAAAGTTAATCACTCGAGCAGATGATACAGAAGCCATTGTGAAGGAAAGGCTCAGTATATACTGGGATAAGGTACTGTTCTGATATTTTAACCACAATATTTTCAAGTTCGCTAATACTCTAATAAAGCATTTTTCCTCAACACGAGTAACTACTATCAGAGCAACACTCACAAGTTAACGCCTTAACAGTCATTCAGCATCTATGCTATCTGATTCTCTCTCTTATTTATGATTGCAGAGTCAGCCTGTTGAGGACTTCTACCGTAGCCAAGGTAAGTTACTGGAATTTGATTTACCGGGAGGCATCCCCGAATCATGGCCTAAGTTGCTGGAAGTTCTCAACCTTGATGAACAAGAACATAAACTGTCTGCTGCAGCTTAGTTTCTCTCCGCTGCTTTGCTTGTGTGCTACGCGTTAAACAATTTTGCAGAAAAAAGAACATATTGATTCGTTTCCCTTCTATTTTCCGCTTAAATTTAAGTCAAAATAACAAACCTTTTGAGTGTACTTTGAAGCCGTAACAATACGGTGGCATCCATTGTTGAATTTCGAATTCATATGAAGAGGTCTGTTGTACCATAGTTTCAACTAAAGAGTTATAAAGATGATTATTTTTTTACAGTTGTGTAATAAGCTTATAGTAATTGATAACATTCTGATTTAATACTTAGGTAAATGACATAATTTGATATATGCAACTGATATGGTTTTGTTTGGTGCATTACTAAATTAATCTTCAGTCAGAGTACTAAATGCTCCAACTTTGAGAATTCACACAGACACCTCAACTCGTTCTCATTGTCTCATATATATATATATATATATGTATATGTATATGTATGTATGTATGTAGGTATTTTCTACAAATCAACATCACCACCACCAACATATTCGATATAATTTACAAGCTAATAATATGCAAGTTATCTTGTGAAACTAGAGATATTATTTCCGATAGTTCCATAAGATTTGCTACAAGTCATTAATAATCTATATATATATATATATATGTATGTATGTATGTATGTATTTTCTACAAATCAACATCACCACCACCAACATACTCGATATAATTTACAAGCTAATAATACGTATGCAAGCTATCTCGTTGAAAATTAGAGGTATTATTTTCGATAGTTCCACGAAATTTGCTACAAGTCACTAATAATCTTCTTGTAATTATTTTTCTGCAGTCTTAATTAATTATTCACTTTGTCCACTTTTAATCGTTATGTTACTGAATTTTAAAAGTCAATTTGATTAATTTTTAAAGTCAAATTAGATTACATTGATTTAATATTTTAGATAAAAAAATTTAGATATTCAAAAACTATACAAAATAGACGAAAATAGTACTATTTATAACTATCTCTTTCTGCTGGACCATCAAAGTTAAATGAAAAAAAAAACAAATTTGGAGGATATATTGTTTTGAGCCACACATTTTTCATCTTCATCGTACGTAGGAAATAGAAAATTTATGAATGAGACATTAATTGCTATAAAGGTATCAAATATCGTATTTGATGATAAAAAAATATCACGTGAAAATTGAAATTATTTGTCCTGTTCGAGTTATTAAGGAGTAGGAAAAAAGATAGGAGTGTCTTTTAATTATTAAATCGCAAAATGTGCTTGAAATAATCAAAACTTATGAATTCCTTTTTATCGATCTTCTTAATTAGCATCATTTTTTTTAAAAAAAAAATTAACTTAAATAGTAGTTCACCCTATTACTTAAATTAAAAATATCTGATATAAAGATTTTTTAAAAAAGTAACGAAAACATTTTCGATATTATGTAATATTGTGATTTACTCATTGACCAAAAAAAAGGGGTAAATATTATTTTAACTAAAGAATCTAATGACGTGTTAATGAGACGACTTTATTGGTAATTAGAGAACTAATTTATCAATAAATTAGGTTGGAGATTTTGAAAAAGAGTATAAATAAGAAAAAAAAATTTAATTTTTTTTTTATGTAATTAAAGAATGGAGGTATCTTAATTTCATAAATTATTTAGTCAATTATATTTATTTAAAAAATGAAATCTTTAAACACGCATAGCTTAGGACATGTCATGTGTTAAAATATTACCAAATATCTACTTACTTGCCACGCACTAATACATTTTCTCTTTATTTCTATTTTTTTAATTAATGCTAAATTAACGAGGAAATATTTGATAGCTGAATAAGAATTAAATTATTTATTTATTATTTTTGGTAATTTATTATATTTTTGTGATACTTGATAAGAATAATATATATAAATTATAATGATATTTAATTCATAATTTAGAGACTCGTATATTTAATAGAGGTAAAAATTATAAGGGTCAATTATCCTTAGATTTAATAGTACTAATTATTTACCAAGTAAGTTTAATAAAGAAAATTTGTCATGTAATTTATCAATAAAATAAAAATCTCATATGATAGTAAATACAATTGCTTATATCTTAATTAGAGAGTGACGGAATGTTTAGAGGTGTTAAATAAGTGAATTGAGTTGAAATTATATATATTAGACGAGTTATAGAAATTTGGTCGAGTCTTGATTTGTTTAAGTTTACTTTGTTATCAAATATGTTGATTCAAAATAGGCTAAAAATCAAATTGAGTGATCGTCGCCTAATTCGATCCACTTATCTCAACAATTTTAATATATTACTATTATTTAACTTTTATAATCACAATTGCAAATTTCAACTCAAGAAAATGTTTAAACTCATTTTTTATATCTGAAAATATTAAGTATTTTTTCATTCTTAATCAAATATATGTCAGTTTAAATCCATCATGTCGTTAAACTATTTTTTCATACGATCTTCCTACGATATGATCTTATAGAAAAATAATTTAACGATAAAATGATAGACTTAAATTTGAAACTTTTAATTAAAATTACGAAGTAAAATTTAAGAGAATATATTTATTTATTTATTTTGGTCAAAAAAGGTTTAATATGACTGTGAGTCTCTCTTCTGTCTGTCATTTCAGCTGTGAAAGGGCTTTTTCTTTTTTCCCTCTCTCGTGTGTAGGGTGCCACTCTTCAATACTTTGTGTATATATATAGTCTATATTATGTATAGAGAGAGAGAGTAGAAGGAGGTGAGAGAAATGGGTTGGTTTCCATGTTCTGGAGCATTGAAGCAGACCTCAAAGAAGAGGAAGAAGAAGAAGAAGAAAGATTCGTCTAATTCGGTTCAACTCGGTTGTGGTAACTATAAAAATGCATATTTTTTCGTATAAGAAGACTAATTTAATGATTATGTGAAATGGGGTTGTTGTATATTTGTCAAATTTCTAGTTTTTATTGTGATTTTGGAGGTTTAAGTTTTAATGGTTCTGTGAAATTGGTCTTTATGTTATTTTGGAGCTTCAAGTTTTAGTGATTCTGTGAAATTGGTTTGTTGTATATTTGTCAAATTTCTAGTCTTTATTGTGATTTTGGAGCTTTAAGTTTTAATAGTTCTATGAAATGGGTTTGTTGTACTTTTGTCAAATGATTTGAAGTTTTTTTTTTTTTTTGTGATAATTTTGTGAAATGGATTTGTTGTATATTTGTCGAATTTCTCGGTTTTATGTGAATTTGGAGCTTTAAGTTTTCATTTTCAATGATTCTGCGAAATGGGATTGTGTTGTATTATTGTTGAATTTCTCTAATTGGGGATGATTCAGAGCTTCAAGTTTTAATGATTCTGTTAAATGGGCTTGTTGTGTTTTTGTCAAATTTCTTAGTCTTTGGATGATTTTTGGAGCTTCAGTTCTACATTATTGCTTTAGTTTTACATTATTTAGAGAAATTTTGGAGGTGTCTAAGAACTCCTAGTTTGCCTAAAAAACATGAGGAATTTGTTAACATTGAATGAAATGAGCCCGAATTGAGCAAAATGATATAGAGGATTCATATAGCCGACTCCAATTAAATTAGGATTGAGGGACAATTGGTTGACTGATTGATTGCTTTAAGATGTACAGTTGCAACTGTTTGGTGGCGTGGAACTATATCCCTTTTGACAATCAATGGTAGTTATGGTCATTTTTTGCTAATATTTAGGGGTATCCCCAACCTGCTAAATTTTGCCTTATTGCTTTGGTTGTTTTCATGGAGTTAATTAGTAGAGACGAAGGATTTAGGAGGTGCCCGAAAATGAATCAGAATGTAGTATGAAGGGTTTTAGGAGCTAGTTTTGTGGCTTAAGCTGGCGGATATTGCTCTTAAATATGGAAGTGGTTAAGTTTGCCATCCGGTGACTTAGAACAATGTCAACTGTGCTTTAGGGTGAAGAAGTGAAGATGTCTCTTAAGGTTGCATGAAAGTCTGTTTCATGGTTTCATCAGATATATTATGTCAACGAGCATTTGCGCTTCTATGATCAAAAGGAAGCATAGAAATGACGAATGAAAAGATAACATGGTGAGCTGTCAGTAATCTTAAGGTCAATTGGCACCCAAAGGTGTGGCTAGCAGTCAATGACGTTTGAATAGATTATGGGAAACCAAGGTTCAAATACCAATAGAGACAAAAAAACACTAAATGATTTCTTTCATTATGTAAGTTTTGGTGGACAGAGTTACCCGGTAAATATGCTGATGGGGAAGTATTAGGTACTCGATGGATTAGTTAAACAGTGACAAGTTTGATTACAATATTTATTTTAAGAGGAGTCTTGAGGTCAATTATTCCTGTCTCCTTTCTGGAAAGGAGCAACTTTGCTTCTTTCCCTCCCCATTTTTAATGTTTTTGTTTGTATTAATAAGGTGAGATATACTAAAACAAGAGCCATCCAACTCTAGTCAACTCCGCAAAATTTCTTTTAAGAAAAAAATGAGGAGCTTTCTATTGGATATCCAAGAGTTTCAACTTCTATTTTACCATCCAAGTTTCACAAAGCTACTTTGTTATGCAAATTTAACTCATCTCTTTTTCTTTTTAATGTTCCATCAGGTGACTCTAGAAAGTTTTCCTTTCCAAATGGACCCGGTAATGTGGGAACCGGTTGATAGGGAATAATAACGGCTGTTGCATAGTAGAAATGAATTCTTGGTGCTATTTACCGAGTTAGCTAATCCAACCATGCTGTTCTTACTGTATCTTGACTGTCACAATAGAAAATTTCTTGAGAGCACTCAGTTATTGAAACTGCACAATTTCCCAGTACATCAAGTGGTTGTACCAAGTTCTGTATCATGCATTTCCCAAGATTGGACTAATTGAGAAGTGATCTAGATCGTTTCGGCTTCTTGATCACCTAGTTGGCTATATTGATGTTTTTGAACTGTTTGGTTTGACTTTCAGTTCCGTGTTTTTTTTTTCTTTTGTAATTTCTCTTTTTTTCGTGTTCAGATAAGTTGAAGGCAAAGACTCTGTTAGGTTCAAAGGAGTATGTTAAGGATGGCGAGTCTGGTCAAATTGGAGCCAAGATTTTTAAATTTCGTGAATTAGCAGTTGCAACAAGAAACTTTCGAGGTGATTGTCTTCTTGGAGAGGGAGGATTCGGAAGAGTATATAAAGGGCGGCTCGATTCCAATCAGGTCTTTTCTGTCACTTTTTTCTTTTCAATAATGGAATGAAGTTCTTTTTTCGGTCTCCATCTGGTAATGCCCCCAATCCACCAGATTTTGGTTGAACTTGCTATTTTGTCGCATAGTGTTCATGAGGGAGATTAGTATGGTTTTCACTATTAAATTTCCTTTCTTCTTTCTTAAATTGTGTGCAAGTCTACCCTCTTCTTTATGGAAGGAGTAGGACGAAAATGACCTTGGTGTTTATCACTTCCTTTTGTTTATTATAATAATGGTAATGACGATGATCTATTGGTACGGGTGCTACTTGTGATGTGTGGGATATGGGTGCATGTCATAGGTTCAAACCCTGCCATAGACAACAACTTACTATAATCCATCAAGTTTTAAACCGTGCGCAACTAGTCCTTGTGGATTTCTCTTCTTTTGTTCCTCTTTTATGAAGCTCTCCAGCATATCCTTAATGCTGAAAAATACAGCATTTAGAAAGAACCTTGATGACGACTTTGAAGTGCACATAAGTGAGGCGAAGTGCGCAACACGTTTTGAGCCTTGCTTCAGGGCTTAAGCGCGCCTTTGATAACACTGCTTGCTAGGCTTTATAACATTTCATTTATATAAACATCAACCTACAAAACATGAAAATACAGAAGATATAAAAGCAGCACTCCGTTGTTGTGGTAGGCAATGCAGTTTGTCCAGTATTTTTCTCCACTCTGGTAAATCTTGGCCTCTGATATGTATGTGAAGGGCTACCTCTCTGCAGACTTATCAACAAAATAGTGAGCTACATTGAACCTTAGTCCATAATCCATTTCTTTCTCTCCAAATAATAGCCACAACCATAAATTATATACTACATATAAATCATCTGCTGCCAGATTTTGTTGTCGCCTACCTGTTAGCCCAATTAACATACCTAACACTTTGGAGGTGATTGCCTTCGTGGAGAGAGGATTTGAAAGAGTATATAAAGGGCGGCTCAATTCCAGTCAGGTTTTTTTCTGTTACTTTTTTCTTTTCAATATTAGAATGAAGTTCTTTTTTTGGTCCCTCCAGTCTGGTTATGCCTCCAATCCACCAGGTTTTGGTTGAACTGGCTGTTTTGTCGCATAGGGTTCATGAGGGAGATTAGATCAATCAACTATGGTTGGGGTATAAATGGACGTGGGCGGGGGATTTGGTGCATGAAGTGGAGTTACTGGAAAAATTGGGGTACTTTTCTCAAAACGAAATGAGCTTTTTGATTTGCAATTGAAACCTCAAAACTATTGCAGAGAGTTTGGATCTTTATCTTTTGATTTTGATCTTCTTCTGGCAATTTTTTAACAAAATCATTCGACAGTCGCATCACCTGTTATTGTGTTTGCTTTCATAGGTTTTCAGAAAGTGTAAAATATGGAGGTTACCTTTTCTTTTCTTCTTGCTTGTTTATTACAGAGGGTGGTTCCAAAGTAGGTAGTGGGCTGGCGGCCAATTAAGAGAAGTGAGGAAACTGAATAATTAAAAGCCGTGACATTTGAATTGTCTAAGAATTGTTTTGTGACGAGGGTAGTTAGTTTTGTCTTAACAATGGCCATGTGTCATTTAAAGATAATGCCACTTGGCTGTTTGTGGGATTCTGCCCCTGCTTCAATAAATACTGTATAAATATATAGATAGATAGATAGATATAGACTTTATCTTCGGGTACTGTGCTTAATAATATTGCTTTGGACATCTAAGATGTGGGCTGGATCTATGCTTTGACACCTCTTCTCATATATCTTCTATAGATTGTTGCCATCAAGCAACTCGATCGTAATGGATTGCAAGGGAACAGGGAATTTCTTGTTGAAGTGCTGATGCTAAGTCTGTTACACCATCCTAACCTGGTAAATTTAACTGGTTATTGCGCTGATGGAGATCAAAGACTTCTGGTTTATGAATATATGCCACTAGGATCACTGGATGACCATCTTCATGGTAAGTTCTTTGGTAGCCTCTTCCATTCTCTATGCATTTTTGGTTGAGATATGAATTTAAATAAGATATTTGCAGATCTTACGCCCGGTAAGAAAGTGCTTGATTGGAATACGAGAATGAAAATTGCAGCTGGAGCAGCAAAGGGCTTGGAATATTTACATGACAGAGCAAGTCCACCTGTAATATACCGCGATTTGAAATGCTCCAACATTTTGCTTGGTGAGGGGTATCACCCAAAGCTATCTGACTTTGGATTGGCTAAGTTAGGGCCTGTAGGAGATAACACTCATGTCTCTACTAGAGTTATGGGTACTTATGGGTACTGTGCACCAGAGTACGCCATGACTGGTCAGTTAACGTTAAAGTCAGATGTTTACAGCTTTGGAGTCGTCCTCTTGGAGATCATCACTGGAAGGAAAGCAATTGAATTTTCAAAAACTGGAGGAGAACACAATCTGGTTGCATGGGTAAGATATTTTCTGATTATATAATACCTCCGTTTCAATTTGTTCGTCTTACTTTCCTTTTTAGTCCGAGACTGTTTAAAAAACGAAAGCCTCTTTCTTCTTCTCTTTTGCAACTCTTTAATTCTAACTTCCCACATGGTTTTTATATAGTACAACAATATTAAAGGACATTTGGATATATTCTACGCATCTTTAGATTAGAACAATAAAAACTGTCTTCTTTCCTTTTTAAACTCCATGTCAAGTCACAACCAGACAAACAACAGAGGAAGTACCTTTATCTTGTTGTCTCCGTTCTTCAGAACCTTTTGGAAGATAAAAGAAGTTACTTCCTTTTTGCGTTGAAACAAAATACTACAATCATTTTTGGATAGAACTTCAATATCCCTGCTGTCTAGAATTCCGGATTGATACTTTAGAGGCTTCCAGGCTGATCCAGCCGTGCTGTCTATGTAGTTCGAACTCCCCAAAAATACCTCTTGAGGCATGTTCGATCCTCTAAAGTAGTGCATTTTCGGAGGGTCCTGCACAGGTGAGGCAACATTTGGAGAGTCTGAGCAACATAGATTGCAGTGAGGTTCAGTCTTCTGTTATTTGGACTACTTAATAAGGGAATTTGGATGTGTATAGTCCCACAAAGTGGAGCCTGAGGAGGTAGAGTGTCTGCAAACCTTACTCCTACCTCAGAGGTAGAGAGGTTTCCGATAGACCCCTGGCTCAAAAGAAAAACAATCCAAAGCAGTCCCAAACAAGAAGTAATGGAAGTACAATAAACAGCATATAATAAGAAGAAAACAGGTAGTAATAGAACACAAACTACATCAAAACAAATTCGATAATTATGGTACAAGGACAATAGATATTAAGAAAAATCGAAGGCCAAGAAACTATAGAGGCAATATTATGACTACTAATATGAATGGAAAACAACATTATTTTGCTATTAGAAAACCAATTTTATAGAACCAAGTTCAAATATTAAACTCATGCTCTCCTTTCCAGGCAAAACCGTTGTTCAGAGACCGGAGAAAATTCTCACAGATGGCTGATCCAATGCTTCAAGGACAATATCCAGAAAGAGGCTTATACCAAGCTCTAGCAGTTGCAGCAATGTGTGTTCAGGAACAACCTAACATGCGTCCAGTCATAGCAGACGTTGTCACAGCCTTATCTTACCTTGCTGCACAGAAATTTGACAGTGATACTGAGGGAGTTCAAAACCCACGCTGGACACCTGCTACTCCACCTAGGACGAGATGTGATGCTGATAAGAGACAAAAGGGTGGCAACTATGAACCTAGATGGTGATAGGAAGACTAACAAGTTGCTCTATGAACAAGTACATAACATCCAGACGAGTGACCTCTTGGATTACAGCTAGTTGAAGCTATAGATCACAGTACAAACGACAATCAAAATGCACCTCAAGTACAAGTTCAGCCAAACAGAACTTATATAGTGAATGACCGCCAAAATTTTGTACTCGGAAGTCAGACCAGTTATGCTTATCTTTCCTAATATCGAGTATGTGAGTGCGTAGTTATTTCGTGTTAGTGCAGTTTATGGTTTTGCTCACTTCCTGGTAGCCATGCACAGCTTGGAAATGTATTTTTTGTTGTACAAAGTGGGCTTGCCTAACCATTTCCGTGTGCAGAGTATTGTATTGTGAAAAGGCAAATTATGATGTATAATGGACAGACTCAATGATTGTATTTAATTAAATACATTTTTAGCCATATCTTTGTGATTAAAAAGCATTTACTTTAGAACAGTCAAAAACACATCTAAAGTATTTTTCTTTGGTTTTTTCATCTCTGAATTATCGTAAACTGTTTATCAGAACACAATTCAACTATCAATTGATCTCTGTTTCTACCTGAATCACTATAGGTAGGAAAAGCAAACAAGTAATAGTTAAGGTGTGTTTCAATAAATATTCAAAAATGAGATATTTTAAGAGTATTTTTAATCTTCTAACTCAGAAATTTAATTGAGTATTGAAATGAAATGGATGAATAGAGAGAATTCATACAGGTGTATATAACTTAAACTCATTCACAATTAAGCAAAATCGAAGCTCACATTCCATAACTGCTACAAGTAGATGCCAAATTTCTTTACAGGTTTGTTGTAACTGTACAGAAGAATCAAATAACTGTTGAAACAAAATTGAGCTAAGAGGTACAAGTTACACTCCAACAGAACGCCGAAAGGACCTAACTACATATGCAACCAATTGAGGGTGTAATTACCACCTCTTATAATCACAACTTTCAGTATACACCTTCAATAAGCAACAGCATGTTTACTATTCTTGCTGTCCGTTAGCTTCAGTAGCCGTACTGCTCATTTCAGGTCCTTCATCCGCAGATTTCATTTCGTTCAGGTTGCTTGGTTTCGCCTGTCAAATCAGCAAAAAATCATCATTGAGCATTCTTAGGTCTAAGTTCTCATGTTTTTAGTTTGTTCTTATGTCTATGTTGATACCAAAAGTTAAGACCCGTTAGGGAAGGCCAAAAGGGAAATAATAACCATTTAACACAATCATGATTAGTGAAAGAAATGAGTCCTCTCATGCAAAATGTGAGGTCTCATCTTTGTGACACTTCTATTTCATATGGGTAATGGCGTCACCTTTTATACAGAATTAGGCATGTCTGGTCCTCCTTCGTATATTTTAGTACTGAATACAATCTACAGGCATGAGCCATGGCCTAAACCCCACGATAATTGTGGTTTTTGACTTGAAAAACACCACTTAGACAATGATGATCAAATTTCAGAATGTTTGATTTCACATCACTAATTAGGAATCTTCACCAGTTATGCCTCCTAAAAATATTATGCTTATACTTTTACTTGCCAAGAAGAGATGCTATCATTTATCATTTGTATCAATAACAGATAATAATTGCCCTATAACTAATGGGAGTGTCAATAATACCTTGTTCCGATCACGCCAACCAAGGCCGAACGATAGTAGACCTGTCCTTTTTGCTGGTGCACCTTGCGGAGAATCTGGTTTTGTCGCCCTGAAAAATATAGTCACTTTAAATCATCTACCCAATTTAAAATACCAAAGTGCTGAAAGTATCACATCACCAAAAAAGAAGAACAGGCTGAGGGAAGAAAATCACAAGTAACTATAATTCTTTTGTTTCTTACACTTGGACAACAAGCGGCACCATACACTATTTGCTGACACTTGGGCTAGATCTTTTCAGCTTACGATAATTAGATAATCACTTAATTAATTTATTGACATTACACCAATACACCTTGTGGAGGAACTTTTTCCTTGTAACAGAAATTAGGTTACCAGCTTGTCAAATGAATCTATTTTTGCATCAACATTGTGTTTGGAATTACTAAACAACGATATTACCTTTCCAGTAACATCTCCCTGGCCAGCCACCATAGTCATTGAATTGCTATTTTTTCTGATGTTTTCAACCCTTCATTGACCAGATTATAGTCCTATATGTGCTTCATAATGTAAATATCCTGGTTTAAGAATTGTCTTATATGCTTGCTTCAATTAATTTTCTTGTGACAGGGTCGTGCAGCTGGCTTATAGAGATTTATCTAATACACAGTCAACATGTGTTGTTTTTCAGTGATGGTTCTGTGGTTCTTACTCAGTCAGAGTAAGAGCAAATTTTTACATTAAATTGGCTATTCCCCTCTTTCAAGATGTATCCTGGATAAAAGATAAAATTGTGGAAGTGTGAGTGAATCACTGTCAGGTAAACTCGCAACATAAACTACCAAGCAGAGTGGTTTTCCCGCAGGTTCTTTGCCAATTAACAGCCCCTTTAGGTGCCAATTATAAGAAAGTGGAGTCATGGAACTATTGAGGTGAATCAAAGTTGGCTGTTGAACGAAACAATATCTTTCTAGAGGAGGCAGACTGGATTTTAAGAAATCTCTTTCAAGTCTCCCCGAATATCAGATGACTACTTTAGTACATCCAAGCTCCATCTGAAAAGGATCTTAGCTGTTGGAGTTTCTTTGACAGTACCGTTTGGTGTGATGGATAAAGAAAAATAATCCTGGGATAACTTTTTAGTACCCCTCAATACTTTGTTTGGTTACAAAGTGGGGGATAACTTATCCCAGGATTAATAATTATGACTGGAATAAGTTATTCCTACTTGAGGGTGGTATACTAATCCCGGGATAACTTATCCCGAGATTAAAAATGTAAAATAACAAAATTACCCCCTTAAACCCTCTTTTATAAACAAACAACTTACTCTTAGAAATTATGTCGTGCATATTTGACAAACCAAACAATCAAAAAAATTTTATCTCAACATAACTAATCCCATCATAATTTATCCCAACATAACTTATTCCATCATAATTAATCCCAACATAACTTGTCTTCAAACCAAACGATCCCTTAGTGTCACATAGTTCAGCAGAAGTTCAAAAGGAACTAATGACATTTTTCTACACATATGTTGGATGCAGAAGAACTAGATTCATAAGAAAAGAGAAGATGTAAGATTTAGAATGAACTCAGAACTCTCACACACCGTGGGGAAGATAGAGCTTTGACTTGACCAGATTCATATTGCAAGGTAGCTTCAAGCATCGATTCAGCCATGACAACTCTCTTCTCCATCTGAGCAACAGAAGCCATAGCCTTTTCATACTTTTCCTGCATGAAGAGGTTGTTCAGGAAAATTAAGTATCCCATTATGAAACTTCTAACTAAGCTGAGACTGTAAGCTAAATGCCACTGCTTTTGGCTTCACAAGAGAGCTTTTAATTAAAAATTTAGCTATTTCATTACTTCTCAAAAACCAATGCATCAAATAGCACAATAATGATAAGTAGTCATGGACTCACAGCATATTTTTGGTGCAAGGCAAATTACAAAATAAAGTTCTACTTATCAAATAAAAGAAGTGCCAAATGAACCACTGAATACCTTCCCAAGCTGCAATTAGCTAAAAGAGTTTTGAGCACTAACCTCCGTTAATGTGCTTATGCATCAAAGAATTGTAATAGTTGCTTCAAATAAAAAAACAATATTGGTCACTGGTAGTGGATATCAAACCTGAAGAACGTGTACTGCATACTTTTGAGCTGCCACATCCTGCTCGGCAGCAATCCTAGCATCTTCTGTTACCTTCTGTTCTTGCTCAACCCGCATCAAAACCTAAAGGTCATATCTTAAGCATGTAAATATAGGTTTAAAAGCAAATTTACGCAAAGCGCGTTGTTTCACTACCTCAAGCATTGCTTTCTCCTGCTCTTTCTTATCATTAAGGGTGTGTCGCAAGTCAGCTACTTCTTGCTCCAATTGCTCAACCTGCAGATTGCTGACAAAACTTCAGAAAGATGTGCTGACCACATGATTTTATTTGTTTCAGAAAGTCTAGAATAAACGGAGACTTTTATGAATAGAGATAATATATATTTACTAGAAAAGTCTGTTTACAAGAGACCTTTTCTTCCATATTCGAAGTGCATATAACTTACATTCAACCAGTAACATAAGCACTAAAATAATTGAAAATAAGTAAATATATATACCCTAGCACTTAATTGTCGTCGGTTATCTTCTTTGACCATCTCCATAAGCGCTGTCTCCAACTCTTCAGCTCTGGAAAAGAAAATTACAACTTATCTGTTTTAGGTTTGAACTTTCCTTTTCGTGTTTTAGCATTGTCAATAAATATATTAGTGGACGCAATCGTCATGATTGAATCACAGGAACAAAAACTATTACAGGAGATTCCGCATAAAAAATGAAATCAAAATTGGACTTTTGAAATAAAAATGCAACACCTCAGGGTAGCTGCTCTCTTGTCTTCCAGTGTCCTGCAGAGCTCAACCTTCAACCAAACAACCTGCATAGCAGCTGTTAATAATTGCACTAAAAAGGGATAGTGGTCAACTACTTTAGTTAATAAAACAGAC
This sequence comes from Solanum lycopersicum, assembly GCF_036512215.1. NCBI lineage: Eukaryota > Viridiplantae > Streptophyta > Magnoliopsida > Solanales > Solanaceae > Solanum > Solanum lycopersicum. Next base: position 1,275,868 of record NC_090808.1, on the reverse strand, counting down.
AAGTATTTTTCTTAATCACAGAACACTAACAATTGCCACTGAAGTTTGCTGGTAAGACGACAGATTCTACACCAATATAAAATTTTCATTAATACATAAAGTGTATCAAAGAAAGACAAATAATTGTCAGTTTCAAAGGAAATCAAGGGTTTTCAATTTGTTGGAATATGAACCAAATGCATCACTTAATTGGAACAGATTGCAATAACCAAGAAATCCTGTTGATTAGCTTGCCCAGCCCCAATTAGCACACAGGTCCAGAACTTGGAGTATGGACTATGGACCTGGCTCTAAGCCTTCCTCCAACTTATATACCAGAGTTTAGTCCTAAGCAAGGTTGGGACTCATGACACGCACCTACGACACATCATGTGGTGTACTACCTTTACCATTGGACCAAAACACATGGGGGGAATAGATTTCAATAATTCTACCCAATTTGCCAATTTTTTCTTCATGCACAAAACACGTGTAATAAGATGAAGACAGCAACAAGACTGGCCCATGAAAAGATGCTACATCAAATTCAACTTTCATTAAAATTTGGTTGGGCATGGAAGCCCCCCACCCCCCACCCAAACGTTCAAGGAGAACTCGGAGATTCAGATACGTACTTAGAAGATGATAAAGGAACTCCCTCTCAGCATTTTTTCCCACACAAATAAGATAAACAAAAGACTGAATCCGCATGTAGTTCCTTAAACGATACGATAGGTCAAAAGCCAAAAAGAACTAAAAGACCAAAGGTTACATACTAAGATTATTTTGAGCCATTTGACATCCAAATCACATAACCCCCTTTTTTTCCAAACCGCTCTTTTTCTAATACCAGGAAGAAATATCAAGTTCATAAACATTATTTTTTGCAAAGTGTTAACACTGGAAGAACACAAATCAAATTGTCAGTCTCAGCTGAAAGCTAAGCAAAATAAGGTGAAGAAGCCCAGAAGTGACTTCTTCATTGGATATGCTAAGAGGACTGAACAAGTAACCTGTTCTTGAAGACCTGGAAGGGAATCAACATGTGAATCTATGTTAAAGCTGTTGAGAAATTCATCCATACTTGCGGAGTTGGAATTTGAGTCTGATATTTTATTGTCTGTTTTCTTATCACCTGAGCATTCCTCTGGCTTCATTTCTTTCATAAAAGAATCAGGATCATGCTTAAAACTATACAGCTTGGAGGCAAGACCTTTTGGATCTTTCTTAACAGGCCCTCCCTTTGATCTCTCCTGAGAAACTGCAAGCACAGCTGGCCGATGTTTTTCTCTCAGTGCTAGCAACCTATCTTCAGTAACATTTAAGAAACCCATACAAGCTGTCAACACAAGTTGGCTACTATCAAAAGTTGAGCCTGTAAGGGATTGAAATAAGGTGATTGCATCCCCAGCATCCTTAGTTGTAACTACAGCAGGACCTGCAAAATTTCGCTATGATCTTAATAGTTGTCTAAGATAGCCTCAGCTGCTCCCATCTAAATGAGTTTGGCATGCAAAAACATTATTCACTATGAATTGTAGTACCATACAACTCCATCAAAGCAAGTGCTGTTCGAAAGATCATGACACGATTTCCCTCAAAGAGAAGCACATCCCAAACTCGGAGGACTGGATGTAAAACAATACATTGGGGTGAAAAGTAATTAAACAATCTTCAACAAGAACATGAACTGTTTTACTATAGCTAAAGTTTACTGCACAGAACAAGAACCTTACCACTTTCCCAGGGAAGCACATTTACAAAAATTGAAAGAAACCAAGGTCCAGAAATCCATGCCACTTGCATTCCCAAGTAATCAAGATGATTGACTACAGCAAAAGGATCAACGAATAAGAAACAGCGATTGGATTGTTTTGATGAGGAAAGAAGACAACCAAGATAAAACAGATATAAGCCATGGACAGACCAAGTTTCGGAAACCTTTCGCGCACCAACTCCTCAAACACCAATTGATCCACCTAATGGGAAAAAAGGAATCATTTGCATGAGTTATGATTATCCAGCATAGCCAGAATTACGTGTAGGTTATGCAAACCTGGGATTCTATCATCTCTTGTGAGTAACAGCCATCAAAGTATTCATCAATAAGACCCACCAATGCCCTGGAGATTCGAAACAAACCAGCCTATAAGTTTAGTTCCATATGAATATAATTAAATAACGTTTGTATAGTTACTAAAATTAAATGAATATCGGTTTCCATATCAATCTCAAGAAATATATAAAATACTTCGGTAACAACCACTTCAGTACACAAACAAATATACATGTATTTTAACAAGTCACGTGGAAGAAAGCGCATATCCTAGATTGTCTCTTGAACAGACCTCAAGTAGCTTATGATATTCCATCATAATATCAGCGCCAGTCTTCTAGTTGCAGTTTTGACAAACTTAACAACACCAAATTGAAAGAAATCCTCAAGCAACAAAGTTGATAAAGAGCAAGACTACTTAAACAAGTGACCAATATAACACATTGAATAACATTGTACCAGTCTCAAGAAAATAATGCATTGAACAAAAGGCACAAGATAGAAATGGTTCAATACAACCTTATAGGATCTGATAATTGAATTGAATTTTCTGTCAATAGAGTGAGGTGTGAAGAAGAGGAATCGTAGCGATCGCTGAGGAAACAATGTTAGTCGCATACTAAGTGATATTATTACTACTCAGAAGCACATTGTGTGTCCTAATAAGACAGGGTAGGACTAGTCGAAGCAGTACAAATCATTTTTTATAAACAATGCAAGGGAATGGTGATATGCAAAAGCTAAGAAGGCTATAGCATACTGATTAATCAGGTTGTAATAGGTTCAAAAGAATGAGCTAAAAAAGCCAAAAGCAATTATAGAATACCACCCAAGAGCTACAACACATATATGAATGCATAAAAGAGAGGTAAAGAAGGGGGGGTTCATAAAATTCTGTTTCCTTTGCTCTTTCTTTTGAAGGGTGTTGGGCGGAAACAGGTACATCACCTGTTTATCACCCTACAAATTCTAGTTCTTCTGAACTCGACAGTGGCACAGAACTTAATATGGCCATGGAGCAAATCTGGAGAACCAAGCACCTTTGAAGGTGGCATGTTTCTCATGGTTGCTAGCAAAAGAAGCTGTCTTGACACATGACATTATTATGGTCACACACTGTTGTTTATGTGGTGAGGCAGCTGAGACAGTGGGACATTTGTTTTTGCATTGCAGAATCACTGACCAGCTATGGAAGACTTCCATAAATCACAAGAGGCATACAATTGACAATGCCTAGCAAGATTGTTGATACTCTATCTAGTTGGGTCCTTACTTTATTAGTAGCCTAGGGATTCATTACCTAACATATTATACATAGTCTAAAATTCCTATA